>NC_043700.1:80789768-80909406 GCF_006229205.1 Suricata suricatta | reverse complement strand
TATGAACATTGGGGTACATGTGCTCCTGTGCATCAGCACTTCTGTATCCCTTGGGTAAATCCCTAGCAGTGCTATTGCTGGGTCATAAGGGAGTTCTATGGGTAGTTTTTTGAGGAACTGCCACACTGTTTTCCAGAGCAGCTGCACCAGTTTACATTCCCACCAACATTGTAGGAGGGTGCCCGTCTCTCCACACTCTCGCCAGTGTCTATAGTCTCTTGGTTTGTTCATTTTAGCCACTCCGACTGGTGTGAGGTGGTATCTCAGTGTGGCTTTGATTTGTGTTTCCCTGATGATGAGTGATGTTGAGCATCGTTTCATGTGCCTGTAGGCCATCTGGATGTCCTCTTTGGAGAAGTGTCTGTTTATGTCCAGAAGATAACTTTGACAGTCGTATATACTGTGTAACCACCACCCCAATAAAAATATATAGGACATTTCTACTACAACAGAAAGTTCCCTCACACCTCTTTGCTGTCAACTCTCTGTCCTCAACCCTAAGCAACTGCTAATCCAACTATTACATAGATAAGTTTTGTCTGCTCTAGAGCTTTATATTAATAAAGTCATACAGTTTGCACACTTTGTATCTGACTGTTCTCATTCAGCATAATATACTTCAGATTCATCCATATTGCTAGTTTGTTACTTTTTATTGATGAAAAGTTTTATCCCATTATTTTACTTCGATATTTTTCCACTATTTGATTGAAGGAGTTCTTAGATATTCTGAATTCAAGTTCTTTGTTAGATCATATATTATGATTTTTTCCCAAACTATACATTGTCTTCAGTTTCAAAATGGTGTCTTTCAAAAAGCAGGGTCACCTGGTTGGCTCAGTTGGTTAAGCATCCAACTTCAGCTCAAGTCATGATCTCACGGTTCATCAGTTTGAGCTCCACATTGGGCTCTGTGCTGACAGCTCAGAGCTGGAGCCTGCTTCAGATTCTGTGCCCCCTCTCTCTCTGCCCCTCCCCCACTCATGCTCTGTTTCTCTCTCCTTCAAAAATAAACATTTAAGAAAAGAGCAGAAATTTTTACTATTTATAAAGTTCAATCAGTCATTTTTTTTTTTTTACGCATGTAAAAGCAAAGGCCTTTATTACAAATTTAGGCCCAGCCAGCCTAAACTCGGGCTCACAGACTTCAACAACACAGTGGATCCACGTGGAGCAAGCCCTGAACAAGGCGGGGCAGGGCCTTTTATGAGTTTAGGGAGGGGGAGTTACAGGAAATTGTGACACAGGTACAGGGGTCCAATCAATATAGCATCACATCATTGACAGTAACTTTAACCAATTACAGAGTGGACCCAGGACCCTCACGTAGGGCGTGACTAGGACCCTCAGGTAGGGCGTGACTAGTCTTAACCTCCATCTTTAGGCCCGCCCTCAGAAATGTTAATGGTGTTAGCTGGCCTTCAAGGTCAGAGGGGAAACCTGAATCAGACCTGCATCCTTACATTCCCCCCTCTGTGTTGTAACTGACCCAATCCTGGGTCAGCTATGTTACCATTGTTCTGGTTTAAGGCTACATGCTCTTAAGACCATTAACAGAATAGCATTTACCTGCTCTTTGACAAATGCTATGATCTTATTTATGATACAAGAGCCAAATGTTAAAAGTATACCAATTTTGGTTTTGGCTCCTTCTTGTTCTTCTCTCTTGTGGTGGTCGCGAACCACAGCTAGACTATCCTGTACAATTCTTGAGCTATTGGCATAGAAGTAACATTGTTCCCCTAAAACCTAGCATAATCCTCTTTGGTGTAAGGGGAATTTTTACCCTATAAAGGGCAAAGGGGAGGAGAGTTTAGCCAATTTCTGCCAGTCTCCATGGTTCTATATTACTATCTTTAGCCAAATTGCTGGGTCATCTAGTGGCCCATTAGAGTCTGGCGGTAGAGGCATAGGCTCTCCTTACCTTCTGCCTTGTTGAAATCTCATGCCCAGATTAGAGGCAATTAATACCAACAGAACATCCTATCCATAAGAGGAAGGTTAGCACAATCAGGAGCTCTTGCTGTTTCCCCAGCTTTCTGGAGCGGCATTTGCCAGTCCGACGGCAAAAAAACTGGACAGTTTATTTTACTGGACTGATGATTCCTCAGGCTTCTGCTGTGCTACACCAGCCAGATTCCGGGGTGTGGCTGCAGCAGGGCTGGAGATCTTATCTCAGGAGTCAGGAGTCTTTTTAAGGATCAGTTCAAGCCGATTGACTGGATCTGGTTCACCTCACCAAGTTGAGGGTTTTTCAGAGTCAGTCCACTTAACTCCAGAGAGATACCTGAAACTTTAATAGGGGCTGAACATTTTGTTTAGTTGCATATCTGTGAATTCCACCTTTAAGTCTTTTGGAAAGGCATGACCTCCATTTTAAATATATCCTCACAGACTGACAAGCCTGAGATCCAACAACAAATAATTTAAAGACACTCAGAACTAGAATTACATTTACAGGAGTGCATTGCTGAAACAGTTTTTCTCTCTAAAAAAACATCCATTATCAGAGATAGCCAAATCGAGACTAATGCATTGGTGGACCGAGTCCATTCTTAACAACCCTGGCCTAATTATTTACATAAGCTCAGCAATAATGAAGATTGTTCATGAGGACTTTTTGTTTGTTTGTTTGTTTTTGAAGTCTGCTTTGCTGGGTCCCTTTTATAAGGAATTTCCAGGTTGAGCTTTTCGTAGCCGCTCTGGGCCAGAAGCCGAGTCAAGCCAGCACTTTCCATCAGACCGGCCTGCAATACCTGTTAAATTGGGCAGACTCCTCTTCCTGAGGGCCCCAACATATGCCAAGGTTCCTACATCTGCCAGGAAGTGACCTTCTTTACTCACCTGGGGAGGCTGCTTGGAACTCTGTGAGCAAGGTATCCAGCCAACATTTCCATGAGGCTTTATGGCTCCATGTTCCATAAAGTCAACCTTAGTTCCTTAAAACTGTCAGGTCAACTCTGAGCCTATGCCTGACTCTCGAACAGGACATTCTAGTCAAAGCTTTGGTCAAACAACCAGTATTTCCAATGGTGTCCTACTATAAAATGAACAGATTCTTATTGAACTTATGCAAACAAATGTAATGACCATGAAAGAAAGAATACTCACTGAGTTTTTGAATTTCAGACAGTTTAAGTAGAGAGAAAAGTTGAATGCTCTAGACAAATGCTTTATAACATAAAGGAACAACAATATTTCTAATAACAAGAGTCACAAAACTATAATTTTTATCAATTCACTTAACCCTATGTTCCTAATTTTTGTTTAGCTTGAATGCAGCTTCTAGCTCTGGAAATTTCTACCCATTTTAGTACTAACCTAAAAGATGTCAAATGCTGCATTTGTCCCAAAACTCCTCTTTACAACTTCCCTCAAAAAAGAAACACGTTCTGTGACGAAATTTCAGAAATGGACATTGTTAAAGATAACAGTTTTAAATATCCCCAGTTGTTCTGCCACAAGTCAAAAAGCCATTAGTTGTGGCTTGTAGTTTTTATCTTATTAGACAGCCAATGAATTTAATCTTAATTTATCAAAGCAAAACCTTAATAATTACCCATGAAAACTGAGACAGACCAAATTAACTATTACTTAACAGGAACTTATTTGAACTGTATCAAACCCAGGTACAAGCAAGCCAACAGACTTAGATTAATTCAAACACTGAGTGAGCCATATGAGATACTTTGTTCCCTAGTTAATTTTGACCTGGAAATTTGATGCAAAAAGTCTGACTTCTGTGGTCCTTTGTTTCTTCTCACCTAGGGTGGAGGGAGAACCCGTTGCCTCAGGCAATTTATGCAGATTGGCCTCTCCCCACCCAGGTGCTACAGAAGAAAGAATGGGGAAGGGAGAGCAAGAGAAGGAGAGTTTTCAGTTTTAAACTTTTAGCTGTTAACCTGGGAAATGCATGAGGGAGAAGCCCTCACTTCTACAAGGCAGAGGAACAGAGTCAGTGTCCCCTGTGATTTTTATCTCAGACCAATAAGGTCTCCTTTTCTGCACAGTCCCAACCCCATGTTCCCGTCAGTCAGAGTCACAATCAAAATTACACTTAGACGCACAGCAAACAGATAATTACACTTGGCCTTCGTCCGTTGAGGACTCACACTTTGCCTCCCTCCCTCGGAGGACGTAGACAAACAGTTGCACAGCAAACAGACGCACAGAGAGGTATACACAAGAGTCTCCAACAGAAACGAAACCCTGCTCCTGCCTCCCGGTGGGATCCTAGACCCCACTCACCTTCTTCAGACGGGTGAGCCGGCTCTCCGGCCCCCTGGTGGGATCCTAGATCCCACTCACCCAATTCAGAGTGGGTCCGAGACGTCTCTTGGCACCCACGGTCCCGAGCTTCCACGGCGCGTCCACCTCGCTCCTTTGGGATCCCACAAACCAAACTGATCAGTCAGACAACCGATGGTCCCAAAGGACCCAGACGGTCCAAAGACCCAGACAGACAGACGCACACAGAAGGACAAGAAATGAGTGCACTCACCAGCCGGTGATTAGGCCCAACGTGTTGGGGTCCCAGGAGCTCTGAAGGGGGGCGGATTCCTGGCCAATGCACCATTATGTTGTACCCAGATTTTAATATCGCTCCCCAAAACCAGAGACCACCAGGGAGGCCGAATCACACATGCAAAAGCAAAGGGCTTTATTACGAATTTAGGCCCACCCAGCCTAAACTCGGGCTCACAGACTTCAACAACACACTGGATCCATGTGGAGCGAGCCAATCATGTTTAATAGGTGTGTGTGTGTGTGTGTGTGTGTGTGTGTGTGTGTGTGTGCGCGCGCGCGCGTGCATGCATGTGTGTGTGTGGCCGTTCTCAAAAAATTCTGCCAACATTCAAGGGATGAAGATTTTTTTTCTTTGATCTCTTCTAGAAGATTTACAGTTTTAGCTCTTATGTTTCAGTTTATGATCCATTTTAAATTAAAAGTTCTGTGTATGCTATAAGGTAGGGATTGAGGTTCATTTTTTTTTCTTCAATGGATATCCAGCTGTTCCAGCACTATTCGTGGAAAAAAATAAAAACCTATCCTTTCTCATAAAAGGTACCATTGTGAAAATCAATTGACCATTTTATGTGTGGGTTTATTCCTAGATTCTACTCTATTTCATTTACCTATGTGTCTATAACAATACTCCATTCATTTTATTGCTTTAGCTTTATAATAAGACTTGAACAAAGGTAGTGGAAGTCCTCTAACTTTGTGGTTCTGTTACAACATTGTTATTCTGTATCTTTTGTTTTTCCATGATTTTAGAATCAGCTTTAAACCATAATCTGTGAGAGAAGTGAAAGTTCTGGGGCCAGAATCACAATTGTTCAGACTCTGTCTAAGGGCAGCTGTTGGACTTAATTGCCTAACGACTTATAAAATACTTCTGTCCTATGTTAAGTTTTATGTCTTTTAATGTTTTTGTCTAGTTTTGAAATCAGGGTAACATTGTTCTTATAAAATGAGTTGGAAAGTGTTCTTTCCTATTTTATATACTTACTTGTTTCTAAATTTTTCACAAATATCTTTGTTATTGATTTCTAGTTTAATTCCTTTGTTGGTCAAGAAAATATTTTATGATTTCAACCCTCTTATTTATGTTTTTAAAATTTCAGTCATTTTAAATTTGTTGAGGTTTGTTTCATGATAGAGAATATGATCCATTTTCTTGAATATTGCTTTACATTTGAAAAGAAGGTATGTTCTCATTATTGGGTGGAATTTAAAAAAAAATGCCAACTAGGTCAAATTGGTTGATAGGTTTGTTAAGGTCTTCTATAACAATAGTTCTCAAGTTTGCCCGCACTTTGCTCAAATCACCTTTGTATCTTCCCAAAATATCAATGCCTTGAGATTGTGACTTAAGAAGTATGGGGTGTAGCCTGTTCTCTGGAATTCTTAAGAGATTCCCAGGTGATTCTAGTGTGCAAGCCAAGCTTGGGACCTGAGTTCTATATCCTTACTAATTTTCTTTTTTAATATAATTAAAATTTTTTTATGTTTAATTTATTTTTGAGAAAGAGACAGAGTGTGAGGAGGGGAGAGGCAGAGAGAGGAAGACATAGAATATGAAGCAGGCTTCAGGCTCTGAGCTGTCAACACAGAGCCCTACATGGGGCTCAAACTCACACACTGCAAGATCATGACCTGAGCCAAAGTCAGACGCTTAACCAACTGAACCACCAAGGCATCCCTCGTTACCACATTTTAAAATGTTGCTTATAAAATAGAATTGCCATATGATCCAGTAATTCCACTTCCGGATATACACCCAAAAGAATTGAAGGCAGGGTCTCAAAGAGATATTTGCACACATCACTGTCGTAGCATTCATGGTAGCTAAAAGTTGGAAGCAACCCAAGTGTCCATTGACAGATGAATGGAAAAACAGAATGTGGTCTATATATAAATGGGATGTTATTCAGCCTTAAAAAGGAAGGGAATTCTGACACATGCCACAATATGAATGAACCTTGAGGATGTTATGCTAAGTGAAAAGTCAGTCACAAAAAAATACTGAGAGATTCCACATACATGAGGTACCGAAAGTAGTCATATTCCTAGAGACAGAAAAAATGGCAGTTGCCAGGTCCTGGAGGGAGAGGTAAATGAGGATTTGATTTGTAATGGGTATAAAGTTTCAGTTTTGCAAGATGAAAAGTGTTCTGGAGACTAGTTGCATGGCAATGTGAATATAAATAACACCATTGAACTGTACACTTTAAAATACTTAAGATGAGGGGGGCCTGGTGGCTCAGTCAGCTGAGCATCTGACTCTTGATTTCAGTTCAGGTTATGATCTCCAGGGTTGGGGACTGAAGCCTGAGGCGGCTCTGTGCTGAATGTAAAGCCTGCTTGGGATTCTCTCTCCCTCCCTTTGCCCCTATCCCCCTGCTCATGCGCATGCTCTCTTTCTCTAAAACAAACAAATATATATACACATTTATCAAAAATAAAATAAGATGTAAAATTTTTGTTATGTATATTTTATACTATAAACGTTCATATTTTATACTCTAACAACAACAGCAGCAGCAACAAAGTTTCTTTTAATACTTCTTAGTCTTTGGTGTTCTGCAGTTTCATCAGGATGTATCCAGGCATGAAATTCTTTATTTCAAACCTGCTCAAGAATAAGTTCTTCTTGAATCTAAGCATTCAAGTATTCCACAATCCTGAAAAATTGTTATTAGTTTTTGAATACTGCTCATACCCATTCTCTCTAGTTTCTCTTTTTGGCACTCCTTCCTGTATATACACTGGATCTTTCTTCTTTTCCAGTTATTTAGCTCCTGTGTTGCATTCTAGTCAATTTTCTCAAATTATGTCACATAGTCCACCAAATACATAGTTCTCAAATACTGAATGGAAGATTCTTTAAAAATATATTCTTTTTTTAAATGTTTTTTATTTATTTTTGAGAAACAGAGAGAGACAGCATGAGCAGGGGAGGGTCAGAGAGAGAGGCAGAATGTGAAGCAGGCTCCAGGCTCTGAGCTAGCTGTCAGCACAGAGCCCCACGTGGGGCTTGACCCCACAAACCATGAGATCATGATCTGAGCTGAAGCCAGACGCTCAAACGACTGAGCCACCCAGGGGTCCCTAAACTATATTCTTAAAAGGATTAAGGTGGTATGTCAGCAAACTGAACCATAAGTGAAAAGTCAAGAAATAGGCAGACATAGGCTCACCTCTTCAACTCAGGAGGATGTGCCAGAGCCAAAGCAATATGGTATTACTACCTTGTACTCACCAAATATTAAACACAAGCAGGATGCTGTTTTGTGTCAAGAGCTAGATATCAATGAATGCTATTAAGCCAGATTACATTACATCCCACAGCCTGGCCACAGCATTTCACACTGAATGTATGACCTTGAGCAAGA
The DNA here is from genome assembly GCF_006229205.1 of Suricata suricatta. Taxonomy (NCBI): domain Eukaryota; kingdom Metazoa; phylum Chordata; class Mammalia; order Carnivora; family Herpestidae; genus Suricata; species Suricata suricatta. The sequence goes on along the minus strand of NC_043700.1, from coordinate 80,901,508 downwards.
CATTTATTTATTCATAAGCTTCAGTTTCTTTCTGTGGGCTGCTGTGAGAAACAAAATGAGGGAAAGTGATTGAAAGCTCTATATATCAAAGTATTCTTAAGGTATTTTCTCAATTCTAAAATATTATTAAATGGTCAAGTGCATTATGGATTTAATTATTTTGGAAAGGATGTGGAGAGGAACAATCCAGTAGGGGTATACTTATGAACTTCACGATTTGGGAAATTAAAAAATATGGAAAATTCTACTTTTTGAATTGAGGTACTACGGTTTTATACTGGCTTTCTTTTATCTTTCATGTCCACAAATGCCCTTTTCTTAAATTTGAATGATTTTCCTCTCCCCCGGCATTTGGTTTTACCAACCTCCTTCCTTGACAGCTGTCAGAATTTTCCATACTGGATTTCTGACCCCAATTTTCAGGCTCCTGCTGAGACTGAAGGGTTGCTTTCCAAGGACTTGCTTTCTCACGCCTAACTTCGCTTCTGTGCTACTATTGGCTGTTGTTTTTCCTGGACCCGCCCATAGCAGACTCAATCCTGATTGGATGACCATGTCCTTTTGTTACGGCAAAAGGTGGGTCTCAGGGCTTCGACAAAGGACGATTGGGGCGTCGTACAGCTAATGCGCAGACGTGCCTTCTTGAGTGGGGATTGGTGGGCGACGGGGCGGGACGGGGCGGGACGGGGCGGGACTCCCGTCTCGGCGCACGCTCTGTGGGCGCAGGGGGCGGAGCTGCCGGTACCAGTTGGTCCAAGTGTTGGGGCCTGAGGCGTCCTCCCGATCCCTCCCACTCCCAGCGCCTCTAACGGCAGGTGAGAGCAGTCTTGGGCCGCGGAGGGCCTGGCCTGGGGCTATTGCAGGTGCCGCCTGGGTACAACCAAAGGCCTGGAGGGCGGGGTAGACTAGACGCGGTCCGGCGCGCCAGGGGTCCGGGCAGAGCGGCCTCGGGCCTGGGCATTTGGTGGGCGGCGGAGGCCTGACTCCCTGCAGAGCCCCTGCGCAACCTCCTTCCCATCTTCTCATTATTGAGCCCAGAGGGTCCTTTGGGGAGGGGCTGCCTTTATCCTAAGGCGGACCTTCTGCCGCCTTCTAACCGTCTCTTCTGAGTCGAAGGCCGCTGTCCAGCCTCCAGCCCTGATTGGGACTGCGGAGGGGCGTTTGGGTGGAATGGGACCTGGCACGCCTGGACTTGTCCGTGGCTGCTCGCCGAGAGCCCGAAGGCTGGGGGGAGAGGACGCCTAGGCGGGGAAGGTGGCGAGTGAGCGTTAACGTAACGGCTGGCGACAGCTTTCCTGGTGCTGAAAGCAGCTCCCGGGGTGGTGTCTGCTTGGGCCTACTGAGCAAGTTTTGGAGAGTTAGGATTGAAAAGGAGAGAGAAGATGCATTTCTGAAAGGCAGGACTTTTGTTATACAATATAGCGATACCTCTACTATGACGTAACAATGTTAAAATGCTGTGTTCCCAACACGGTAAGTCTGTACCTGAAGATACAAAGCTATAGCCTGTGTCCGTACTCATTGATTAAATTCACCATAACTATCCATTCTCTGGGGATCTAGCTATTGGGCCAATCAACTCCTTAATCTTGTAGAATCTGAAACTGGATTTATGTAACCAGAACAATTCAGAAGTTGAACTAGCCCGAACATAAACCATGTTGAACGTTGATACAGCTTGAAGGGAATGAAATTTATCTTCAGTTGCTTAGTAAAATATAAAAGGGATTTATTTAACATCAAAGATTGCAAAATATTTGGCAAACTTAGATTAGGGCTGTATTAAAGTTTTTTCCGTTGTATAGTGGAAAAGCAGGGACTTTATAGTCAGACCTACTACCTTCGAATTCTTGGTACAAACATTGGCTGTGAAGTCTCAGGCAGATACATAGCCTTTCTGAGATATAGCATCCACAAACATAAATTCTGATGCCCTGTTGAGTTGATGAATAGGTACTAATAATATATGTAAGGCATTTAGTATATTAACGCACAGTCAGTTTTAGATGCAGAAAAGTTGGATGCATGTCAATCTTAACTCTCAAAATCTTAAGTCTCAGGTTGTGAGCATACCTGGGGTGGTATGGTGGGAAAAACTAGCTTGGGTGGTCCTGCTCTATTGGAAACTACTGTGATTTGGGGTAAGCCGGTATTGCCTTTGGCCTTGGTCTGTTTATTTGTAAAATGAGGCTGCTAGACCAGATGATTTTTCCAAAATTTCTTTTTGTGGCCTGCATTAGAACAAAAGGTAAAGAAGATAATAGCTAACGTTATTGAATTACTTTCTTTGTACAAGGTACCATTGAAAGCACCTTATATATATATGAACTCCTTAGATTCTTAGAACAAAACTATGAGGTATATACTCTAATCCTCACTTTACAGATGAGGAAACTGAGGCTGAGATGTTAACCTTGCTCAGAGTTCCAGAGCTTATAAATAGCAGAGCTAAGATTTAAATTCAGATAATAAAAATTTATGTTCTTAATCACTGTTCTAAACTGCCTCTTAACAGTGGTAGTATTCAGGGTACTATAAAGGAAGGTAGAGGTCTCCTTTGGCAAAACAGTAGTAGTTGAGGGGGGGCGGGGCGATGCCTCGGTGGCTCAGTCGCTTGAGGGTCTGACTTCCGCTTAGGTCATGATCTCATAGGCTAGTGAGTTCAAGCCCCATGTCGGGCTCTGTGCTGACAGCTCAGAGCCTGGAGCCTGCTTCAGATTCTGTGTCTCCTTCTCTCTGCCCCTTCCCTGTTTGTGCTCGCTCGCTCTCTTTCTCTCTCTCTCTCTCTCTCTCTCTCTCTTTCAAAATAAATAAAAACATTAAATAAATTAAAAAAAAAAACCAGTAGTAGTTGGTCACAGGAGTGTGGGGATGGAAAATGTGTCCATCCTAATGTTTGTCACGCTTCCTGACCCTTGTTCTCTCCATACCTTTTGCTTCCAGGACTTAAGTTATCCAAATAGTTCTAGGTTCTCTTCCACTGACCAAGGCTAGATAAGGATAGGGACCAAAATTAATGGCGATTTTTGAAAAAAACTTTTGAGGTCCAATCTAGGCGTAGGTCAGGGTTGACAAATCTCAGAACCATAATCATTTTGGAACCAAGGCAGCTTTAGGATAGACAGATCAGCCTTAGTACCCTGCCTTAATTTCAGTGTCCTCACACTTGAGATACTTTAGTCTGGATTTTCTTTTCACATCAGATTTGCATTTATGTATAGGAACAGAAGGAGTTGACACTGAACTCTTATAAGTACATTTCACATGAAGTTGGATTGCTCTAGATTGAAAAAGATTTTATACTTGAAAAATTCAGTCTGGTATTGAGTGCATATTATGACATAGTACTGTGCTAATGTAGACATTGTGAAGTTTGAAGATTGATTTTATTTTGAAAAGAAAAATCTGTGGCTAAATTGCTTTGATACAAAGAGCTCAATAAACCTTCTTATCTTATTTATAAAATAAATCAGTTTGTTACTCTAAATTTACTGAAAGGAATATATGCAAGAAGCATTTTGAGGCCAGCCTATTTAATCATATCATAATAAGAGAAAATTGTTACTTGTCTTTTTGGTGGTGCAGACGCAGCTGGCAATGGTCTTGTCTGTTTCATTTTATTGTCTGCTCTATTTAAGAGTCATGAATACCCTTTTGTACAAGGCTGCCACGTACGGTTGGGCACATTTCGCACAGTGCAGGCCTTGAGGTGCAGCCTTACATGGACTATGCTGTGAATAGTGTTCCCTCGGGTTGTGTTGTAGATCCCATAGCGCTGTCCTTGCGCCTGCCTGGGTTCTGTGGCCTTGACTCCACCCCAGTCTTTAATGTATGTTCCTAAGCTTCATTTTTTCTCTAATCTCCCTCCACCCCATTTTTCTGTCTTTTTTTCTTTCATTTTTTCAGATGAAGTCGAACTGTTAATAAACCAGTTTGGGTTACATGTGGCCAGAATTTCAGAAGCTGGCTTCACAATTACATTGATCAATTCGGATCAGTGTGTTTTTGTAGACGTTTGGGTTTAATTTTAGTGTTAGACTGAAACATAGGCAAAAGAAATATATGATATCCCTATCCTAAATCTGATTGCAAAGTCATTATATTGCTTTCATTATCTGTTGCTTTGGCTTGTGTATCTTACAACTCTTCTCATCTGTCATGAAAATTTTGTTTTAGCTGTATGTTTAAAAACAAATATTAGAAATTTGAAGCACTTTTTAGGTATTTAGCAGGGGAAGTAGCTGCAGGCTCTTGTTGCTGAGCATTCTCAAGATCACTTGTGCTTTTAGCTGTTGCCCATGTCATCCCTCCCAGACCTGTGTTAGCCAGGGCAGTGGTTGAAATGGTAGGAAAATTGGCACGTGCCAAATAAAGTTTTCACTGCTGACACTCTTCCTCTTTAGTTGTAAAGAGATATGTTGTTGATTGAATGGCGAGGGATAATTTTTTGAAGTGTGGTCTTCACATATTATAGTAAGCTAAATAAAGAATTTTGGAGGGCGTTTAGGTGGATCAGTCGGTTAAGTGTGGAACTCTTGATTTCACTTAGGCCATGATCTCCTGGTTTGTGAGTTTGAGCCCTGCATCTGGCTCCACACTGATGGGGCAGAGCCTTGCTTGGTATTCTGTCTCTCTCTCTTTCTCTCTCCCTCTCCCCTGCCCCATTCATGCATGCATGCACACTGTCTCTCAAAATAAATGAAACTTTATTTTTTATTTATTTAAAAAAATTTTTAATGTTTATTTTTGAGAGAGAGACATACACAGAGTGTGAGTCGGGGAGGGGCAAAGAGAGAGGGAGACACAGAATCCAAAGCAGACTCCAGGCTCCAAGCCTTCAACACAGGGCTCAAACTCATGAGCTGTGAGATCAAGACTTGAGCTGAAGTCAGACACCCAAGTGACTGAGCCATCCAGGTGCCCCAATAAATGAAACTTTAAAATAAATAAATTAAAATAAAGAATTTTAAAAAGATTTTTAGTAATCAATAAATACTTGGATTTATGTAGATGTACTAATATATATTGTATATTAACATGTATATATATTATTAGTATATATAACTAGTTGCATATATTCTCAGGTTCTTTGTACATCAGAGAAAGTTTAAACGTAAATTATATATTAATGTATGTATATTACATATGTATGTACATATATAATGCACATGTAATATGTACATATCCTATATATATTTGTCAGCTTTCTCTGAAGTACAAAGAACCTGAGAATTAAAAGCCATATGAATAAGATGTGAAGGGGAGAGTAGCTCTAATGCTAGAGAATAGAAAGATGCCAGAAGACTTGGGAGTAGATTAACCATTAAGTCAGTTTTACACCATTTGTAGCTAGTTAATTCTTTAATAACGTTATGTAAAGAATGTTTAATTCTTTCTTTTTGGACTAATAAGTGATCTATTTCAGAGATAGTTCATATGTATGAACACTGAGCATTTTATCTCCATGTTCGTGCCATATCTAAGAACTCTGTGATTCTAGTCCTAGATTGTAGACATACTTGTTCAGTAGGTCTGGGTCCCACTGGTTAGTATATGGAAGCATAATAATGCCTTGGGTATAGTAGGTGCTCCATAAATAATTTGTTGAAAGAGTAGCAATATTGACAGACAGGTCTAAATTGCTTCAGTGAGAAGATTAGATTGGTGACCAGGAGTAATCTGGTTTATTTAATAAGTCTTGAATACACTGAATATGAAATGATGTTAAGCTGTAGAGCACAACATAGTTAATAAGAATTATATGCCTTGATATTTTGAAACCTTTTATAGAAACAATAAAATATTAATGTTTTATTTATTCACATACTAGTTTTAATCATAATTAGCATGTAACAGGTTGATAGTTTTCATTTATTCCACACTAGTCTTTTTCTCTTGAACTTTATCAATAAAAAGTATTAAATGGTATGTGTAAAATAATACTTTAATGATGAAAAATATTTTTAAACACATATGTCTTCATCCCTGTCATCATCCTTACTAGAAGAGCTTTTTCCTTTTTGCTGTTTTTATTTGTATTTATGTATATTTTACATAATTCACATCAATGAATACACAATTGTATAAACATTCTTCTATGTTATGATAGTCATTCTAATTATTTTTAGTATCCACTTGATTAGAAACTACAGTAATTACAGACTCTGAATGGACAATTTATGTTGTTCCCAATTTAGTGGGTTGTAAATAAGGTTGAAAAGAAGATTTTATGTATATAACTTTTTCCTTCATTGTAATTTTCCTTAGGCTAAATATCCAAGAGCAAAATTGCTTAGTATAAAATATTTAAATGTTTCTATGAATCTTATTACCATACTGCTTTCCAAGAAAATACATATTTAAAGTTTGTGTCTAATATTTTGTATTTGTTCTTCCATAACTTTGCTAGTATTGATCATTATCTCCAAAATTTTTTGATAAATATACAGTGGTATTTTATTGCTACATATGTTTGTTTCTTTTTCTTCTTGCAGACGATTCATCAAGAATTTTGTATCCAAGGCCCAAAAGTTTGTTACCCGAGATGATGAATGCCGACATGGACGGTATGTTGTTTATTTTTCTTTTTGTATTTTCCTGGTTTTGTGGATGCTTTTGGCTTAATAGAGCAACGGGAAGAACAGAGAAGCAATATTTAGAAGGCTTGGATTTGGCTAAATTACTGATTTATATCCTATCTAGTTCTAGAAAGGATTGATATTGGCAAAACATTCTATCTTCACCTGGGTGTCCTTCCGGGCATACGTCCATCTGGGGGTATAACTTTTTCCTTTACGGGGTTCTTGTATAAGGCAAGTAAGATAACAAATATGAAACATTTTGCATGTCTTTAAGTGCTAAAATACACAGGTGGTACCTAATCTTAATAGTAAATGCGAACCTTTGTATTACAGCAGTTGATGCTGAGAATCAGGTGGAGTTGGAGGAAAAAACGCGACTTATTAATCAAGTATTGGAACTTCAACACACACTGGAAGGTTAGCCTCCATTTTGTAGTTTTCTTGAATAACATCCAGTTAGTTGAAATTGTAAGCATTTATTACCTTTGTCAGTGTGCTCCCAGTTTTTAAAAGTATAAACTTAAAGGTCCATTTCAATAATGTTTCCCCCCTCCTGCCCACATCTTTGACTGGTGATTTTAAAGAACAGATATGCTTCAATAAAGTAAAACAGTGTTCTTATGCATCCCTCTGGATTTAATGTAATGCAATTTATTACATGAGAGCCCCTTTTAAGTCCCTACATTGCGTTATTACTAAGTCCACTTTAAGAAAGCTTATACTAAAGTAAAAACAGTGTTGTAGTTTCAGAGATTAAAAGCAAATTGATCTGAGTTTTCTCATTTTCTAAATGTCTTGCATAAAATTAATACTACCAGTGAAACAACTTGGTTTTTTTTTTTTAAATGTTCATGTATTTTTGATAGAGTTCGAGAGTGAGCAGGGCAGGGGCGGAGAGGGGGACAGAGGATCTGAAGCAGGCTCTGCACTGACAGCAGCATGCCCAACGTGGGGCTCGAACTTATGGACCCTGAGATCATGGCTTGAGCCGAAGTTGGATACTCAACCAGCCAAGCCACCCAGGTGTCCTGAGACATCTTGGTTTTTAGTGAGATTAAGAGGTGGTGTTTTTTTGTTTTTGTAACAGCTGGGTGAGCAGATCATGTCCTTTCGCTGGCATCCTATTTCACAGTTAATACAAGCCAGGTTACTCTCTGGAAACTTGTTACTTCCTTTACCCTTTCAGAGTCAGGCATGCATCCTGCCTCCGACACTGACCTCCTTGCTCTTCTTTCAGCATGCTTTTCCTTAGGGGCTTGCATTCGGTCCCTAGGTGTTTGCATTGTGGGTGGCTCATTTCCTCACTTCCTTGTAGGTCTGTGGTCAAATTCCTTTATCAGAATAGCTCTCCCTGATTATACTGTATAAAAGGACCACTTCCCTTTTGCTTCCTACCACTCCTACCCTTCTTTTTTATACTTTTACGTGGGACCCCCTAAATGCACATGTGTTCACATGCATATTAGAATGTAAGCTCTGTGAAGGCAAGGACTTTTGTTACTATTGTCTCTAGAACAGCACCTGACTCTTAGAAGGCACCCAGAATGAATGAAGGGAGGTAATGTTTTATTTGATCATTAGGAATTGTATCTTTTGAATTTCTTGCTAAGGTAAAAATACAAAATATTTGTTTGGAAACTTTTTTTTGTCTCTAAAAGAACTTTTTTAAAATTTAATTTTATTCTTTTAAACTTTATTGTCAAGTTGGTTCCCATATAACACCCAGTGCTCTTCCCCACAAGTGCCCTCCTCCATGTCCATCACCCCCCTTCCCCTTCAGCCCTCAGTTTGTTTTCAGTATTCAAGAGTCTCTCATGATTTGCCTCCCTCCCTCTTCCTTACTCTTTTCTCCCCCTTCTTCTCCCCATGGTTCTCTGTTAAGTTTCTCCTGTTAGACCTATGAGTGCAAACATATGGTATCTGTCCTTCTCCGCCTGACTTATTTCGCTTAGCATGACACCCTCGAGGTCCATCTGCTTTCCTACAAATGGCCATATGTCACTCTTTCTCATTGCCATGTAGTACTCCATTGTGTATATATACCACATCTTCTTGATCCATTCATCAGGTGATGGACATTTAGGCTCTTTCCATGTTTTGGCTATTGTTGACATTGCTGCTATGAACATTGGGGTACATGTGCTCCTATACATCAGCACTTCTGTATCCCTTGGGTAAATCCCTAGCAGTGCTATTGCTGGGTCATAAGGGAGTTTTATGGATAGTTTTTTGAGGAACCTCCACACTGTTTTCCAGAGCGGCTGTACCAGTTTACATTCCCACCAACAGTGTAGGAGGGTGCCCATCTCTCCACACCCTCGCCAGCATCTATAGTCTCTTGATTTGTTCATTTTAGCCACTCTGGTGTGACATGGTATCTCAGTGTGGCATTGAGTTGTATTTCCCTGATGATTGGAAACTGACTTTCTATAGGCTGTGTATAAAGCAAGTGGTATTTGCCTACCACCACATTTTCTGAAGTGTTTCTAGAAAAGATGTTAGGTTTTATGTTAAGACATGAACCAAAATTCACAGTTTAAAAACTAAGTCTGTATTTTTTAGAAATAATCATTTTAAGAAATAACTACTCAACGTAAATGCTATTTACCAAGAATAACATTTAGTCTAATGTGAAATCACTTTTTAAGAATTTTAGCTATCAACTTGCATTCAGTGTACTTTGTTCACCTTAACTTCTAAAGTTACTTGAATTTAAAAACAGAAAATTTAAAGATCGTGTTCTCTTAAGAATGAATCTTAAGTATTTTATATTATGGAGTCATTGCCATTATTTTATTAATAATGGACTTTTTTATTTTTAATTTAGACCTCTCTGCAAGAGTAGATGCAGTTAAGGAAGAAAATCTGAAGCTAAAATCAGAAAACCAAGTTCTTGGACAATATATAGAAAACCTCATGTCAGCTTCTAGTGTTTTTCAAACAACTGATACAAAAAGCAAAAGAAAGTAAGGGATTGACATCCCTTCTGTTTTATGGAATTGCTGCTGATCTTTTTTTCTTTAAAACTTGGATAGATTCAAAAAGTTATAGTACTTTTGTTTGTGGCTTAATTGAATATTTATGAAGATAATATCAGATCTAGGCAAAATTAAGAGCATAACAGAAGACTTCCATGAGTTTGTGTATAATATGTTAGTCTATGAAAATGTGCAAATGTATTGTAGAGAATTTATAATTAGAAATGCATATATTTATGAAACTTGAAAATGAATGTTTTATCAAATTTGCTTTGGTTTATAGGTTTAGCACTGTCTTTTATTATAGGCATATTAAGAGATACAAGAAAATAACCACCTTGTTGTGAAAAGTGACCAAAATCATGTACTGAACGCACAGCTTTATGTACCCTGTCCACCATGTTGTGCCTCTTCTCCATTTGCTTCTTCCTTCACATTTCCCTTCCCCTAAGGAAAAACTTGGTTTCACATTTGTAGAAGTAATTTTAACAGTTAATCATCTGTGAGAGTAACCTGAACTTGAATTGTTGAAACTTAACCAAAATAAGGTACGTTCTCAGTTAGGGCTTGTCAGAGTTAATAAGATAGGATTGTCGGGTTCTCTTTAATCGATTGAAAACAGAGGCCATAAGTATGAAGACTTTTCTTTGCAACTGAGTGATCAAATTGGGAAGGTTGTTAAAAACTTCCTTTTGCACAAATAATGCACTTGGTATCTGAAAAGGTGAGCTCTGATTACACACTTGAAATAGAAAATTTTGAGGAAAACAAAAATCGGATGGGAAGAGTACTTGGCAAACAGTAGCAATCAGCTCCAAATGTTTTCACCTCAGATTTGTGCTCTCTGGCACAGACGACATCTTTTGGGGAGTATATGGATATGAAAGTAGAATAAATGTGACTAACCTTAGGTCCACTACATCTAGAAGAGAACAGTTGCAAAGAATTTAGTCTCAAGATTTATTTGTGGTACCCAGCAACTCAACTTTTGCAAAATCCCTTGAGAGTGTATTAGTATGAGAATCATGAACAAAACGGAGAAGTTTTTACATATATACTAAGTGATATTTTCTCAGTATTTTAATCTCACTACTTCTCCCAGAATTTTCTGTAAACCCTAAGTACTTGGTTTGAAGAGTTTGTCACTCTTTGACAGTTTCAAAAAATTTAGTTTGTAGATTCCATTTGGTAAGAAAATTAGGATCAGAAGTAATCTTAAAATGTTAAATAGGAAGAGAGATCCACTAATATAGTTTTGGTTATTAGATTTGGGCTACTTTTAATCATGGAATAATCTTACGTTTGTATTGGTGTAAGATTTGATGAATGACTTTAGCTCTATGAATAGTTATACTGCAAACATTTGCATCCCTTTTGTGACCTAATTTACAAACATTTAAACTTGTGTTGCAGTTTTGCTTTACTGTTTAATAAAAAGCTGTTTCAGAGATTGTGTGTGTGTGTTAATAACTTGTAGTATGTATGATGATGGTAGTGGTGTATCCAGGGTTGTTTAAAGTTACAGGAGAAGTAGCATATCTTATTCAAGTACCAGTTACTTTATGTTTAGGGGAATATTTTTATTAAAACAAATATTACAGCATATTATACATTAACTAAAAAAATTTTTTTAATGTTTATTTTTGAGAGAGAGACACACAGACCACAAGCAGGGGAGGGGCGGCGAGAGAGGGAGACACAGAATCTGAAGCGGGCTCCAGGCTCCGAGCTGTCAGCACAGAACCAGATGCAGGGCTCGAACTCACAAACCATGAGATCATGACCTGAGCTGAAGTCAGATGCTTAACTGGCTGAGCCACCAGGTGCCCCTTTGCATTAATTTTTAAATAAAAGCAAAGAATTGAGAGAAACATCCAAGATTGCCAGAGGAAAGGTGGTTGTAATGTTTTGGTTAGACTAAGCTCTTGTAACAAGAATGCATTAATAAAATAATATAGAAGTTTCTCTCCCAACTAACGGTTGGGAGGTAAGCATTGCAAACTAGCGGGCTGTGTTCCATATAATGATTCGGGGATTTGGAGGACGGCTCTGGTGTTTTCAGCCATGCCTTCATGGGGCATATTTGCAAGGTTTTAAGGGTTGGGCCTGTCTGGCAGGTAGGTTTTTCTCATTCCAATGGCTTGGAGACTTCGTTACATCTAGATGGAGAAGCTGAGAAATGTAGTCTTTGGCTGGGAGCCATATTCCAGCTACAACTTTCTTACCATAAAAGTACATAGAAGATTTTGGTAGCGACTCGCAGCCTCAGCCACAGCCCTTTTCTCTTGCTATTGAGTCTCTGTGCATAACCTTCTTCTCGCACACACAACATACTCAACCCTTCCTCCCCAGCCACTGATTCAGCTCAAAATCCAGGATCTCACTTAAGGTCCATCAGTTTTAGATGTGGCTTCCAAATACTGTGACAACTTCTAAACTGATGGGCAAATTATTTGCTCTCACCCTCACTTCTTCCCATTTATAATGTTGTGAGGTCAGGAACCTCAAATAAAAACTCTCAACTTGGAAAGAGGAATAAAGGGAAATGTATTGATTCAAAGCAACTGTGGGGTATTCCTGGGAGACCCTGAGAAGAGACGGTCTCTGATGGTGAAGTTCCTTGATCAGGTCCTGAATCTGCTCTCTGGCAAGGGACCCCCCCTTGTTTGTTACCCTCAATGGCTTCCACCCTCGAAAGTTATTCCTTATGCATTTCCCTCCACAGCTCTAAGTAGAGACTAGGAGTGTGCCCTTTATGGGAGATGTGAAAACAGTCCACTTACTGCAGGCATGAGCTTGGTGCCCATTGTTTTAAGGCCAACCTCATATTTCTTTAGCAGTAAAATTCCCTCAAAAATTTAGCCTTTTGGTCTCTATGTTTCTAGTTCCACCTGTTAGGAACCACAATCAAGCACTTTTCTAGACCAAATTCTCAAAGTATGCTTTGTCACAGGACCCTGCCTCTCTTTAATGAAGATAACCTTGAGACCAACTGAAGATAAGACAGCCCTAGGAATGCTACACCTAGATTATCAGGGCCGGCCTGGACCCTTGCGTTTGGCTTAACCAAATGGTGGAGAGGTCTTGCGGGGGCCTCCCACCCCCACCTCCCACACGTCAAAGATAAAACAATCTTAGACATTTTTTGTTATTCAGGGTACAGAAGCACTTAGCTCTTCTAATCCTTTGAGGTTCCCAATATTGGTGTTTATTCCATCTCTGCTTGGAGACTAGTAAATTCTTTCTTGTGATGCCTTGCTAAAAGCATCAAGGACCAGGAAATTCATTTCACATTCTGACCTCTCCAGCTGCTACCCCAGAGCTATCATCTCAGTAGGGCACAAAATGTTACCTGAGGGGAGTCTGGGTGGTTGGTCGGTTAAGCGTCTGACTCTATTTTCAGCTTAGCTCATGATGTCACAGTCTGTGTCGGGCTCTGTGCTGACAGCACGGAGCCTGCTTGGGAGTCTCTGGCTCCTTCTCTGTTTCTACCACCCCCACCCCGTCTCCCCACTGACGCACTTTCTCTTTCTGAAATAAACAGTAATAAAATGTTACCTAACCTACAAGCCCCACCTGCTTGTCATGTGAATGGTAAACCCAACGCCAAACATTGTTTTCCTTATGACAGGCTTCCTTATGCTTTCCTTAGGATTACAGGCTATCATTTTCTGTATTCGAAACATAGATGTAAACAGTATGCACAGGAACTGTGTCTAGCTTCTGACACACTCTCTTGACCAAACTTTAAGCAGATCTTTTCAGCTGGGCCTCATCATAGGCCCTGTCTTCCTGACTATGCCAGTTTTCGAAAGAATCCTGCTAAGTCAGTTTAGAGAGGATTCCCCTGCCCTCACCTAGATCTGCCTCCAGGAAGACTCACATTAAGTCAGTTTAGCAAGCATTCCCCTATCCTTGATGTCTCCTCTTAGCAGTTTCCCATGAACCCTCCCTGCATTCTGCAATGACTTTAAGTCGTCAGCCATCTTTACTGTATTTGGAGTTGAGCAAAGTACCTCTCCCCTGCTCTGACAGTCTGGGCACCTGTTGTAGTAGTTGGAATAGTTCTCCTGCTTAGCAAGTGTCAGAACACTCTTTTCTGTAATACTTCTAGCTTCAATGCTGGTGGAATGATTGGCAGGGAAAACCAGCATATCCCTTTTCCTCAGCTGCCCCCAGTGGGACTTCCCTCAACACTGAGGGAACACTTCTATCCAGAATTTGTCCTCTCTGTATTCCCTTTTTTAAAAAATGTTTTTATTTTAAATTTATTTTTGAGAGACAGAGACAGCGCGAGCAGGGGAGGATCAGAGAGAGAGGGAAACACAGAATCCGAAGCAGACACCAGGCTCTGAGCTAGCTGTCAGCACAGAGCCCGACACAGGGCTCGAACCCACAAACCGCGAAATCATGACCTGAGCCGAAGCCGGATGCTTAACCGACTGAGCCACCCAGGCGCCCCTGTATTCCCTTTATTTATAGCAACTATAAATCACAATTCCTTATCTGGAATTCTTGGGATCAGTCTTCAGAAATTGGGCTTTTTCAGATTTCGTAAAGTATTATAAATATGGTTTGGGGATGCACCTGTAATCACATTAACAATTTTGTAGCAAATATATGAATTTAATACTAAGTGTGATAAATGCTCTATAAAAGCTGCCAGGGAGGTCGGGTTTGGTTGCCAAATGAATTTTGGTATCAAACATGAAAAACACTTTTGCTTTTCAGTTTTGATTTTTTTGATCTGTATGTGTAGCAACAAAAATTTCTGCAGAAAAGTAACCAAAGTCACCTAAACGTGTAACCCCTACCAGTTTATAACATCACATTTCTGTTCCTGTCCATTACTCTCCCATTTGATCTAGTCCTTTTTCTAAAAGAAAAATGGGAGGTGAATTTTAGAATGCAAAATCAACTTTATGGTCCAAAGCAAAGCAAATTTGATCTTAATTCTTTGGCAATTAAAAACCTTTCTTCACTTTCCCCAGTAACTGTTTTTCCCTCCCTTGAGGTAACACCCTCTAGTGGTTGTCCGCAGGTATTTCTTCAATCTGAAATCAAAATTACTAGCTAAGGGGCGCCTGGGTGGCTCAGTCGGTTAAGAGTCCGGCTTGGGCTCAGGTCATAATCTCACGGTTTGTGGATTTGAGCCCTACATCGGGCTCTGTGCTGACAGCTAGCTCGGAGCCTGCAGCCTGCTTCCGATTCTGTGTCTCCCTCTCTGCTCCTCCCAGGCTCATACTCTCTCTCTCAAAAATGAACAAACATTAAAAAAAAAAAAAAAAAGAATGACTTAACTGCTTCTTAGCAACTCTATCTGAAAAACAATATTCATGGCATTTAAACCCAAATTTACCATAACAGGCACTTTATACTGGCCGTAGGATCTAATTTACCTTATAATGGAGGTGGACGCTGATGGGTGGGGACAGAGGCTCAAGAACATTACAGTCGATGGACAACGTACTCACATTGTTTTAGATTCTGTATGCTATTCACAGATGGCTTACTAAATGTTTAGTCTAAGTTATTAAAACTTGAGAATATTCCCAAATTTCACAGAGAATGTAAAATTGTATTCCATGAACACACGCCCCGATGTGGGAGGATGCTATGGTAGGTGTTCACAGACCCCATCATCCCACTGCCCATCTTCTCTAAAACTACCTTCACTCTCCCCTGCACTTGCATTTCCAGAGACAAACTCCAAATGCAGTCGCAAATCCCTTTCCCCTCTCATTGGCCTACCTCATCTGACATGTCAGATTAAGGATTTTATTTCCTGAACTCTTCATAGCTGTCATACTATGGAAATCCATGAGAGCTAAAATTTGAATATTATTAAAATTAATGTAGAAATGATATTATTAATTTACGTAAGAGATTTGAGTAGTTATCTGATATTAACCATGTGAGAGTTCATCCCTAAATCCTATTATAGGCACGATTGAAGAGAATGAAAAAAACTTTAGATGCCCAAAATATAATTATGTTTTAACTTTCAAAATAGTTTTCATTGAATACAAAACTATTTTTGGATTCATGTTCTAAATTTCTAAGATACATTAAATTCACTGCTAATGGTTAAATTTTAAGATGTAAGCAGTTCTGTCCTGTGTCACTTGTAAATGTGTCCTGACACTTCCAAAAGCCTACTAATTCTAGTAATGTGTAGATGTCTTCCTGCGAAATGATCAGTGGAGCCAAGGCTATCTTAAAAAGATAATCAAGAGGGGCAGCTGGGTGGCTTGGTCGGTTAAGCATCCGACTTTGGCTCAGGTCATGATCTCATGGTTTATGAGTTCAAACCCTGCATTGGGCTCTGTGCTGACAGCTTAGAGTCTGAAGCCTGCTTCAGATTCTGGGTCTCTCTCTGCCCCTCCCCGACTTGCACTGTCTCTCTTTCTCCTTCAAAATAAATACACATTAAAACCATTTTTTTAAAAAGATATTCAAGAAAAAGGAAGCTACTTTAGCAAGGTCATGGTAAAAAGCCTTTATAAAGGCCAACTAAAATAAAGAAAAGCAAAATACGCTTATTTTTCTTTATTAGAGAAAAGGATAAAATTTAAGTCATTTTAAAGAAAGTCAGATTAGGGTGGTAAAAGGAAAAAGCCATCTTGTCATTAAGGAAGACTCTATGCTTTGTCTACTGCATGGGTCTACAGTGTTTGTAAGAGTTTAAGTCTTGGGTAAACCCATCAGCCATGATGTGTCCGCAGAGGGTACATCCACAGGAAGTAGTTGCTCAGATGCTACCTCCACGGCAAGCTCATGGAGTTTAACCAAATACTGGAGCTGAAACGAATCTGCAACCGGTAAAGTAAAAAACGCTTTAATAAAGATTTAGAAATAAATGTTTACATACAAGACACTTGTCAGGCTAGAAGGTCTCCATTAAGGAAGGATTTATTTCCAGAAGTAGCAGTTTACTTTTGGAAACATTCTCCTCTAGAATCACTCAATATGTCTAGTTCATTTCGATATTCCAAATACAAAGCGAGAAGCAGAGTCCTTGCAAAACTTTTTTTATATAAAGCTCAGGTAGTATTAAATAAACACAAAATACGGTTAACTATGTATTAAGATTTTTACCACCAATTTATGAAAGTCAGTACACAGCATGAGAATAAAGCACTTATTTTCACCCTCTAAAATAAGGAGTGAATAGTACTGCTGGCTGTTTGGCTTAATTTAGTAAAACAGAAGGAAGAGATCATCTTACTCATAAGTCCGCTCTAACTGTACTGCTGGGAGCAGGCCATACGGGAACTTAGTTGGGGCTTGCTCAAGGCTGGGGGTGTAAATGTCCATGAAGAAATCCAAAATGCTACCCAACTAGTGGGACGTTCCCTAGACAGTCAGTGTTAAAGTGGTTCTGTGGTCCCAAAGGTTCAGATCCTCTTCCAAAGGGCCTAACCTGTTACCCAAACAAAAAGTTTTAAAAATATTTTAAATGGAATGACACAGCTCCCCTAATTATAGTGTGATTTCTGATAACTACTTTAAAAAGAGGAGCCATATCTACTATCTACCTTAGAGACAGCTTTGAAGCCAGAGGAGATAACAGACTTAAAATGGGTTTGAATTTTAGGAAAAAAGCAAGATAAAAATACAAAGCATGGTGATTGATACTAGAATTTCTTAATGACCAGAAAAAAGAAAATAATTTAAAACTTCCGCTCAATAATTTTCCTATTAAAGAGGGTATAATTTAAAGAAGAAAAAAATGTTTGAATTTTATTTTCAAGAGCAATGTATGTCTAAGCAATCTTCTGAGTAGGGCACGTCATTCTGGCATAAAACAATAAAAGCTTAAAAAACATCCGCACACCATTTTATTTTGATGAGCCGATTATCTTTGTATTCAAATGTAAAATATGCTCAGCTATTAACCAGTGATTCTGTAAATGACAGATGTTGTGGTTTCATTGACTCCTCAACAAAGCACCTCTTTAAAGAAGTCTGTAATTTCAGTGAACAGTAGACCATAATTTGACACAACGAGGTAGAGGCGGGCACATACAACACTTTCAATTGTTGATAGACTCAAACAAGCACACAGAAACTTTATCGCGTTTAGCTCTGCACAACAGAGCGCACTCTCGTTTTTATTACACAACTTCCGGTTATACTGCCGTAAACCTGTTTTCAGAGGAAATTCCAAGAACTGATTTTCCAATAGCAGTAAAGTTGCTGCATGTTACTTTGCTCTGTACAACCCAAAACTTCTTTCTCCAAACTATGAAAACTCTGTAACGTCTAATGAGTATTCTCTTAAATCTGATATGTAACGTGCCACTCTTTTTTATTCTAAATTTAAAGACCAGGTAATTTCAAAGTTTTTTTTTTTTTATTTTTCCTGAAAAGAAAGACTAAAATAAATGCCTGAAAGGATTACATGGCTAGATATTAGAAAAATGTGCAGATTGACTCAAGTTCAGTTCTGGCACATGGATTTTAGAATGCCGTGTATCTCGCTCAGGAATTAAAAATACTTGAATATGGTTTATTCCTTCCGGACTCTTCGTTTGCGTACTGACTTCGCCGGCCCATCTCCTGATCCTGTGCTCTCATCCGCTTCCTTCATCTAGGAGAGAGAATTACGCACGTGTTTATTTTCATACAGTGGGTAACTAGTAGATAGTAGCAAATAACATATTTCTTATTCTCTAAGATATAACAATCAAATGCTACCTTATATGTGTTCTTTAATTCATGAAGCTGCTCAAAAATGTGTACATAATGTGTTTTAATTTGTTCATCTTTTGGCATGATTACATATCAGAAAACTCTGCTCACCAAATACACACTTGACAAGGAGGACTGCTAACAAGTCTATTCATGATTTTATTTTATCATTCAGAATTTAATCTCAGTGTCATAGTTAACTAAAGGTTGTACGACGTTTTCGTTGTGGGATATCAAACACTAACTTCATCACAATAGTTCCATAAGTAATGAATTGCTGAGCTGGATTTACAGAGACTTTTTCAGAACTTCTGGCACACAGTACTTTGAGAAAAATCAGAAGCGGGGTATGGAAACATCAAATTTATAATTTGGGGTTTTTTCTTTCCTTATTTTTCCAGAATAAGCATTCATACATAAATTAAACTTGTGTAAGAAAATAAAATAGTGAAGGGGGCACCTAGGTGGTTCAGTTGGTTAAGCATCTGATTTCAGCTCAGGTCATGATCTCACATGACCTCACATAAATAATTGCATATGTTAAAAAAATGGTGTTATATTCTAAAAAAAATAATAAAAAATAAAGTTACAAAAAAAATAAATAAATTTAAAAAAATAATAAAAATAAAACTCTGTCCTGGAGGAAATGATCTTCACCCAGCTTCCTCCAGGTACGGATATTCATGCTGATGTTCCCCCCAAAACTCAGAAGGCAATTAAGACCAGTCACCAAGTATACATACTGAATAAGCTTCAGAAAACAAGTAACAATGAAACAAGTGTGAGAGATTTCTTCAAACATACAAAACAGAAACTTGATGTCACCACACGTGGTAGGCCAGGCCAGACTGTGCTCTCAGCCCGCCCAGCCTGGGGTAATGAGGGTGGTGAGGACGGTGACTGGGAGATCACAGAGCTTCTACGGGCAGCAAGCCGAGGAAATGGGCCTCCGGTACATGCTGGGCAAAAAGCAAGCTCTGGTTGTAAATCATCTCCTGGATGGTTTCTGATTCCTAAAAAGTGCCTAAAAAGAGGCACTGTGCAAAGTTCTATTATATGTCAGGATACACAAAGGGGTAGACAGATCAAATTCATGGGAAAACTGGTTTATCAAAGATTTGAAAAAAACCCACTGTATCAGGCAGATAGTACTCAACTACCCAGTGAATGAAATATTACAAAATGTGACAAATTTTTCAGACAAAAAGAAGTTTTTACAATACATATAAAGAAAACTGTCCTATAATAAACATAATTACTTTTTAAATAGTCAAGTGGTCTATTTATAATAATTTTCAACATAATACTTAAATAATGAAGTTATAATATTTTACAGATGCAGCTCTCTGGATTTTGTAAACCCCACATTTATTTCATGTTGTTTCTTATTAGGCATTAAGATGATATAAATTATAGTATCTTCTTGCCTTTATGGATACATTTTTTAAATGTTTTTTTAAATTTTTTTCTTAATTTATAGTTTATTGTCAAGTTGGTTTCCATACAACACCCAGTGCTCTTCCCCACAAGGGCCCTCCTCCATCACCACCACCTCTTTTCCCCCCTCCCCCTTCCCCTTCAACCCTCAGTTCATTTTCAGCATTCAGTAGTCTCTCAAGTTTTGCGTCCCTCTCTCTCCCCAACTCTCTTTCCCTCTTCCCCTCCCCCTGGGTCCTCCATTAGGTTTCTCCTGTTTTCCTGTTAGACCTATGAGTGCAAACATATGGTATCTGTCCTTCTCTGCCTGGCTTATTTTGCTTAGCATGACACCCTCAAGGTCCATCCACTTTCCTACAAATGGCCAGATTTCATTCTTTCTCATTGCCATGTAGTACTCCATTGTGTATATATACCACATCTTCTTGATCCACTCATCAGGTGATGGGCATTTAGGCTCTTTCCATTTTTGGCTATTGTTGACAGTGCTGCTGTGAACATTGGGGTACATGTGCTCCTGTGCATCAGCACTTCTGACACATGGATACATTTTAAAATCAATATGGAGGCTTTTAAGAAACCTGGGAGAAATGTGGCAAAAATTCTCTACAAACCAAACAGCTTTTATTAAAATAATTCTTTATGGATAACAACCATACATAAAAAATAGTTTATCTTCTTTTAAAGAGCTGCTTACCTCATCCTCTGATCCAGATTTATTTGGTTTGTTACCTTCTTCTTGTCCTTCTATGATTTCAATTTCTTCTTCACTCTTTTCCTCAGGTTCACCTTCCTCTTCTAGAATATAGATTTTTATTGCAGGCAAAGACTTGGATTAGAATTTTGCTACTGAGAAGTATTAAATATAATAAGGGGATTTATTTACATTCCAATATTTAAAAGCAATTTCTACTATTAGAAACTTATCAAAATTAATACAAATACTCATCATTTTATCACATTTTATAAATAAGTCAACATATTTGAGAGAAAGGACAAATTTAAGAAATTCTTAAGCATTTAGTTTACATGTAATATGAAAGCATACATATGTATGTATATATACATAGACACACATTTGGACATATATATATGTAAATATACATGTGTGTGCATTTTTTTGAGAGTACGATTTTTAAGTCAACTCCTTTATCAACTCTTAAGTTAAAAACAGTGCTCAAGACACAGTTTAAGTTGTAAAGGGTTCAATCTGGAACTTGACTTGGGACACCTGGCAAATATCAATAGTTTTATTTCTGCCTAGATGAGTGAAAGAAAGTCTCAATGGAGACCCACCCAAAAGTCTCCGTTCTTCAGTTCTAACATCCTGAGGAGTTTAGCATAGGGTAGAAAGGGGATATATGATTCAGCAATCCTTTTGGGACATCAAATTATTCATTCTATATGATAGACTGTCTGATGAACCACAGCCACTGAAAGTGTTACGGATCTGGCCTGGATCACCCGGGGGAAGAACCAAGTGGCACTCGGAGATCTTGGAAGGCAGGAGGTTTATTTTACACCAGTGAGCTCAGAGGAGATCATTCTCCAGAGGTCCGGGCCTGGAGCATCTGCAGAGGTGACAATTTATAGTCCGTTCCACAGCACGCGGGTTGGGAAGGAAAACCTGGAATAGGAGTCTTCTGGCAGGGCTGGAATTCCCCTAACAGTCCTGTTAGCCATCTTGTGACAGATGGTTCCTCATCAAAAGACTTGCTATTGATTTTGTTGCTGCCTTAAACCTAGTCCTCTCCTTCAGAGGCTGTGCTCTCTTTACCTCTCATCCCATCTATGTTCCTTCAGGTAAGAAAAGTCCCTAGCAAAAAGCTAGGACACACTAGATTCAGGCCCCAAAGCAAGTGAAAGTCTCCTCATCCTGGAGAACAGAAGCTGTATGGGAAAGGCTGCTCAGGGCGCAACCCGGGCAGCGGCCGGCACTCCTCTGTGCCTAGGAATGCGCTCCTGGGGATTCCGAAGGTACATACTTGACAATGAGCAAGTGCAACAGCTAGTGTTTACTAGATAATCTGCTTTTTTTGGTAGGAGCTTTGCCCGGGGTGCGGCATGGGGGAGGGCTCCTGTTATAACTCGTTATAATTATCCTACCTTTTTCAAGACTTTCACCGTCACTGTCCTTTTTCTCTTCTTCCAAGTCTGGTTTCTCCAAGTCTGCTTTCTCCAGGGCTGGTTTCTCCAAGGCTGGTTTCTCCAGGGCGGCTTTCTTTTCCTTCACTTCTTGCTCTAGTGCTCCCTTTGTTTGTGGTTTACATATGTCAGGTTTTTTATATTCTGAATCTTCATATTTTTTCTGTGGTAGTTTAACAGAGCTATTTTTAGTGAAAGCAAAGCCCTCTTTTTTAAAAAGTTTTTTTTTTTACAATAACTTATATTAAACAGTGAATACAGTAAAAACTAATAGGAAATTTATTTAGCTTATTACTTTTAAGAAATCACTTGCTCAATTCACAGAACTCCTACGTACTAAGAGATTTATTTCAAGTTGAAGGAAATTCAATTTCTTTACCTTAACTTTTCTTGGCCAACAAAATGAAGCAATTAACACTATTGGAAGCACTGCTGTCACAAGATAAATGAGCCACAGCCATGGGCGCTCTTCTGCGGCCGCCAGTAACTGTCTAAGTGCACCAGGCTGTGCAAGAAACAGGCATAGACATGAAATTCAGAGTTCACAGACATCCACGAGGAAAGACAGCCTACAAAAAACAACTTATTTTATGTAGGTGCTTCACATTAAGGAGTGAGGAACTTCTAAGTGAAAAATATTTTATTTTCTTTTTTATATTTATTTATTTTTGAGAGACAGAGTGTGAACAGGGGAGGAGCAGAGAGACAGACACAGAATCTGAAGCAGGCTCCAGGCTCTGAGCTAGCAGTCAGCACACAGCCTGATGCGGGGCTCGAACCCACAAACCTTGAGGACCTGAGCTGAAGTCGGACACTCAACTGACTGAGCCACGCAGGTGCCCCTAGGCAAAAAGTATTTACTTTTGCCCATCTTATACACTGTACTATTTAAACTCTATTAGCATGTATCACTGAGAATTTGTAGGAGAAGATATGTTACTACATAGGTAGAAATTACTAACCTACCAGCAAGAATTATGTCAATTTTATTTTTTGGTCAACTTCAGGACAGAACTACTCTCTATGGACCTATTATCTCTTTTCATTTAGAAGCATACAATGCTCTGATAACATTCTGTACATTTATCTATTTATTTATGAGAGAGAAAGAGAGAGAGCAAGGAAGGGGCAGAGAGAGAGGTAGACACAGAATCTGAAGCAGTCTCTGTGCTGTCAGTGCAGAGCCGAACTTGGGGCTCGAACCCATACCATGAGATCATGTCCCAAGACAAAATCAAGAGTTGGGTTGCTTAACCAACTGAGTTACTAGGCACCCCTCATTCTGTGCTTTTAAAGAACTTATTAATAAGAGCAACCTGGGAATTACTGCATTTTCTTTTTTATTAACAAATTTCATACATAATCTTCAGTGAAGAAATTGTTTCATTAAAATAAAATATAAATTCACTAAATACTTTCGTTAAGAAAGTTTCAAAATGAAAATCTCTTTACCTACTCTTTTGATGGCTTTTGCTAGTGTCCAAAGAAACCAAATGTATGGTATTTTTCTTTATAGTAATTGACTTTAAAAGTACATTCTCCAAGATGCATTGTGTTGAAATATTTAACTCAATGTTTCTAAATAGTGTTAAGATTTGGATAGAAAGTACTGCAACACAATTTAATAGTAAAAAATTTTAAAGTTCTCTGTACTCCTCTAAGTGAAAAGTAGTTACAATGAATACTACTTGGGCCTTGAATTGACAAGGTGACAAAGATACTAAGTAGTTTCCTTATAAATGACAAATAAGCAATTAAATCACATTATGCTATCATAATTTAATGAGTCAAGATGTACACACATACAGTTCATTATATAGTTTATGATGAAGTTATTTTATAATATAATAAAGCTAAGTATTTTATCTACATAAAATTATTTAAATATATTTCCTTGGCATTTAGTAATGACTGTATATTTATTTACCTTTTAGGGCCATTTGTATAACCTATAACTAGGGTGAAGTCCTATTATTACTCTATGGTTAATACTGTACCTCATTAGCTTTTGCTATCATTGTTTTCACTCCCCAACCATCTGCAGCCCAGCGATCCGCTATTTCCTTTTCCGAACAGATAATAAAATTGTCGAAGTAGATATTAGAGGTCATAGACCAAAGTTCTAAACCAAGAGCACGGAAAGAAGTCAGAAGAAATGGGTGATCATCCTCAAAATAATCTGGATTAGGAATTTTTCGAGGACTCCAGATTCCCTGGAAGAAAAATAATTTAAAGTCATGTTCAAATAAAATATTTCTATTACAAATGCTAGTTAAGAAGCTGCTGCTGTTGAATGAAATCAGCAGTATTATTTGGAGAAAAAAGAAAATATTATATGATATTAATTCATAAGCAAGTCACTGGAAATAAAAACTTTTCTTCTCATTCCCTATATGATATTCCCTACGAATAAAACTAACTTGAAGCTCCAAAACCGCAAAGTGAAAATCCAACACACATAAAAACTTGGGTAAATTTCACAAGTAAGTGATACTACTTTATGCTAATTTTTTTTACATTTAGCAAAGTTATTAAAGGCAAAATAGTCATTAAAATTGCCCAAAACAGAGAGATTACTGTATGGTAAATATGAAGCCATTCCTTTCCATGATGGGCATCAATTATCAGTCATGGCTGCACCTCAAAAAAAAAAATTCAACATACAAGGTCCATTAAATCTTAAATGATTAAAATCAGCCAAATAAAAAAAAATCGACATTATGATTATTCACTCACTCACTCCTCCTCCATCATCTATGTGCATCGTGTACCAGGCACTGTGCCAGCTGCCAGGATAGAGTGATGATCAAGAGAGACTTGGTTCCTCTATTATTAAATTTAAAGTAATGAAAGAGACAAACATTAAAGAGGTTACCGAAATAAGCATTCGGTGATAAATGCTATAAATAAACTTACAGGAACCAATTAGAATATGTAACTGCATATGTATAATAAATGTTAGAAAATGTCAATGAATAATTAGATAAAACTATAGGGTTAAATGGATAACAGAGAGATTTTGACCCAAAAATCTCGGTACACTCAAAAGACATCCAATTCATACTGTAAAAAATCCAAAGTTTAATAAAAGCAGAAAGTGAGGGGCCCATTAATTAAGTACAGGTATCAATTACTAAAATATACAATGTGAGGCCTCCTGATCAGAACTAATTTCTTATATTTAATTCTAAACTAGAAATTGGTTCCTGAGTGATCATCAATTAACAGAGAAAAATATAGTATGAAGTGACTGATCTTTAGTTCTTAATATTATTCCCCCAGAAAATTATATAAAGAATATCTTACATTTTTTTAAAGTAGACTCTATGCCCAATGTGGGGCTTGAACTTATGACCCCAATAGTAATATGTTCTATGCACTGAGCTGGCCAGGTGCCCCAAGAATACTTCACATTTTTTTAACGCAGGTTTTGATTGAGTAGGTTTGAGACCTGAGATTCTGCATTTCTTTTTAAGTTTGCTCATTTGCTTGTTTATTTATTTATTTAAAAGTATATTTATTTTGGGAGAGAGAGAACCAGCAGGGGAGAAACAGAGAAATAGTAAGAAAGAATCCCAAGCAGGCTCCGCACTGCGGAGCCTGATGCGAGGCTCGAACTCATGAACCTGTGATCATGACCTGAGCTGAAATCAAGAGTTGGACGCTTAACCCACTGAGCCACCCAGGCTCCCCAAAGTTTATTTATTTATTTTGAGAGAAAGAGAGGCAAATTATGAGCAGGGGAGGGGCAGGGAGAGACTCCTAAGTGGGTCCCATGCCCTCAACATAGAGCCCCATGTGCGGCTTGATACTACAAACTGTGGGAGATGGGCCCCAGCTGAAACCAAGAGTCAGATTCCCAAATGACTGAGCCACCCAGGCACCCCAAGAATACTCTACTTTTTAAAATAAATAAGGGGCACCTGGGTGGCTCAGTCAGTTAAGTGTCTGACTTAGCTCAGGTCATGATCTCACAGTTCAAAAGTTCGAGCCCCTTGTCAGGGTCTGTACTGACAACTCAGAGCCTGGAGCCTGCTCAAAGTTTGTGTCTCCCTCTCTCTCTGTCCCTCCCCTGCTCACACTGTCTGTCTCTCAAAAATAAATAAGCACTAAATTTTTAAAAAATAAATTAGTTGGAATCTATTTTCTTTGATTATTTTTAACTTTATTTTGAGAGAGAGAGTGAACATGCACAAACTGGGGAGGGACAGAGAGAGAGGGAGAGAGAGAATCCCAGGCAGGCTCTGTGCTGTCAGCGTAGAGCCCAATGTGGAGTTTGAACTCACAAACCTTGAGATAATGAGCTACCTGAACCAAAAGCCAGCGGCTTTACCAAGTGAGCACCATCCAGGTGCCCCTTCTTTGACTTAAGATAGCTAAAGTATACTATTCCAAATCAAATTTCTAAAAGTTAACATAGCATTATCAATAACTAGATATATAATAGACATATCACAGTATATTACACTTTACTATGGAATTGGAAGAAGTAGTTATTACCTGGTAGTTAGGATTATCTATCATTGGAGGTCTCCACACTCCTTTGTATTTGGGGTTATCTATCATGGGAGGTGTCCACTCACCACACCCAATTCTACATGCTGGATTAGAAATACGAGGTGCCTCCCATTCTCCATCCATGTCTTCATTCCTTAGGAAATTAAAACAAAGAAAATATAGTAACATCAAGTCTCTCCTGTCAGTCATATGAACTAGTAACAAAAAGCAAGTAAGAAACATGAAATTGACAGTTGAAGATGAATGTTTACCAGTCATCAGGTTTCTCAGCATTAGGATCTGGAATATATTTTGGTTCATCATCAAGCCAGCCATCAGGCTTAACTACACTTAAATCTTGTATTTGGGCAGGTTCACTTTCATCCCTGCAAATATAGTATTTTATGTCAAGTATTAGCTATTCAAAAAGTTTTAAAATGCATATGTTACAAAATTCAGAAGAAACCAAAGGATATATCCTACCCTTCTGTTTCTGTGCCTACTATCTCCCCCATTTCTCATTCACCAAAATCTTATGGTTACTACTTTCTTGTATATATTCTGTTGTGTTCCATGCATACATGCTCATAGTCATAGGTATATACTTTTTTTTTTGCACAAATGATAGCATTCTACACAGAGTATGTTTGACATTGTTTTTGTTTACTTAAAAACTCATCAGTTCATCAACAAACACATACTGGAAGCCTATTATGTGCCAAGACTGCTCTGTGAACTCTGTTTTGTATACATATATATCTGCTTCACTCTTTACAGTTAGTTGTACAGTTTTCTAATTTGTGGACATACTATAATTTATTTAGATGAGCTACTCTCGAGGGATATTTAGTGTTTCCAAAAATTTACTATTACAAATAATGCTATAATGAATATCCTAGAATATATTAGAAATTAATATGAAATTAGCTCTGAATGGAAAATATTTTTTCCTGTTTCTCATGTATTTTTTTAATATAGTTGATGATAGGTTTTTTTTGGTCATATTCAAATAATTGATTTTTATGTCATTGAAATTTATTAATATTTTCTTTTATGATTCTTCAATGTTATGTCATATTTGGAAAGTTCTTCCCTACTCCAATATTATTCTTTTTTAAATTCTCCATATTTAATTCTATTAATTTTTAATTTTCATTAAAAAATTACACTTAGAAAATAAAATCTAAAGTATATAAACATAATCATAGTAAGTACTGAATGAAACTACTGGTATAATTTTCATCTTTATAAAAAAGTACAAATTTTAAACAAGAGGCTACATTATAATTTTTCAAACAGATCTAAGTAACAAAATAAACTCAAATAATCAACTCTCTATATGTAAAGACTTGTACTTGCCTCTTATCAATCATTGTTATCGTGAGTCTCTCAGGGCTCAGAGTAACTAGAATTTAAAATTTAAGGGAGCATTTCTTTTATCAGTTCATAAAACAAATTCTGACATGTATCACCAATCAGAAAGAGCTTATTATAAGCAGTTTCTTTGATTTCAGGGCAGACTTATTTCCTAGCCTTACTCTTTATAGCTAAAGAAATATGAAACAATGGAAGAAAATGAGGGAGGTACTCCTACCATTTTTGAAAGTATGAATTCATGAAAATAATGCACTAATAGTGACTTTTTATTAATTTTTAAAAAAATCATACTGTTCTTCCTTCCTTGTAAAAGTTACTTCTCTATGATACTATTTGCTTGAATGCAAAAACATTATTTCTCTTTATCTACAAGAGAGTTAACAAGTAAATACTTCTAGTTATCCAGGAGTAATACTCTATTTCTGAGTTGGTAGTAAACCCAATACAAACAAACAAGAGCTCAAAGAAATGGAGTAGACAAATGAAGCAGAGAGAGAGAAACTAGCTTAAAAAAGTGAACAGATACTAAGTGACCTGTGACACAATATAAAACAGTCTAACATACATTTACTTGGTGTCCCAAAAAGAGATGGGGAGGCACATATAAGCATTTAAAGAAATAATGGCCAGGAGGCACCTGGGTGGCTCAGTCAGTTGAGTGGCCCACTCTTGATTTTGGCTCAGGTCATGATTCCAGGATCATGGGATTGAGTCATGCACCATCCCCTGCTTCTCCCGCCTGAGTGTGGAGCCTACTTAGGATTTTCTCTCTACCCCCTGCCCTTCTCCCCAACTTGTGTGTGCTCTCTCTTGCTCTAAAAGTAAAATAAAAAAATATTAAAAAAAAGAGAAATGATGGCCAAATATTACCCAAAGTTGATACAAACTGTATACTTACATTCCAAAAAGCTGGAAAGCAAGGCAAGCATACACGCCCACACTACAGCACAGCACAATCTAATTATTGAAAACTAGTAACAATAAATCTTAACACCAAACAGGAAAAAACATCACATATTAGGTAAAGGAGAAAAAGGATGAGAATAACAACTGACTTCTCATTGGAAACAATGAAAGCCTCAAGATAACTCAAGAAATGACTTTAAAAATAATTATCATGGATGAAAGACCTGAATGTGAGACAGAAAACCATCAAAGCCCTAGAGGAGAAAGCAGGCAACAACCTCTTTAACCTCGGTTGCAGTAATTTCTAACTTGACACATCTCCAGAGGCAAGGGAATTAAAAGCAAAAATGAACTATTGGGACCTCATCAAGATAAAAAGTTTCTGCACTGCAAAGGAAACAATCAACAAAACTAAAAGACAACCAACAAAATGGGAAAAGATAGTTGCAAATAACATATCAGATAAAGGGCTAGTATCCAAAATCTATAAAGAACTCACCAAATTCCACACCCAAAAAACAAATAATCCAGTGAAGAAATGGGCAGAAGACATGAATAGACACTTTTCCAAAGAAGACATCCATATAGCCAACAGGCACATGAAATGATGCTCAGTGTCACTCATCATCAGGGAAATACAAATAAAAGCCACACTGAGATACCACCTCACACCAGTCAGAGTGGCTAAATGAACAAACCAGGAGACTGTAGATGCTGGCAAGGATGTGGAGAAACGGGAACCCTCTTGCACTGTTAGTGGAAATGAAAACTGGTGCAGCCACTCTAGAAAAGTGTGAAGTTTCCTCAAAAAATTAATAATAGAACTCCCCTATGACCCAGCAATAGCACAGGTAGGAATTTACCCAAGGGATACAGGAGTGTTGATGCAGAGCGGCAGATGTAGTCCAATGTTTATAGCAGCACTTTCAACAATAGCCAAATTATGGAAAGAGCCTAAATGTCCATCAGCCCATGAATGAATCAAGAAGATGTGGTTTATATATACAATGGAATACTTCTTGGCAATGAGAAAGACTGAAATCTGGCCATTTGTAGCAATGTGGATGGAACTAGTAGGTATTATGCTAAGTGAAATAAGCCAGTCAGAGAAAGATAGATACCATATGTTTTCACTCATAGATGCATCTTGAGAAACTTCACAGAAGACCATGGGGGAGAGGAAGGGGGGGAGTTACAAACAGAAAGGGAGAGAGGTAAACCATAAGAGACTCTTAAATACAGAGAACAAACTAAGGATTGATGGGGGGGTGGGGGAGAGTGGAAAGTGGGTGATGGGCATTGAGGAGAGCCCAATGAGCATTGTTGGGATGCTTGTTGGGATGAGCATTGGGAGTTGTATGGAAGCCAATTTGACAATACATTATATTAAATTAAAAAAAGAAAAAATAACTATCAGCCTATAATGGTGAAAATATCTTTTAAAATTTAAGGTAAAATAAATTTTCAGATATTTAAAAGTTGAGAGGATTCAATGACAACAGACATGCACCACAATATGTTGAATTTTATCAGGCAGAAGGAAAATAAGAACATGAAAATGCATATCTACACTAAAGAAGAAGAGTATAAGTGATAACTATGTGTATAAATAAAAGAACTTTTCCCCTAATAACTGTCTGACTAAAATGTACTGAGTGAAGGATAAATTTGTGTGACATCATAGAACAGATGTAAATATATGATAACAACACAAAGAATGGAGGAGAAAAATATAAGACCCCGATAAGATTAACTTAGACATAAAGTGGTATAATATTAGTTGAGAGTAGACTGAAATAAGTTAGAAATGCAAAATTCTGTAAACCCTAGAGCAACCACTAAGACAATAAACCACACAGGAAAAGGCAATATGCCAATAGGAAAGAAAGAATACAAGATTAAAATAAAACAAAACAAAATAACTGAATCTAAAATAAGTCAGGAAAAATATTTTATAAAATACCACAGAATATATGTGACAAACAGAAAACAAGTAGCAAGAAAACAAGTATGTTTATATCCAATAATACTAATAATTACATTAAATGTTGACAGTTTAAAACACTCCAATTAAAAGACAAGAGCCTACAAGGAAATAACTTTAAAATAAAGGCATATATAGATTATAGGCAAACAATGGAAAATAATATTCAATGGAAATATGATTTAAAAGAAAACAGAAGTGTTTGTTGACAGTATGACTAAGTAGACATCAAGACGTGAGTATTACAAGAGCTTATAAAGAAGAATATTATTCTATAATAATAAAATGGTTAGTTCTTCAAGAGGTCATGAAATACTACAGATAGATATAGTGACAGATCTTCAAATACATCAAGCAAAACTAATAGAACTCAAAGGGGATACCAATCCATCATCATAAAGATTTTAAAACTTCTCTCAGTAAGAGAACAGACTGAAAACTGGTAAATACATAGAATTTTTCAACCACCCTGATGTAACTGACATTTGTAAATTTTCTGACCATAAAATGAAAAATTTGGAGTCAAATGAAAATTGTATCTGGAAAATCCATAAATAATTGCCAACAAAGCAACATATTTAAAAACACATGGATTAAAGAAAAAATCATGAATGAAATTAGAAAACAGTATGAACTGAATGTTCTTGTAAGTGACATGTATTTGTGAAACATAGTTAAAGCAGTGTTTAGAGAAGATTTACAGTGGTTTCTATCAGAAAAGATTTTCTAAAGAAGGCCAAAAGAAAAAAAAAAGCAAATTAAGTCCAAAGTAAGAAGGAAGTAAATAACGAAATTTAACAAAGGTCAATAAAGGGGTTAAAATAGAACAAAAGCCAGTTATTCAAAAGATCAATTGATAAACCTCTAGCTAGACACATCAAGAAAAAACACAAATTACCATATTAGAAATGAAAGAAGAGTTATCAGTATAGATCATTACAGACATTAACGATGATAAGAGATGCTGGCACAATTAGACATCATTATTTTTAAAAATTGATCTTGATTTAGATCTCACACCACATACCATTAACTTAAAACAGAGTTTTAGTCAAAATTATTTGTCTAGAAAATAAAGCAAATCTTTGTGACATTCATTTGAGCAAAGATTTCTTAGACAAGACAATCAAATCATGAATTATCAAAGACAAATATGACAAACTGGTCTTCATGAAAATTTAAAATTCTGTTCTCTATCAAGAAAATTAAGACAGGGGAACCTGGGTGGCTCAGTCAAACATCCAACTCTTGGTTTTGGCTCTGGTCATGATCTCACGGTTCATGAGATGGAGCCCCTTGTTGGGCTCTGTGATGTCAGCACGCAGCCTACTGGGATTCTCTCTGCCTCATTCTCTTTGCCCCTCCCCCACTCATGCTCATTCTCTCTCAAAAATAAACATTTTTTAAAAAGCAGTAATTAAGAAAAAAGAAAATGAAGACAATTCCCAGAGTGAGAGGAAATATTTACATACTGTACATTTATATTGACTATTGCTGTATAACCCCTAATTTTAGGGGCTTAAAATAATGTTTACTACTGCAGCTCCTAAATCGGGGCACCCCTTAACTGGGTCCTCTGCTCAGTCTCTGGCAGGTGGGAATCACGGTATGAGCCAGGGCTTTAGTTAACTCAGACTGAGGCAGGCAGCTTCTGAAAATAGTTTCCAATGATCCCTCCTGGTACTCATGCCCATGTGTGATCCTGTCTCCTTGAGTGTGGGTTGGACCTAATAACTTCATATTAATAAACAGAAGCTACTGATGAGATGTTACTCCCAAAATTAAGTTATAAAAGACCATATATTAATTTCCTGAGGCCACTATAACAAAGTATCATAAACCACAGCCTTAAAAGGACAGAAATGTATTATCTCAGAACTCTGAAGACTAGAAATCCAAAACCGAAGTTCTGGCAGGGCCATGCTCTCTGAGGCTTTGGGGGAGGATCTTTCTTTGCTTCTCCTTTGCTTCTTCTAGTGGAATCTGGCAACACTTGGCATTCCCTGGCTTGCAGACACATCACTTCAATTTCTGCCTCAGATGTCACATGGTGTTCTCCCTGTGTGTATCTGTCGAAATTTCCCTCTTCTAAGCACACCAGATCTTTTTGGATTGAGGATGCACACTAATTCAGAATGACCTCCTCTTAGCTTGATTACATATGCAAAGACCCTAATTTCAAATAAAGTCATAATCACAGGTTCTGGGTAGAAACAGATTTTGGGAGGACAGTGTTAACCTAATGTGAACTGTGACTTCCATCTTCTCTGCACTCTCTCTTCCCCTTGCTCATGCTTCCTTGAAGAGAGAGTCTATATTGTAAACTACTCTATGGAGAGGCCTAGATTGCAAGGAACCAAGACAGGACTCTGGCCAAGACCCAGCAAGGAACTGAGGCTCTCAGTCTGACAATTCAGTCCCTTAAGAAACGAAATCCTGCCAAAGTCCATTTGTGTGAGACTGAAGGTGGGTCCACCCCCAGCTGAGCCTTCAGCTGACTCCTCCTCTGTGACATCTTAATTGCAGCCTGTGAGAAATTCAGAGCCAGAAGACCCAGCTAAGCTCTCCTGAGATTCCTGAACCACAGACACTGTGACAACGTTGTTTTGGGGTAATTTGTTACCTAGCAATAGATAACGAACACAATTACTGTATCTAGAATAGAAAGAACTTTCATAACTCAATATAAAAAATAGCCCAATTAAAACATGGGTACAAAAACTAAAAAAGACACTTTATCAAAGAAATCATATGAATGGCAAGTGAGTGAAAAGTTGCTTGACATGATTAGTTACTAGGGAAATGCAAATTAAAACTGCTCTAGGTATCGCTACACTTTTTTAGAAAAGTCGAATAAAAACAAAAACAAAGAACAGATAATATCAAAGATCAAAAGGTACAAACCTAAGATGAATAAGTTCTAAAGATGTAATACATACCATGGTGACTATAGTTAGGAATGCTGTATCATTTATTTGAAAGTTGCTAAGAGAGTAGATCTTAAAATTTCCCATCACACACACAGTGTAACTGTGTGGTAACAGATGTTAATTACACTTAATATAATAATCATTTTGCAATTTACACACATATCAAGGCATTATGTTATACAACTAAACTTATATAAACATTATATAATATTATATGTCAATTATATCTCAATTAGAAATAGATAATACCAAATGCTCTAAATGTTTAACATCCATAACTCATATTTATGTTAGTGGGAATGCAAAATGGTATAGCCCTTTGGAAAAGTTTGACAGTTTCTTTTTTTTTTGACAGTTTCTTAGAAATTTAAACATATGCTTATTGTATAATCCAACAATCCCACTTATAAGTATTTACCCAAGAAAAAAGAAAAACTATGTTCACACAAAGCCCTGTCCATAAATGTTTATAACAGCTTTATTCATAATTGCCCCAAACTGGAAATGACCAAAATTTCCACCCATGTGTGACTATATAAACAAGTTATGATAGATCCCTACAAATCCTTAAAATAAAACTCACAACTGATATGAACAAAAATACGGATGAATTTCAAAAAGCATTATTCTAAGTCAAAACCTACATAATATAATTCCATTCTGTAGGACACTCTGGAAAAGACGAAGGTCTCAGAGAAATCTCATCAGTGGTTGCCGGGGATAAGAGTAGGAGGAACTGATTAGAAGGATCTGAGGGGCCCTTTTTGGAATGATGGAAATATTCCATCTCATGATTGTGGTAGTAGTTATATCATTGTATATATTTGTCAAGATGCACAGAACTGTATACCTAAAATAAATGGATTAACACATGTGAAAATTATACTTTAATAAACCTGACATGAAAATGCAATTAGAATCCAGAAAATGTAGAGATGCCTGCGTGGCTCAGTCAGTTAAGGGTTCAACTTCAGCTCAGGTCATGATCTCACCATTCTCAAGTTCAAGCCCCATCAGGCTCTGTGATGACAGCTCAGAGCCTGGAGCCAGTTTTAGATTCTGTGGCTCCCTCTCTCTCTGCTCTTCCCCCACTCGCACTCTGTCTCTCTCTCTCAAAAATAAAGAAACATTAAAAAAATTAAGAATTCAGCAAACATAAAAAGGACAATACTGGCTGACCAACTGGACTGAAAGTCTAATATTGGAAATCAACCAATATAATTCACCATACTAAGAAGGGCACCTGGGTGACTCAGTTGGTTCAGTCCTGACTCTGATTTTGGCTCAGGTCATGATCTCCCCGTTGTGGGATGGAACCCTACACTGTGCTCCACACAGAGCATGGGGCCTGCTTAAGATTTTCTCTTCCCCTTTCTTCCTCTCCCCGTCTTGCTCTCTCTCTCAAAATAAAATCCTTAAAAAAAACAATTTAATTTAAAATTTACAAAAATTTAAATTTAAAAATGTTTAAAATTTTAAAACCAGAAGAAAAAGAGAAAACCCACATGGTCATCTCCATACACGCACAAAAGTACTTTACAAAATCCAACACTCAATCACGGAAAAAAGCAAAACTCTCAGTAAACTAAGAAATGAACTTTTAAAACTCATACTTGGTGGGGCACCTGGGTGGATCAGTCGGTTAAGCATCTGACTTCAGCTCAGGTCATGATCTCGCAGTTTGTGAGTTCAAGCCCTGACTTGGGCTCTGTGCTGACAGCTCAGAGCCTGGAGCCTGCTTCAGATTCTGTGTCTCCCTCTCCCTTTGCCCCTCTCCCACTCATGCTCTGTTTCTTTCTTTCAAAAATAAACACTAAAAATCATACATAGTATTTACATTTTTGTATAGTTTCCTCCCAAATGTACCAGGCAGAATTAGTCTTGTGCCAAACAATACAGCTGAAGTGATGACATGTCACTTCTGAGATCAGGTTATGAAAAGACATTACAAGTTCTGTGGCTGTGCTCTCTCGCCCTCTGGGGTTACTCCCCCTGGGGTAGGGAGGACATCAGCCATGTCCTGAGTGCACTAAGGAGAGGCCCAAGTGGCAAGGCCCTGACACTTCTTGACAACAGTCACATTAGCCAGTTAAAAAGAGAAGCAGATCCTCCAGAAGCCAGAGTCAAACCTTCAGATGAATGCCTGACTCCAACCTCAGGAGAGCCTGAGCCAGAACCAGTCAGCCACTCTCAGGTTCCTGACTTGGGGAGTTAGAGTGAGCTAACAGGCACCTCTCACCATCTGAATTCAAAGCTATGGGAACTCAGGAACTGAGTACATTTCTTTTAAGGAAAATACTCATAATCCTATAAAATGAAAATAACACAAATACTCAGGTAAGCAATCTAGTATGACTGAATCCTATCTGGCTTTAGAAGATGGTGAAAATATGTCTATTTTAAAACCAGTAATCATCGGGGGCGCCTGAGTGGCTCAGTTGGTTAAGTGTCCGACTTCAGCTCAGGTCATGATCTCACTGTTCTTGGGTTCGAGCCCTGCATCAGGGTCTGTGCTGACAGCACTGAGTCTGGAGCCTGCTTCAGATTCTATGTCTCCCTCTCTGACCCTCCTCCCTCATTCATGGTCCATGTCTCTCTCTCTCAAAAATAAATAAAACATTAAAGATTTAAAAAAAATAAATAAAACCAGTAATCATTAACCGAAAAGACTATGTAAAACATGCATGCACATACATGATAAAGATCAAACTAGGAATTAAAACTAGAGTGTTAGTATCTTAGATTCATGGAATGCCCCACAGCATTGGAAATATTAAAAATACTGAAAAAATACTGGAAAATATTAATTAAAATGAAAATTAATTAAAAGACTAAGAAATACAAACTCTATTTTAGAAAAATATTTCACCCCAAATAGTCAAAATAAGTAATTTTAATGTTTGAAGGAGGGTGTGTCACTGGCTGTAAATTTCCCTTATATGTAGTATCTCACGATTGAATTATACCAACTAATGCTTTGCTACTGAATTCTTTGCTTACCAGTCTTCTGGTTTGACAGCAGAAAGATCAGGGACTTTTGCTCTTTCATCCCATTCATCAGGCTTTTTATCACTGGGATCTTCAATTTCTTTGGGAGGATTGATAGGAGGAACCACATCTTCCAGTAGGCTTCCTTGGTTTACAACTATTTGATCAATTAATACTTCAAATGTGTCATCTGGATTCATCACTAAAGACCAATTTAAATAAATAACACTTATAATGACTGCTATTTTAAAGATAATCTTCTAAATAAAAAACTACCCTAAATTTCATGAGTATTTTTTATCAACCAGAAATAGAGGAATTACAATCAAATATTAAATCAGAATATGCTGAGATCACTAGGTATACTACTTTCTAAAACCAAAGATAAAATTCTGTCTTAAGTAATAATTTAATAACATGCTCCATTACTTCTCAAATAAAGAATATCCAATAGGTAACTCAGTTTGGGACTCACACAACCAGTCAGCTTCACTTTTTTATTACAGAATGCAACCCAATCTTCAGTATTTTAAAATACCTTTTTTGAAACTATCTCAACTTCAAAAGTTACAAGTATACTATAAAGAACTTTACTTTTTCATGAACCACTTGAAATTAACTTGCTAACCTCATACACATCGTCCTTGAATGTTTTAATGTATACTTCCTATAAACAAGGACATTCTCCTATATAACTCCAATCTAGTCACCAAAATCAGGAAATTCACATTGATGCATGACTACCATTTCCTAAAAAATATTCAAGTTCACTGACATTTCAAATTCAACGATTCATACATTGTAGTGTAAAATATCTTAAGGTTGATTTACACTTTTGTTTGGAGGTGAATGCTAGCTCTCTAAAAGTATCCGAGCTAGGGGCACCCGGATGGCTCAGTTGGTTAAGCGTCTGACTCTTGATTTCAGTTCAGGTCACAATCTCAGGACTGTGAGATCGAGCCCAGCGTGGAGCCTGCTTAGTTAGGATTCTCTCCTTTTCCTTCTGCCCTTTCCCCATCTATAAAACTAACTAACCAAGCCAAAATTTTCATAAAGGACCCCCTTATGCATTTTAATGACAAAATAAAAGCTCTCTCCTCCTTCTGTAAACTTGGGGTGTGGTCACTGGGTAAATTTTAGATCTTTGGAAAGAATAGATGAAAATAGGTGTCCAACATTTGCTTTCAATAAGCTGAAGAAGTAGAAGCTCTCAGTGAATGTCAGGATCACCCTGACTTAATTAGTAAAGGGGCTACCACATTCTGCAGAAATAGTTCTGAAGCAAGAACAATCTCCAGAGGGTTTAGTAACAACAATGCCAAATCACTTATACCAAAATCAACTGCTGCATCTTATATGCAAATTCAAATAATGCAAACGCTCTATGTTGTCTCCCTTTTTTCTCCAATATTTCCTCTTCTATTGCGGCTGAGATTATAAAACTATATTGCTACACATGAAGAAAGTCAAGATTTAAGCAGAGCTAAGAGTAAGATCTTAAATGTAGTCCTACCATCACTTTTATTTACTACGTTACTTAACCTAAGCTAAGGGACAATAGAGAGAAACTTTCCATCTCCCATGATGGTTCTAAACCAAGTACTCAGCACAGAGCACGGTATGCATCAGGTGACTACTGATGAGCAGTTCTGTTTTTTCCTGGTCTTTCTATTTGCTTGCATAATTTGCCCAGTGGCCACTATAAAGATGGACCTCCACTTTGAATCTCATTTTCTTTTAACATTTTAATACTGTAAACATTTTTCCTTGTTGCTAAACATTTTCATAGTTATCATTTTTGTGCTGCATACAAAATTCCTACTGTAACATTTGGGTTGCTTTAAATTTAGTCTATTTTCACACACAGCTCATTTTCTTTCTTCTGGAATATTTTCTTTGGATAAATTCCTTAAAATGGAATTGTGGTTTCAAAACACATTATCCTCTTAGAGCCTTTGATATATTATACCAAGTTGCTTCTCCCCAAATTTGCACAAAGTCTAATGAAATTCATTTGTTCTGTTCTAGTTATAACTTCTCATTATTTTTACTTCCTGTTCCCCCAAAACATCCAGTTCCATTTTCCTGTTTTAGAAAAAGCTTTTTGATATCAACGCTGACATTAAAAATAATATTGGTCATTGCCTTGGCAGACAACCTCAATGTTTCTGCAACTGTGGTCTTTGGAAAGAAAACTGAAATGCCTTAGTCTTGGATAGCGCTGTCCTTCAGATTCTGACACACTGTGATCTTAAATAATCATGGATACATCCAAGCTCCATAACCATAGGTATTTGGGAAGAGGAAACAATTCCTTATAATGTTCCTCCCACTTAAGGTCTATGCAAACTCCTATTTACAAAGTAAAGCTAAGTATGTTAATATAATGGTTGCTCAATACTTTCCCTTTCCAAGTTTAAATATGTGCCACGACTGCCATGAGGCAGGATCTAACAACAATCACAAACTGGCATCAAGGACTTCTTCCTTCTTAATCTTACTTTCCAGTTTTCTATTCTTACACTACCACTAATGTCATAGCACCTCAAATGCCCTTTTGTTCTCCTATCTTCCACGTTCTGTCTACATTTCAAGACTAGTTAATACATAATCTCTTTGAGTTTTCTCAGTCTCCAAACTGGAAGTAATACTGCTTTTGAACTCTTAACTGTACTTCATCTGTACCTCTCATGGCACTTTACTTTCTACGTGCACTATATGCATTATAATTATCCTAAAAAACATATGCTCCTCAAGGGTAGGATGTATGTTTGTTTCTCCCAAATCTCTTGCCATGAAAATATCAGTAGTCAGCAAGTATTTTTGAATTAAGGAATTAAAAGGATATACCAAGGGTATAAAGATGAGTCTTCCTGTCTGTGAAGAACTTTTTAAGGTCTACATCTGGAGGTTTGGCATGTTTCTCTTCAAAAACTCCAGTTTTGGGATGTTTATGTCTGAAGATAAAATGAAGTTTATAGTCTTCTCCACATTTATCTGGTCCAAACATAATGGTATAGGATGTTTTATCATAAAAGTTTTCCTTCAAAGAGAGATGAGGGTTGGGATTAGTTCAGAATTAGAGTTTTAGTGAATTTTTCTATTCTATCCAGCTGGGCAGAAGTTACAAAAATCTATTAAATGCTAATTTAGCAAAGGATCATTTGACACAAGAGACAATAAAAGAAGTGGGAAAAAGACAATTTTTACTTCAACAGTAGATTTTTTTAAAATGCATGTGCTACTTCCTGAAGATGTAGGACAGATGCTGAAACCACCCTAGCAATAATATAATAAGCGTGAATTACTTTATTGATTAAATTAAATCTGTACTATTAATATTTTGTTCAGAAAATTTAAGCATAGAGAAAAGCATACTAATGACCTTAATGATTACCCATTACTATTATTCGAGAAGACACCAGAAAATTACCTTCCTGAGCACATGATAGAGACTCATACACAAAAACAGACACAGATAACATGCTCCCTATCTTACTGCTAGTAATTTCTCTTTACATGACATGGCCCATTGGTTAAAAGCATGAGATCTGCTGTCAGATAATGAGATGCAAATCCCACCCCTGCCATTTAACCAGCTGTATATGGCCCTGAGCAAATTTTTTAGTTTAACTATAGTCCAGGTTCATCACCTCTCAAGTATAGAGATAATAATAGTACCTACCTTAAAGGTTTCTCTGAGGATTAACTGAGTTAATCAGGTAAAGTGCTGAGAAAAATACCTGGTACTTAATTTCATTATGTCATTATACCTTTGAGTGACAGTCACTTTTCAACACCCAAGAGCTTCAACATATACTACAGACTGCCTCCCCCTTACCTAATTCTGTGTTTCATGGCCTCTGCAAAGCCATGCATTCTGACAAATATCTCATCGATGCCTCATTTATCTAATGTCTGTCATATGCAGAAGCCCTGATGCAGTCCGCTGTAGGAGAATGCTATAAGAAGTGTTTCCAACCTTCAAAAACAGTTCTAATATATTTGCTTCATTATGAAAATATTTTTAACATGGTTATTTTTGTGGACTGCCAACTCTCGAACTGACTTCACCTTTTTTTGGTTCTTTGACCTTTCCTTTTTACTGTTTTGCTCCGTTATTTTTACCTCCCTGAACAAACTTAAAATTCTTATTTTGTAAACAAAGTAACTCTAAGCTGATCTTTCCATGGTATTTACAAGCACCATGTTATTTTTTTACTCACAGACACGGCAAACTATTATTTTGCTAAAGATTACAAAACTGATGCCATCAGGTAACATAGCTGCATGTGAAACTGGAAGGCACACTCTGAAAGCTATACAGTCTCATTTTGGATAAAGATGTTCAAGGTTCTTTTCAATTTCAGTTAAAATAAAGATTCGTTTTACCAATTGCTTCTTAAAAATATTATAAACTTTAATAAGGTTTTCTTAAACATTAAAATATCATACCAGATTCAAACCATCAGTGTCTGCTAGGAGTTTAATGTATGCACCTCCACAATCAATACCATCTTGAAAATTTACTTCATATCTAAATGAAGGGAAAAAGAATCATACTGCTGATAAATAAAAAATTACTAATTGTTCTTTAAATCGAATGTATTATTCTCAATTCATTTAAACATAAATGTTTTACATTACCAGAAAGCTCATGTAAAGCATATCTACAATGTGTAGGGAATAAGCCAAAATGCTTTTCTATGCACATTCTAAAAATATTAATGGGATGATTATAATCAACTCTAGAAAAGCCAGCCAACTTATTGAAATAATTTTTTTCCATCAAAACTGCTGAATTAAGAATAAGATACTTTAAAACTAGAATAGGAAACTTTGAATTCAGTTAAGGTATATGCTATACATATTTCTTTATAAACTAAAAAGCAAAATTATGAGGACCATAGCTATAGCAATAGATTTCTAAGAAATTGCTGATAGATCTTACTCAGATCACTAATTTGTATTTTAGTTTAACTACACCTAGATGTTAAATAGCTTGTATATTTAATTAAATACTTCCAGCAAAGAGATTTCATAATCTTAGTCAATAACCTGGAGTACTTCAGACCTTAATATCCAGGATATACAGAGAAACACCTGGAAGAATGAAGTGACGTGAGAGCCGTTTCATGGATCTGCAACATCACGTCACTTCCAGCAAATGAGTTTTTTGTTGTTTTGCTTTTTTAAAAAGGAAATAGTCTTTTTAGGCAAAGACATAGGCATATTGAGCAGTATTTAGGAGAGATTTTTTGTAAACTGATGAATTATATGTGAAATAATCAATGAAGTGGCCCTCAGAGTGAAAACCAGTAAAAACCAAATAATTGTTATCTAGCTTGATGAATTAAAAGAAAAAGAAATGAGAACTAGAGAAGTAACAGGAACCAGTGATAATTTTAAGAAAGCACCGTAGTTTCAAATGTTTCTAAAAAAAACTTTAGTGACACAAAAGTAAAAAAAAAAAAAAAAAAAGCATGCAAACGTTGGCAGTTCAAACCCAATTAGTGTATATGTTTTGCAAAGGAAATACAGTAAAGTGTTAAGTGACTATCTCTGAGTTGCCAGATTACGGTGATCTTTCCCCGTACTTTCTACTCTGATTTATTTCTCAAGACTACAACAGTGGTTACAAGCATGTAATTTGGATCCAGAAAGACCTGAGATTCATTCCCAATTATGCCACTTGCCCTAGTGACACCTAGGAAAGGCAAGTTATTCAAGCTCAGAGACC
The DNA here is from genome assembly GCF_006229205.1 of Suricata suricatta. Lineage (NCBI taxonomy): Eukaryota > Metazoa > Chordata > Mammalia > Carnivora > Herpestidae > Suricata > Suricata suricatta. Next base: position 80,859,251 of record NC_043700.1, on the reverse strand, counting down.
TCAAAGGACAGTGATGATTAAATAATACCATGCACAGCGATGGCCGGATGTCCAAAATGCTAGCTTCTGTTATGACCAGAAGAAAGGGTCTGTTTTCTTCTTTTTCATTTTTTAAATAAAGGACAATTTGTTTTCCTCAAGCCTTGTCAATAGTTTTATTTTAAGCCGTAGTTAAGAAAGAAATTTTTTTCTCATGGAACATGTTTTTAAAGCCCATAAAGTAAAAGAAATGGTGCATGGTGTGAATGAAAGGTAAATATTAACTATTTTAGGTAAAATAAAATAAAAAGATAGTTTTGTTATAGGTGATCTAAGGGCAAAGGGTTCTGTGAGAAGGTAAGAACTGGAAAAAATGTTGTAAAGTGTCTCTATAAATATAACATAGTTTTGTAGTTGTAGTATGCCTACACCCAATCGTTAGGTCTATTTATTACACTGCAAACTTTCAGAGTTTTCAAATCATTAATTTGTGCCGAGTATAAACAACTCACAATGGATTAGAGATAAGTGAAATGTGCACCATAGAGTTTGACTACTGTTATTCTTTAACCACAGGAAAAATGAGGATGTATTAGAGTATATGGCAACCCTATTCTCTTTTAGAGTATCATTTCCCGTACTGTCTTATGAAACAGTAATTACTGTTAGGGGGAAAGAATTCTGTGGTCCTATATGTCTGGAAAAATACAGTATTAAAGTTAGAAACAGCTTTTTGCACATAGAGGTTCTCAAAATCTTTCATGAGTAAGCAAATACGCTTCCTTATGGCTAAACTTAGGATACTCTGTTTCTAAAACTTACGTGACCACATAATGCATATTAACATGTACACAATTTGGGAAAAGCAGATTTTGAGTAAAGTTATATTATAAGTCCACAGTATTTATAGTAGTTAAAATTTATTTGTCCCATTTCATCACTATTAAGAGCAGACATTCTCTCTCCTCCGAATTGTTTTCAAGCATATCAAAGACTGCTATTCAATTCTTCTTGGCCTCCTCTTCCTTTCTGAGGACATAATTTCACAATTACTTTAATAATTCTTCTAGACTTACTATCTAATCTTTGCTTCTACTTTTGCTTACTTGCCTAATGGTGATTTATACTTTCTGAAAACAGTAAATTTGATTCATTTTGCTCTGAAAATATAAAACTTTATATTATTTCCCTTGATCTTTTCATTTAAGCCACAAGGGGTCAAAATAGAAAGTGATATTATATTCACCCAGGTTTCAAAAGAAGAGGATTACTTTCAAACTTTATGGAAAAAGAAAAACCAAACCAAGAATAATGATAAAAGATATCAAGCTCAAATATTAGTTCGAAAAAAGTAACTATAAAAATCTTTTTAATTTGTTAAAATAATAATCATATGCTCTTTGATGTTATTTAAAATTTTAAATTTATTGACGTGACAGTGCAGAGATAACTCTAGTTAACACTGGGTAGCCAAATCCTCTAACATAAGGTAGAAACTAACATTTACACATTTCCTTTCCTTTGTTTTTAATTTGAATTTTATTGGCTTTGTGACTGTATTCATATAAGTGGATTTTGTTTTGTATCAGTTTTGTACAGGTGAAACTTAAGGATATGACAGTGTACACGTAAGCAACATCACAACAAAACTAGTTTACGTCACACTGTAGGGAGCGAAGGACAGTCAAAACGTGTGCCCTTTCAAAGGGGTCCATGCTTAGACGACACTGATCTATATATGTGTGTCCTTTTTAAAATAAATTTTTTTCCTTTGAATCTTATCACTGGTTTAGCAGCAACATTTATGGTTCTCTTCTGAATATACTGAGATTAATATCTTAATAGCAAGTAATTTTAAGAAAAGAGCTAAAAAATGGTGATTTTAGTATGTATTACATGTTCTATGGTGGCGGAGTTAGTTATATTACAGTATAGATCATAGAACTTTTAAAGTAACCTTCCTTTTTACTCAAAACCTCAGAGTGCCTGTGTGTAGTTATGCCTTACATATGTAAGTAAGTGAAACTGAAAAGGAAATCTGGATTTTTATACCCATTCTCTACCCATGATAGCTATATTCAGAAGCCAAATTATACACAATTAACATAAATTTCAGAAAAAGTTCGGGAAAACATAATGAAACTTACTGAACAATCAAAGGCTTATCAGCAAAAATGAAGGGTTTTGCTAACACCGCAGATATTGCATGATGCTTTGCTCTAGATTTCAGTACCAGCCCTCTGTCTCCAGGTACTCGATTTTCTTTCAATTCTTCTATTTCCCATCTTCCTAAAATACAAAACAAAGCAAATTACATGAAAACCAAAACCAATGACTTACAAACTATTTATCAGCACTGGTGACCAGTAAGATTTTTTTATGAAGGCTGATTTGTGAAAAGTAAAACAAACTTTTAAAACAGGAAATGACATATGCAACTGTATGTATGCCTGCTCTTTCTTTCTCTTATTAGAGAACAGTTTCACTTTCTTCGCTAAAATTGGATTGTATTTCTGACTTTTTACTCAAAGAAATTACAAAGTGTGGTTTGTAGCATGGATCTGGCAACACCATATTTTTAAAATGATAGATTTTATTTTTATTTTTTTTAAGTTTATTTATTTATTTTGAGAGAGACAGAGACAGCACGAGAGGGGCAGGAGCAGAGAGAGAGAGAGAGAGAGAGAGAGAGAGAGAGAGAATCCTAAGTAGGCTCCACACTGTCAGCACAGAGCCTGACACAGGGCTCCAACCCATAAACTATGAGATCATGATCTGAGTTGAAACCAAGAGTCAGATGGATGTTTAACCACAGGCACCCCTAAAATGATATATTTTTAAAAATTTTTTAACGTTTTTATTTATTATTGAGAGACAGAGTATGAGCAGGGGAGGGGCAGCAAGAGAGGGAGACACAGAATCTGAAGGAGGCTCCATGCTCTGAGCTATCAGCACAGAGCCCAACACAGGGCTCGAACTCACAAACCATGAGATCATGACCTGAAGTCAGACACTTAACTGACTGAGCCACCCAGGTGCCCTAAAATGATATATTTTAAAATTACATATGCGATAAAGAATATCCTTAATACAAAGTACACAATTTGCATTGGTCGTTTTGAAATATATGATACTCATCAGCTGCTTTCCTTACTTTGAAAAGGTTACTGTGGGGATTTAAATTTTATTTTGAAAATTGTATGCCCAATGAACACAAATTAAGGTCACTGTGCTCAGGCTAGGCCAATTAGCTCTCAGAACTTTTAGCCAAGAAAGTAGCAAGCACCGGCTAAGCGCTAAAGCTGTAATAACAGCAAAGTTGCAGTCGCTCCTCTCTGGGCTGGATTTTCCATGTTTAAGATCAGACAGCTCCTGGATTGGATTAAGGGCTACAAATGTTGGAAAGTTCCATGGGCTGCCAGTAACCCAAAAGCTGCATGTTGGACTTTTCTCCTTTTTTCTTCTTAGAATAGAAAATAACCAACTTCTAATAATTTGTATAAAATGTTCTAGCTTTGAAAATTATAGATACTTCCAATTCCAATGAAACTCAATTTAGCAAAAACTAGCTATTTTCCAGCATTATACCAACTTTAAGTACTTATTAACAGGCACGTATGAATCATAAATGCTCTTTATATTACTTGTTTTCCTTTCTAAAAAAACCTCCAATAGTGCGAGAACCTGAGCAGCCATGAATCAGAGAAGTATTTTTTTTGTCTATCACTGTGTAGAATTTACTGAGTTTTATAAAATCCATTTTCAAAAGTTCATAGTTTCCTTTTCTCTTCCTTATTTGTTTATACTATATCTCTCTAAAAAAGATGAATTCATTTGATACTTTTTCTCTCACGTTGATGATAAATTGTATTATCCCTACTAACCTGTTGTTTGTCCAACAGGTTCTTCTTTTAAGAAATAAAAACTTCATCTTTAGGATTTTCAGGATATTTATAGCAAAAAAAATTTTTAAATATCTGCTCTTTTTTTTGCGATTATGCACATATATTTATCAGCTACGAAAAAGGTACCATCTAGCATTTTAATTTTAGAAAACTTGTGACAGGGTAATTATTGTCCAAAGACAAGAGGTTTTTCCAATTCCATATAATGACTTTCTATTAACTGATCACTTAGCCAAATTCTAGACAATACCAGCAAATATATATTCTGATATAAATACAATTTTAAAACGAATCCACACCATTTAAGGGGCGCCTGGGTGGGTCAGTTGGTTAAGTGTCAGATTCTTGATTTCAAGGCAGGTCATGATCCCACAATTCGGTTCCCGCTTGGGAATCTTGCTCTCTCTCCCAGCCCATCCAGGGGCATGCACCCTCTCTGTCTCTCTCAAAATAAATAAATAAACATTTTTCTTTAAAAAGGAATTCACACAGTTTTACATCCCTGAAAGTTGGTCACTTAAAGAATTGGTATTTATTAAACATTTATACTTTTATTAATAACTTAATCTGAAAAACATAAATGTCTACTCCAAATGCAAACTCTACATCCTAGCACATTTCACAGATTTGCTTACTCCTAAAAAGCTCAGAATGAGCTTTATTCAAGTGGCACTTGACAGAAGCTGTCATTAACTACTGTGAATAATAAATTCTCCTGGAAAGGAATATAATAATAATCTCAACTAACCACTTTTTAAAAATGTTTGTTTATTTTTTGAGAGAGAGAGGGTGTGAGCAGGGAAGGGGCAGAGAGAGAGGGAGACACAGAATCTAAAACAGGCTCCAGGCTCCAAACATCAGCACAAAGTCCAATGCAGGGCTTGAACCCATGGACTGGGGATAATGACCTGAGCTGAAGTTGGATGCTTAACCAACTGAGCCACCTAGGTGCCCCTCAACTAACCACTTTATAAACAATGCTGCTACTCTCAATATCCAAAATACCATTTTCAGAATCTGGAATTTTGATTCCATATTTTTCAAAGTTGCTTTCAAGACACCAATAAAAGTCATTCAAAGCTATACTAAATGTAATATGTGATTTAATTATTTTCATGGATATTTATGTTTAATGAGACTACAGACCAAACTTCGATGCTAAAAAGTTTGGTTCGTTTTTGTTTGTTTTCTTCCTTGTTTGATTTTAATTTTAAGCTGAAGATCTCAACATTAAAAGCCACTTTTGTCCACCAAGAAACAGATTTAAACTCACTTGTAAGATAGAGACTAAAATACAAATGTGAAACAATTATCTACCCAAAGTTCTTGAAAAAGCTGTAGTCTAAACATAGTTGTTTTTAAGATTGTTTTCAAGTAATCTCTATACTCAACATAGGGTTCAAACACACACCCCAGAGATCAAGAGTTGCATGCTTTTCTGACTACGCCAGGCAGGTACCCCTGAACCTAGGTGTTTTAGGCCAAGCGTTCTGTTTGATAATGTGTATCTCTGTGGGCATATTTTAGGTTGTGTTGCACACCTGCAGACTTCCTGAATCTTTGGGTGAAATTATTCTTTTCTCTAAATGGGTTCAGACTGAATGCAGTATTGCTTGATCTGTGCATATGGTAGAGTTCTTTTTGGAGAATATAAGCATATAAAAATCCAGAGGAGTTCCTGGGATGGAGAACACTTCAAAGGAAGACATGCAGGTACGATTTTCATCTCACAGTAAAACAAACTATGAAAAGGAATTAGACAGCTAACATCCTACACATGCTAGTATCTGTTTTTTTACTGTTTTCATGTAACTGCCTGTTGGAGTCTGACTGTGAGGTCACATTATGGGTATGAGGTCCTCTGAGAGGAAGGGAATTCTCATCATCAGTCACCTTGAGAAAAGGTTGATCTTGCTTTAGGATACAACCAAGGAAGAGGCTGCTTTTAGACTAGAAGGAAATTCTTTTGTCAGACTTCAAAAAAGTCCTATTAGGGAAGAAAAGATGACAATTTTTTTCTATGGCTAAGCTTGAAGATAATCCTATCAGAGATCCTTGAAAGTAGATATGAGGCCTGGAGATATGGGTTCCCGGAGTAGCCACATAACTTGTAGCTCTCATAAATCATCGTCTGTTTTGCACTTGCTTGGAGGATCTTGCCCTAACGAACAACCCGATCTAGGTGTGCCCAGCCTGGAGACGAGACAACCCGGACAGCAGTGCCTGGGAAATGCGGCTGCAGAAAATGCAGTGACTAACTGCAGGGGAGTGAAAAGTCAACCCTTTTGAGTTAGGAAACCAGATGGTGGCTTAAGTCTGGATCACCCAGAGACCTCCAGAAATATCAGAAAGGAGATAAAAGGCTGAACATTCTATTGTGAAGCATGACGGGGACCCAGATCTCACATATATATTCAAGAGAAATACAATCTTAAAAGGTAGTGAACTCTCGATCATACTGGTTATATTGAATATTTAAATAAATATTTTACCATCATATATGGAAATCTCATCATCTGTATCATCTTTCTTAGCTTTTGATAAGACCCACCTATAAATAAAGACAAAAGCAAATATGTATTAATAAAAGTAAAGCCAGCATTTATAGACACGACACATACTAGAAACACAACAAAACATTACCCAACAGTCACCTCTCATTAAAAACTAAATGCTTAGAGGCTAAATGATGGATGTCCACACATAATCTCAAAAGGCTAGAGTCCAATCACGTGTGGAATCCATAGTTTACTAGCTGTATGGTCACACATCGGAGAAAGTAAGCCTCAGCTTCCTCACCTGAAAGGCGATAAAGCTATGGAGAGAAAGACAGTCCTTACCTACCTACTTGGGACAGTGTCTGGCACATAAGAATCAGTTAATAGTAGCATTTACTTTTTAAGCAATATTTAGGATGGATCAATAACTTGAATTTGTCATCTGAATTAGATCATTAATATCTGTCCTTAGAAATGAAGAAATGTTATAAACTTTTACTGCATATTTGTAATTCTTTTGCATATTTTCCTTGTATAAATGAATAATTCTTCAAATTAAACATTTCTATCAATAACAAAAATGGTACTGGTTTACAGTGCCAAGTAAAATACTTTAACATTCTTTATAGTTCTGTAGTAGAGGCAATTTTCATAGGCCAATAACTTCAAAATAGCTAATTAAATTTAAAAAAGAAATATTCTCTTAAATGAATACTCACCCAGCCAACCTCCCACTATCAAAAGTTTCTGTAAAATATACTTCTCCTATAGGTTGAGGTGTCTTATATTTAATCTAGAAAATAGATATTTTAAAATCTAAAGTTATTCATCTTCACAAATATTTTAATTAAATCATCTCACTAGTTAGGAACCTAATATATAATGCACATCTAGGCAAAATAGATAAAAGGTGACATAACCTCAAAACTTTGTATGCTAGTGTGGTAAGATACAAGAGAATGTAAGAGATACAATGACAGGGAAGAAATACTGTAAATGCAAACAGAGTATGCACTGAGTCCTTCTAACACAGGAAAGGTGGGCAAAAACTCTGTTAGAGAAGGCCTCATGTCACCACTGACATGGCCATGAAAGCATTCTAACAGTTGACAACATTTGGGAATATAAATCATTAGAGACAGAGGGCATAGCCAGGTCTGATGCATATAAGATGAAAACTTAGTAAGCATGTAGTCTAGTTTAATATAAGCTCTTAAATTCACAGCTACATGATAGAGGCTGAGGATACCATTTTGAGAGATTAGGAACCCAGAGAAGAAAAAGATTCAATAGAGAAAGCACTGTAAAGCAATTATCTGCAAAGAGTAGTTTCAAGTGCCCTATCGTGTTAGATGGTATGATGATGATAATGATAATGGTGGTGGTTATATGGTGGCTCTCTTAATCCTCAAAATACTTCTATGAGCAAAATACTATTATTGCACCCATTTTACATACGATGAAAGTGTGTGAGAGAGGCCAAGTAGCTTGCCCATCGCTGCACAGTTAGATAGTTACAGGACATGACAGGAACTAAGGCTGTTTGGCTCCAAAGCTTATACACGTTACCATTTTGCTGCATAGAACATATCAGCTAAACAATTTAAAAGATTAGAAATAATTTATTGACAAATTATCAAAAGGTAATTTGAACTGATGATGAATGAATACAATTTTGCCTAAAGTAGTAGATCTGGGTCCTTTCTGAATCTGAATTGATTATGAGATTTCTTTTTTCAGATTAGGGAAAAGGAATCAGAAGTATTTTTTCTATTCACTGTCTCTACCCTAACCTGATAGTACATTTCCTATCTACTTAAGGGGGTGGATATTAATAATCAAACACATTCCACATTAATTACTGACAGGGCCAAAATTCTATCAAAATTGTCAATTTTTCTTTTTTTTTTTTAATGCTTATTTATTTGTGAAAGAGAGAAAGAGTGTGAGTTGAGTAAGGGCAGAGAGAGAGGAGGACACAGAATCTGAAGCAGCTCCAGGCTCCAAGCTGTCAGCACAGAGCCCAACAGGGGGCTGAACTCATAGACGTGAGATCATAGCCTGAGCCGAAGTCGGACCCCCAACCGAGCCACCCAGGCACCCGTGAAATTGCCATGAAGTTTATTGAATTACAACTTTATTGTTCTCTACATTTTTATGGACTGGCAAAATGGACAATGATACCACAAGGCTTCTTTTTTTTTTTCCCATAATATTTTATTGTCAAATTGTTTTCCATATAACACCCAGTGCTCTTCCCCTTAAGTGGCTTCTTTTCTATTACTGTTCTTTAAATCACCAGAAGTTTATACTGACCTTTATTTATACTTACTGTGTCTAGATTACTTATGCTACATGCTTATAGCTATTAAGTTGGAAGCATCAAAAATTGGTCTTTACTATTTCCTACCATTTTTTCAACTATCATCAAATATATTTAAAATGGTAGGTATCGCTCAATTCATTTGAAGTCTTAACCTCCAAAGACCCTTGTAGTAGCGATATCTAAATCAATGATCTGCACTTTGCTTACTTTGGATCCACTTACTGTGGATCGCAGAACTAGGTTTTAAAAGAAATGCACTTGTGGAGCTTAAAATTTAACAAGAGAAAGAACATTAACCTGAAACAGCTAAACAACACTTTCATTTGCAAATAAAAAACTCTAAAAATAAGTGAGGTTAAGTCTGTAACAACTATACATCATGGTCCTTGGCCCTTTAAGCAGTTGCTAGCACAATATAATTGATGCATTCTTACCATCAAAAATATTTCTGAAAATATTTCTGATTGTCCCAATTTTCTGGAGTGTCAAGACGTACAAAAATCTCTGCAAGGTTTTTCAGACTTGTTAGTCACCACCTCAAAATATACCTTAACAACGATGAGCCAGAAACACAGGTGAGCCTTATTAAACGCCTACCTCATTACCACCTGTCTTTCTAATTCATCCTATTTATCATTCCTTTTCCTCAGAGAAATAAAAACTACTTACTTTATTTCTAGAACTGCAAATTATACTACCTTATCATTTATTTGAAGAGGGCCAGCAGTGTCAGAAAGAAGACTGAAAACCTTTCTCTTAGATAGAAGTGCTCAGTCCTCTTCAGCCAGTGACAAATTCTTATTTTGATAATAAAAACCTTCCGCATATTTACTTAGTAATAAAACTGTGCTAGGTGCAATGCACAGATTTCTGTAATATGTGGGCATTCTAAAACACGGTAAGAAGTAGTTGGAAAAAAGCAGTATTTTTCTATTTATTTAGAAAATGACTCCTATTAGAACTGAAATAAATCTTAGAGGTCACTTTCCTCTGTATTCTGTAAAGGAATAATTTATAACTCATTTCGCAATAACCTTACCTCTGAGGAGAGTTCACCTTCATTAACATCAATTTCTTCTGAATTTTCATCAAAATCTTCCACCTCAACACCATCATCCAGAAATTCTGCATTAACTGAGATGAACAGAAGACCCAAGTATAGCCAAAGCCTTTGGAAATGCATACCGATCAATTACCTGTGAAATTAAGAGTTGTCAGTGAAAATAAAAGTTGTGAAAAATATGGAAGTACACTTACAAAGAAATAGTTTCTCTTTAATACTTCCTTTATTCTAGAATGGCTTCATTAATGAAGGTGTTTAAATTATACTTTGACTAAATAAAAATACAAACTGAATCCCACAGGACACAGATTCTACAGCTACACACCTGCCTCTAAAAACACAGAACTGAGACCACAAAACCTAAAGATAAAAGCAACAGCGACTGCCGAACTCGAGTAGCATGTGGACCCCTTTAAAAGAAAGAAAAGGAGGGGGGCACACGGGTGGCTCAGCGCGTTAAATGTCTGATTCTTGATTTTGGGTCCTATGATGATCTCAAGATCAAGCCCTACATTGGGCTCTGTGCTGACAGCACGGAGCCTGCTTGGGATTCTCTCTCTGCCTCTCCCCTGCTCACTCACTCTCTCTCTCTCTTCCTCTCGCTCTCAAAATAAACATTAAAAAAAGATCATGATCCTCAAATTTATTACAATCTAAAGTATATATAAACATACTACTAAAGTTTTATAATCATGAACCCAAAATATGTTTACATGTAAACACCAAAAACTAAAAAAAGTAATTTTATCACAATTTCATGTAATAGTCTTTTACTGAATCAAATCACAACTAAAGACAAATAAATATGGGCTTATTGCAATCAGGTTGACTGCGTTGGATAAAGATCTCTTACATTTATCACTAATACTTTGATGACTCAATAATCTAACCATATCTCTATTTAAATATTGCAAAATGTCTGTTTCTTATTATAACATTACTTGAGTAGAAACCAAATATAATTTGGCTGCCTCTTGGCAGAAATACATGATTCATGTCTTACTCTATTCCCATTAATATGTTAAAATTAAAGTTTTATATTTTAGTGCCAATGGCCTCTTAAACCAAACGTGGACAACGAACTAGTGTGGCAGACCTTGTTATAAGGTGGTCAGTGATCCAGATGATCCGTAGTACAGTTCTATTACTTTTTTCCCCCCCAAGTTACCATCAACATGAAAACTTTTTAAAAGTAAATTCTTAGACCTCTTAGATCTTCCAGAACGTTTCTATAGACCTTCATTGGTCTACTTTAGAAACACAAGTATGAGATTAACATTTTACATGCATCCACTAGAATGGCTAGAATCAAAGAGAGACAATAAAAGCTGCTGAGAGGATGTGAAGAAACTGGCACCTCTATATATTGCTGGTAGGAACCTACAATGATGTAAGTTTTGGAAGACACTATGCCAGTTCCTTAAAATGTTAAACATAGAATTACGCTATAACCTAGCAATTTTACTACTAAGTATCTGCCCAAGAAAAATGAAAACAGATATCTACACAAAAACTTAAATATGGATGTTTAAAGAAACATTTTCATAATAGCCAAAAAGTAGAAACAACCCAAATATCCATCAACTAATGGTTAGACAAAATATGGGCTATCTATATAATAAAATATTACTTAGCAATAAAACCAAATGGAATACTGATATGTTCAAGACAGATGAATCTCAGGAAATGTGCCAATAATAAAAGAAGTCAGTAATAAAAGACCTCATATTGTGTGATCTCGCTGAAAAGAAACAGACAAAATCATAGAAACAGAGAATAGATTCAGTGAGTGCCCAGGGAAAGGAATGGGAAGAAAGGGTTAAGGGATGTAAGGTTTCTTGAGGGGTAATGAAAATGTTCTAAAATTGGATATGATAATAGTTACATAACTCTGTTAAGTATGTTAAAATCCACTGACTTCCACACATTAAACTTGAAAGCACAAATACTGTATTAATAAAGCTATTTTTAGAAAAGAAACATCAGATTATCAAAGCTTTTTCCCATATAGTTAACTCAACTGATTATAATCTTTTTTTTTTTTTTTTAATCCCCATCCCCTATATCTCCCATCCACCCACCCACCTTCCCTCTGGTAACCATCTGTTTGTTCTCTATAGTTAAGAGTCTGTTTCTTGGTCTCTCTCTTTTTCCCCCTATGTTCTTTTGTTTCTTAAATTCCACACATGAATGAGATCACATGATATTTGTGTTTCTCTGATCACCTTATTTCATTCCTCATAATACTCTCTTGTTCTGTCAGTGCTGTTGCAAATGGCAAGATTTAATTTCTTTTTATGGCTGAGTAATATTATACATATACCACAACTTCTTTATCCACTCAACCATCAATGGACACTTGAGCTGCTTCCACAGTTTGGCTACATCCCATGAATTAGTGTTTTTGTGTTTTGGGGGTAAATACCCAGTAATGTGATTACTAGATCATAGGGAGTTTCTACTTGTAATTTTTTGAGGAGTCTCCATACTGTTTTCCACAATGGCTGCACCAATTTCTATTCCCACCAACAATGCAAAAGGGTTCCTTTTTCTCAACATCCTTGCCAACGCTTGTTGCTTGAGTTTTTTATTTTAGCCATTCTGACAGGTGTGAGATGATATCTCATTGTAGTTTTGATTTGCATTTCCCTGATGATGAGTGATACTGAGTATCTTTTCATGTGTCTGTTGCATCTGTATGTCTTTTTTTTTTTTTTTGAGGAAATGTCTGTTCATGTTTTTTGTCCATTTTAATTAGATTATTGATTTTTGGGTGTTGAGTCATATCAGTTCTTTGTATATTTGGATCCTAACCGTTTATCAGCTATGTCGTTTGCAAAGATCTTCTCCCATTTCATAAAGTTGCCTTTTAGTTTTGCTGATTGTTTCGTTCACTGTGCAGAAACTTTTTATTTTGATGTCGTCTCAACAGTTTTTGCTCTTATTTCCCTTGCTTCGAGAGACATACCTAGAAAAAATGTTGCTATAGCTGATGTCAGAGAGATTACTGCCTGTGCTCCCTTCAAGAATTTTTATGGTTTCAGGTCTTTAATACATTTTGAATTTGTTTCTGTGTATGGTGAAAGAAAATGGTCCAGTTCCATTCTTTTGTATGTGGCTGTACAGTTTTTCCAACACCATTTGTTGAAAAGACTTTTCCCATTATATATTCATTCCTCCTTAATATGGATTACTTGACTATATAATTGTGGGTTTATTTCTGGGTTTTCTGTTCTATTCCATTGATCTATTTTTATGCCAGTACCATACTGTTTTAATTACTATTGCTTTATAATATAACTTGAAGTCTAGAATTGTGATACCTCCAGTTTTGTTTTTCAAGATTGTTTTGGCTATTTGAGGTCCTTTCTGGTTCTGTACAAATTTTAAGATTTTTCTAGTTCTGTGAAAATTGCTATTGGTATTTTGATAGGGATTGCATTAAATCTGTAGATTGTTTTGGATAGTATGGACATTTTAACAATATTTGTTCTTCTAACCCACGAGCATGGAATGTCTTTCCATTTCTTTGAGTCATCCTGAATTTCTTTCATCAGTGTTTTCTAGTTTTCAGAGTACAGGTCTTTCACCTCTTTGGTTAAAGTTTATTCCTATTTTATTGTTTTTGGTGTAATTGTAAATGGGATGGTCTTCTTAATTTCACTTTCTGCTGCTTCATTATTAGCATATAGGTATGCAACATATTTCTATACATTGATTTTGTATCCTGCAAATTTAATGAATTCATTTATCAGCTCTAGTAGCTTTTGGTAGAGACATTCAGGTTTTCTATATACAGTTTTCATGTCATCTGCAAATACCTCTTCCTTACCAATTTGGATGCTTTTTTTTTTATTGTCTAATTTCTATGGCTAGGACTTTTAGTATTATGTTAAATAAAAGTGGTGAGAATAAACATCCTTGTCTTGTTCCTAACATTAGGGGGAAAGCTCTATTTTTCATTACTGAGTACTGTGTTGGATGTGGGTTTCTTTTTATATAAAGCCTCAATTATTTTGAGAGATGTTCCCTCTAGAACTACTTTGCAGACGGTTTTTATCATGAATGGATGTTGTATTCTGTCAAATGTTTTTTTCTGCATCTATTAAAATGATTATATGGTTTTCAACCTTTCTCATATTGATGTGATGTGTCATGTTGTTTTGCGAGTATTGAGCCAGTCTTGCATCCTGAGAATAAATCCCACTTGATCACAGTGTATGATTTTTTAAATATATTGTTGAATTCAGTTTGCCAATATTTTGTTGAAGATTTTTGCATCTATATTTATGAGAGATGTTGGTCTGCAGTTCTCTGTGTGATGTCTTTATCTGGTTTTGGTATCAAGATGGTACCAGCCTCACAGGATGAATTTGGAAGTTTTACTTCCTGTTGTATTTTTTGAATGGGTATTACTCTTCTTTAAATATTTGGTAGAATTTGGAGCACCTGGGTGGCTCAGTTGGTTAAGAGTCTGACTCTTGGTTTTGGCTCAGGTCAAGATCTCACAGCTCGTGGGTTTGAGCCCCGCATCCAGCCCCACGTCCAGCCTGCATCAATCCCCACGTCGGGCTCCAGGATCCATGCTGCCAGTGCAGGTGCAGAGCCTGCTCGGGATGCTCTAACTCCTCTCCCTCTTTGCCCCTTCCCTGCTCACACACTCTCTTTCTCTCTCTCCAAATAAATAACTAAAAAAAAAAAAAAAAGATTTTTAAATGTTTGGTAGAATTTGCATATGAGGCCATCTGTACTGTACTTTTGTTTGTGGGGCGTGTTTTGTTTGATTATTGATTCAATTTCATTGCTGGTAATCAGTCTGTTCAAATTTTCTATTTCTTCCCATTTTAGTTTTAGTAGGTTACATGTTTGTTTTTAGGAATTTACCCATTTCTTCTAAGTTGTCCATTTGCTGGCATATAGCTTTTTATGATATTCTGTTACAACTGTATTTCTGTGGTGTCAGTTGTTTCTCTTTCATTAGTAATTTTGTTTATCTGGGCCCTCTCTTTTGTTTTTTAATGAGGGTTGTTAGATGTTTATCAGTTTTGTTGGTCTTTTCAAAAAATGAGCTTCCGGGTTTCACTGACCTGAGATTAGAACCTTCCCTGAGATCAAAGCTTTATGTGAATATGTAGGCCAGGTAGCCTATGTTTCTTCTAAGGGACACTAACTATAACACTAAAGTTTACTGTGAAAAATGCATTTGTTTTTTTTTTAAATGACACTAATCTAAAATAGGAATATTCTATATTATAAAGTGTGTCTTTATGGACAAAGGTGACACACACAAAAAAAGAGTTTTTTTTTAAAGAGTTTGAGAACTCCCTGAAATATTAAAAAAAAAAAAAAAAGGTGTAACTGAGAATGTAAATTTAAAGAGATCAGTTGGACTCAATAACCATAGGTAGGTTTATTTTTAAATTTTTGTACGTATTGGCAGAGAAATAAGTGCATTTGCAAATTGCTTATTAATTGTTAATAATTTTAAAGCTTCAGGGGTGCCTGGGTGGCTTAGCTGGTTAAGCCTCCAACTCTTGATTTTGGTTCATGTCATGATCTCATTGTTTGTGAGATCAAGCCCCATGTTGGGCTTTGTGCTATCTGATAGCAAGGAGCCTGCTTAGGATTCTCCCCTGCCCCACCTCACACTTTCTCTCTCTCTCCCCCTCTCTGCCCCTCCCCAATGCATGCACACATGCTCAAATGTGCTCTCTCTCCCTCTCTCTCAAAATATGTAAACATTCTAAAAATTATAATAATTCTAAAAGCTTCATTGTTCTAAAGTGTTACAAGCCTTGCATGATTTACAGAATAAAGTCTTTTGCTTGACTATCAGTAACACTTGAGTAAAACAAAATGCATATAATAATAATAATAGCAGTAATAATAAACATTACTATCACTGGTGACCCATATCTCCTCCTTCAGAATGAAAACATACTTTAGTTTCATAATAATTAATTAGTTGAAAATATATGTTCTAAGTGCTGTGTTTGAGCTCTGGTGTATTGGGCTGTGGGGGAAAGTTAAGGGGGAATGAAGCGTGCAGTGCTCTCTCTGGAATCCTATTCTTACATCAACCAGAGAAATCCCATTCTGTTTTTTATATTATAGTTCTTCCTCACTTTCCCGTAGAAATAAACAGTAGACAAAGCTTCAGGAAAAAAAGTTTTGAAAATCTTTTATCTTAAAATCTGTCTCTTAAGTTCTAGGGCTATGATCATGCATTTGCATAAAGGGACGAGCCAAATTAATCTCTGCAGCCCAGGACATGAATAGGATAGGCATTATTACTTCCAATCTACAAACTGAAAACAGATTTTAAAACTTGATCAAAGTCATATGGGTTGGAAATGTGAAACAAGAGGAGAATCTAGAAGTGTAAATTAATACACATACTACCTCTAAATTTAATCTTATCTCATTGCATTATTATATGCTTTTTGATAAAGCAACAGAAATTACAAAAATCGTAACAGCATAAGCTTTCAAACCTCTTGAAAATTTCTCACATTTAGGTTATTAGAATTGTTATTAAGATATTTACCCAGAAATGAATATATCATCTTAATACAGAAGTGAAATACTTAAAAATAAATTATTATTGGTCACAAAACATTCCGTAGGCAATGCAGTTCTACAAAAAATAGTCTCCATTAAGAAATGATATCGTTCAAAAAAAAATCAGAAATACAGACCTAATAATTTCTG
Organism: Suricata suricatta; assembly: GCF_006229205.1. NCBI lineage: Eukaryota > Metazoa > Chordata > Mammalia > Carnivora > Herpestidae > Suricata > Suricata suricatta. Next base: position 80,842,769 of record NC_043700.1, on the reverse strand, counting down.
CTTAATTCTTGAGTGCTCTATTATTATACAGTGATGCTGCAGCTGACAATTGAGAATTAAATCATGAAGGTCAGGGGTGTCTGAGTGGCTCAGTCATTAAGCATCTGACTTCCACTCAGGTCATGATCGCACAGTTTGTGAGTTCAAGTCCCACATTGGGTGAGCTCCAGCCATGTCTCTGATGAACAGGAGCCCCACTTTGGGTAAAACACGAGCTGCAGGTGAGTCCCACTTCTCTTTCTCTCTTTCTCTCTCTCTCTCCCTCCCTCCCTCCCCGACCCTCCTTTTGGATTCTTTCTCTCTCTCTCTCTCTCTCTGCCTTCACTCACTTGCTCTCTCTCTTTCAAAAAAAAAATCATGAAGGTCACAGGAGTACTTGAAAGTTATCACACTATGGTACCAATATGTCATTAAGCTCCAAACAAAACTATGAAGTTTGTCACATATCATTTCTTAAAAGAAGTGGTAAAATATGGCCGGGCCTGTATTGGAACTTGAAAGGCCTGACAATGGGGTATTGCCACAAAACACAAGTAACTAATTTGTGTAGTTAAGGAAATGTTTTTAATTGTGGTAGAATACAGAACATACAAGCTACCATTTAAACCAGTTTTCACTGTTCAATTCAGTAGCGCTCAGTATATTTACACTGTTGTATAACCAATCTCCAGAACGCTCTCCATCCTGTACAGCGGTAACTCTGTCCCACTAAGCAACAACGCTCTCATTCCCCTTCCCGCAAGCCCCTGGCAACCATCATTCCTTTATTAGTTCTAACATTTTTTTTGGTACAGTCTAAGTTTTTTCCACATGTAAGATCATGTTATCTATGAATACATTTTTATTTCTCCCTTTTCAGTTTGATTTCTTTTCCTTGCCTAAATGCTCCTGCTGGGACTCTCAAAATTATGTTAAATAGAAATGTCAAAACAGGGATAGTTGTTTTGTTCTAGTTCTTAGAAGAAAACCTTTCAGTCATTCACCATTGAGTATGATGTTAGCTGTTGGCTTTCTACATATGGCCTTTATTATGTTGTTACTATTAAAGGTAGTTTCTTTCTATTCATAGTTTCTTGCGTGTCTATCATAAAAAGGTGCTGAATCTTGTCAAATACTGTTTCTGCATCAACTGAAATAATCACGTTTCCCCTTCCCCCCTTTTGATAATGTGTTACAGTACAACAATTGATTTTCATATACTGAACCATCCTTGCATTCTGGGAATAAATCCCACTTGTTCATGGTGTATAATCTTTTTATTTATTTTTTAAAATCATTTTTTAAAATGTTTTTATTTTAGTTTTGAGAGACAGACAGACAGCATGAGCAGGGGAGGGTCAGAGAGAAAGGGAGACACAGAATCCAAAGCAGGCTCCAGGCTCTGAGCTAGCAGTCAGCACAGAGCCTGATACAGGGCTCAAACCCATGAACTGTGAGATCATGACCTGAGCCAAAGTCAGACGCTTAACCGACTGAGCCACCCAGGGACCCTGGTATATAATCTTTTTAATATGCTACTGAATTCTGTTTGCTGATTATTTTGTTAAGGATTATGGCATCAATATTCATGGATATTGGTCTGTAGTTTTCTTGTGGTTTCTTTGGCTTTGGTACCAGGGTAAAGCTACCTTCACAGAATGAGTTTGGAAGTATTCCTTCTTCAATTTTTCAAAAAAATTAGAAGAGGATTGGTAATAACTTTTCTTTCAATGTTTGATAGACTTTATTAGTTAAGCCACTTGCTACTAGGCTTTTATTTGTTGGAAGGTTTTGGATTACTGATTCAATCTCCTTTCTAGTTATAGGTCTGTTCAGATTCTCTATTTCATCATGATTTAGTCTTAATATATTCTATGTTCTAGGAATTTATCTATTTCATCTAGATTAACCAGATATTGGCATATAATTGTTTATAGTATTCTGTTACAGTATTTTTTATATCTACAGAATCAGGTGTAAGGTTACTGGACTATGTTTTCCTTGGAGTCAGGTGAGACCCAGAAAAACCAATGATGTAGTTGTAGTCTTAGTCCGAAGGCCCGACAGCCAGGAAAGCCCATGGTGTAAGTTCCAGCCTGAAAGCCAGCAGGCTCGGGACCTGAACACTGCTCATGTTTCAGTTCAAATCCAAAGACAGAAAAAGACTGAAATTTCAGCTCAAACAGGCAGGAGGAATTCCGTCTTCCTCATCAGAGGGTCAGCCTTTCTGTTTGATTCAGGCGTCCAACTGACTGCATGAAGCCTACCCATCCTGGGAAGGGCAGTCTGCTTTACTCAGCCTAACATTCAAATTTTAGCCTCTCCCCAAACATCCTCACATACACACCAGGATAATGTTTAAATGTATCTGGGTCCCTTGGGGTTCAGTCAAGTTGGCACGCTCCTCCAGAATGCTAGCAACCAGAAATTGTGTTAGGTCTCTGGGATATTTTTATTTTCTATTTGAGCACTACCTTAACTAATACATACTTTTGACTAAAACCAGGCATTTTTCTTCTAAATCAGAAAAACCTAGAAATAATGAAAATACCTCAAGCAATATACCAAACAGTAGAAAAAGAACTGTAAGAGCAGAAATAATAGCTGAAAATACAATTATTTCTGGGAGTTCAGATACCGCAGTACTACAAAACATTCCAAGAAGTCTGGGTCTGATACTAGAAGGTGAGCAACTACTGAGGTCTGAGATGAGTAAAATGAACAGAGATGAAATCCTGGATATAAAAATATTTTGGTTATACTAGGTTCATTTTCAAAAAATGTTTATAAAAATATTATAAAAGTATATGTACCTATGTATTCAGGATTTATACTACTTCTACATAGTTCCCAAGAATAGCTTGAAGGATCATGCAAAACAAAACACACAAATAACCCAGAAGTATAAGGTTGCTGAGGACTGGAACTCCTTGTCATGTCTGTGTTCCCAGTACCCAAGATGCTGGCATGTGATAATCAGGAACAGATACGTGTGTGTAGAATGAATGAATGAATGCATACATAAGAATGAAAAAAAGGTCAGGTAGCAGAGGGACTAGATGTTACTAAGCAACCGAATAGGATGAGCTTGTTGCTGACACAGTATTGCAGCAATAAATTTAGCAAAATGACTTCTACACAATTAACGGAAAGCCAAAAATAAAATGAGGCAGTTTTCATGGTCTTCAAAAGTCTACAAGATACTGAAAGAGAAAAATCCTCTTTTAGAATTAATTGCTAGAAAAATTTATGGACTGAATCCTTACATAATAAATGTCTTTATTGTCTTGAGGGGAAAATAGTTATGTCAATACTTACAACACTGGCCTTCTAAGGTTTGCTAGAACATTGGCAAAACTTATCACAATAAATGTATTTCTATACAGAAAAGAGATAATGGTCCAGAAATTTTGCAATTTTATGATCTACTTTAATATGGGGAAATTAATCATATTTTTAAATTCTACTCTATATCTATGAAGGAACATCTCTTATTATGAGTTATTTCAGAATCTTGCTACAGACAGCATTTTAACAACCCAATTTATAATTTACCAGGAAAGAGAGTACACAAGAAGATGAGATTAAAAGGTTTTGTGTTGCTATATCACAAAAATAAGACTGCACAAATTCTCACCAAAATTAGAGGCATTCTTCGAGTTTTCTATGTAACACATAGAAAATCCACTCTGAAGATCACTAATGCGGTAGAGGGGCAGGCAACAGCAGCATTTGAAATGGAGTTATTTTCTCACAGAAGAAACGAGCATCAGGGATTTATTACTTGTGATGGCTGATGTGCCCAGAAATTCAGGGAAGGTTAGCCGATAGATAATAAAATTCATCATTCACAAATTCATTTAACAAATATTTGTGACTGCCAATTACATGCCAGGAATCACGTTAGACGCTGAATTTACAGTAATTAGCAAAACATACATAGTCCTTGATCTGAAAGAGCTTCTAGTCTAGGATGGAAAGCAGACATCAAACAAAAATCTCAGGTATTACATGTAAACTCAGATGGCGGAGCGTGAGACTCTTGATCTCCGGGTTGTGAGTTTGAGCCCCATGCTGGGTATAGAGATTACTTAAAAATAAAATTTTTAAAAAAGAAAAATAAGTAAGTTCTAAGAGTTGGTAACTGGGGAACTGAATTTGCATCCTGGGGGAAAAGTCAGAGAAAGCCTCCTTGAGAAGGTTACATTTAAAGTGTGATGTAAAGGATAGGGAGGTTTGATTTCCCTAGGTCACGGACAAAGGGAGCGGCAGCGTGGGATGAAGGAACTGAAGAGGGAAGAGTGGGGCAGGAAGAGTAAGAAGTGCTGTCTCGAGCACATCCTATTTTACAAACATTCACTAACCTTTGCAGCACCCCGCGGTGCAGGTATCAGCCTCCTGTTATACATAAGAAGAGGGAGACTCAGGGAGGTGGGTGACGTACCTAAGAATACAGAATGCCACTAAACAGAAGGGGCAAGACTCAAAGTTAGGTCTCGTTTCAGGCTATACATTCCTTTTACTCAGGCTCTAAGATTAGAAGTTTTAATAATTTAATCCTCACCAAATGACATTAAAGTTTTAGGCTTGGGGCGCCTGGGTGGCTCAGTCAGTTAAGCATCTGACTTCGGCTCAGGTCATGATCTCACAGCTCATAGGTCAAGCCCCACATCGGGCTCTGTGCTGACAGCTAGGAGTCTGGAGCCTGCTTCAGACTCTGTGTCACCTTCTCTCTTTGCCCCTCCCCTGCTTGTGTGTGCGCTCCCTTAAAAATAATAAATATATAAACATTAAAAGATAGAATTCTAGGCCTATAAAACAAAACTAAATATGTTCTATTCCATCCTTCAGACATACATTCTGGTTTCTGTGGGTTTTATGCTTGAAAGCTCCATATTTTATGTGTATCCAATCTATGACTTATGCCTATATAGTTTAAATGACCTTTAAAATATTTCCAGCAAAGATTTTAAAGCAGCTTAAGGCTACATAAAAATATAAAAACTAACAACTTCACGGTAATACCTTACATTACTATGACGCTTTAGAATTTTACAGTGCTCACATAAATTATAAGACATTTAAGAAGATAACTGGCTTACTATTGAAACTAAAGTGATCACATGCCGGAGAACAAAAATGTGTCTCGGTATCTCCTCTTCTTAACAAAAGCTAGAAGGTATGTTTTCATTAACTGTTAATACTTCTAATTTCCTATGGTAGATAGAATAATGGTCCTCCCCAAAGATGTTTACACCCTAATCCTTGGGTCTTGTGACTGTTACCTCACATAGCAAAAAGGCCTTTAAAGATGGAATTAAGGTTGATAATTAGGGGACCCTAAAATAGAGGGACTATGCTGGATTATCCAGGTGGGCCCAACATAATTACAGGGACCCTTAAAAGTAGAAGAGGAAGTCCTTGAGAGATGGGTAGGAGAGATTCGAAGAGTGAGAGGAACACCACCCATCAGAGAGACCTTGAAGACGGAGAAAGGGGGCCGTGAGCCAAGCACTGTGAGTAGTCTCTAGAAGCTGAAAACAGCCCTCAGCTGACTGTCAACAAACAGGAACCTTAGTCCTACAACCACAAGAAACAGAGTTCCACCACCAACCTGAATGAACAAGGAAGCAAAATTTTCCCAGAGCTTCTAGTGAGGCCCGGCCTACGCCTTGACGTTAGCTCCGTGAGGCTGTGACACACTTCTGGCCTATAGAACCGTGAGAAAATAGATCTGTATTGCTTTAAAATCCTACATTTGTGGTAAGTAGTTAGGGCAGCAATGAAAACTAATATTTTTATTATTCCTGAGCTCCTTGGTTCAGCTTCTTTGAAACTGTTGCTACTAACAAAGTCTTAGTAAGTGCAAGAATACTCCTAATTCTATCACCTACTGCTCTTCCTGACTGCTTTCTTCTTGGTGTCATCTCCTCCCCTGGTTTTTTATGTCACCATTCCTGATTCTTGATTCTCATCCTCTTCTCTGCCTCCTTCATGTGCACTTTCTCCAATCTTCTGCAAATGTTGCTAGTCCTTAGGATTCCATCCCCAGGCTCTCTTCTTCCATTATATATGCTCTTGACTTCTACCTATAAAAGCTAGGTAAGGACTCCCAAATCTTATCCACAGCTCAAAAAGCACTCCGATTTCAAATCACTATCTTCAAGGATGTCCCAAAGCTTCTGCTCATTTGAACTTGGTCTTTCCTCCTAAACCTGTTTCTCTTACCTCCTGAACACTCGTCTTCCATTACTGTACCTCCAGTCAGCTACATCAGTCAGGTTACTTTGCCATCATCACAAGACTAATCTTTCTCGCCAGTCCCCTACGTCATTTGGGCATTTCTTAAATGCCTCATTCTATCCCCATGACACAGCCTGATTTAGAAACCTGTCATTTCTGAAGACGATTAACAAACTCCCACTTTGCCTCTTCACTTTCGGTCTTGCCAATCTCCATATCTATCCTCCACCTTCTCTCTAGCATGAGTTTTCTAAAACAAGTCTTACTGTTTATAAAAATGTACAGTAGTTCTCTGTAGTTCTCAGCATAAATTCTGTCCTTTTAAAACTCCTTTCTTGGGGTGCCTGGGTGGCTCAGTTGGTTAAGCATCCGACTTCGGCTCAGGCCATGATCTCACAGTTCATGGATTCGAGCCCCACATCAGGCTCTGGGCTGACAGCTAGCTCAGAGCCTGGAGACTGTCTTTGAATCCTGTGTCTCCCTCTCTCTCTGTCTCTTCCCTGCTCACGCTCTCTCTCTCTCTCTCTCTCTCTCTCTCTCAAACATAAATAAAAAATATTTTAAAAAATTAAAAAAAACTCCTTTCTTTCTCTCCAACACTCAACTATGTAATACAGTAATACTCTTCTGTATGTTACATCTTATAACTGAGATGCTTTTCTGCTCTTCAGTTTCAATGGCTGGCTGAGGGCTCCCTTAGCACTGGTATGCTTCAAAAGTGGTGTTTCAAAATCACTATTTAAAAAGTTTTAGTTGTCCTACAGCTTCAGGAGGAACCCAACTACAGAATGATATAATAGAAGGTACACTGAACTTGGTACCATCACATCAAGCTCCTAGTTCTATTATTAAAAAAGTAAGAGGTTAAAACTGCTTAGGGCTTGTTTTGTTTCCCATTTTGTCAAGTGAAAGAGTTAAACTACATGATTTAAAGGTCCATTAAAATGGACAATTCTAGCCTTCTAATTAAGAACACTAAAACTTACTAGGTACTGCAAAGCAGTAAGGCTAATTTATAAAACTGTTCAATTTCTAGAGACCCATCAACATACATCATTCATATACAGTAATTAACTTTATCAACTAAATAATATAATCTTTTTTTAATTAAAAAATATTTATTTTTGAGGGGTGGGAAGGAGCAGAGAGACAGGGAGACAGAGAATCCCAAGTAGGCTCCAGGCTGTCCGTACAGAGCCAGAGATGGGGCCAGGACTCACCAACCATGAGATCATGACCTGACCGGATCAAGAGTTGGACGCTTAACCAACTGAGCGACCCAAGTGCCCCTAATATACATGATCTTGTTCCAAGGCATCAGAGATAGGTCTACTTGGTACCCCAAGACCAAAGCAATTAAATGTGAAAGCAAACTGTAAAGTGAAAAGAGGCCAATTTACAATGACCAAAAGGGAGGCTATCTCCAGGATTAAATGACCTAGAGTGGTGTAAAAACTTTAAGAATTTTTTTCTTAAAAGATATTTTAAGAAGACCTTAAGACTACATCAGGGTTTTGATGGCTTTTATGCAACAAAAAGTTTCAAAATAAATTAACTCTTCTAATTTGAGACTTCTTCCCACGGCCATTCAATTTACTTTCTAGCTCCTTGCAACACCCCTACCCCCGAGCTTTGTTGACAGTTGCTTTTAAATCCCAAGCAAATGCCTTCTCCTTGTTACTTGGGCGATGCTATAAATAATATCATCTAAAGTGTATTGACTGATTGTAAACAGGATTTAGGCGATAATGAGTCTTTAGTAATTAGGATTCAACCCAACTCTTTCGCTCCGTCCCTGGCGGCACGTACTGGGCTCCGAGGAGCGCATCTAGGGAGTGGCCAGGAATTACAGGCCACCGCCGCTAACAGGGTTGAGTCTCTTCGTCTTTACAAAGCTGGGAATTGCGTAAACTGAGCCTTTTTTGTTTTTGCTCACGAGATTTTGTGAAAAGTAGAGGGTGGGGGGAGCCGCGTCCAGGCACGCCCCGGTCTTTCCTACACCCCTTGCGAGTGCGCACGGGGGCTCGATCTTGGAACGGAGCTGAAATGGTAACCGCTGGAATAACGGACTCGGCTCTCTGGGGCCGCTCACGCCCTCAGGGGCAGGCCGGAAGGGAGAGGACACCAGTCTTCTCTGCGCCCTAGCCCCCAGCCTCAGCGCAGCAGGTGGACACAGCGGTTCGGGAGGATCCAACGGACCCGATGTGGCATCAACTCCAGCCGCCCTTGGGTGGCTTTTCTCCTCCCGAGGACGGGAGAACCCACCCAGGAACCACTCTCGAGGCACCTCCATCCCAAAACTCAAGAATCACCCTCTCACCTGTCCCCAACCTGATCAGCCTGGCGGATCGTCAAAGAAAGGGGTGCGGCCCAGGAATCCCCACCCTGGGCGTAGAAGCAATGACTCCGATTCCTCACTCCAGCCGGAGTACAAAGGGCAGCAGGAGAGTGGCGTACTGCCCACGCACCTGTCTTGCGGACCCGTTTTCAGCAGTGGCAGCTCAGATGTCCGAGTCGCTGCCACTTCGTCCCCGCGTCTCCCCAGACCAATCCCGCCGGCGGCTGCCCAGCAGCGACTGCTAACCGCGCATGCGCGTGCGGCCGCGGGCGGGGAGGAGGCGGGGGCTGGAGGCGCGTGCTGCGCGCAACTGCATGGAGGGGCTCAACCGCCGCGGAGGGGCGCTACCCGGCAAGGTCCGGCTGCAGCTGCGGAGCCCGCCCTAAGGCATGCCCTCGGGCCTCGCGCCGCTCTGCTGCCTGTAGTGCTGTGGACCTGGTTCCTGGGCTGGCCGGGGACGAATGTCTCCCTATCAGCCCGAAGACTGTCTCCTCCCAAAGAGCACCTGCCCTGTCTGCAATCCGAGGGGTTGTGCCTGCTCTTCACGTAAATGGAACCTGAGTTTTACAAAACTCGTATTTTCGAACAGAAGCCAGGTCTTTCCTAGAGTTCTGTTAAGAGATGAGAGGCCTTTGTGCTCAGTAGGGAGGCTTCCTAGTTCGTGTAGGGGTGTGGATAAGTACAGACCTATTAAATGTTAAAGTAATAATTATTTTCTTTCCGAAATTGGTAACATTCATGGTGCTCTCTCTACTCCAGGGGTTTTACATTCATCATTTCAGTTCACAACAGCCCTGGTGAAGGAACTAAAGATAATTACTTGCCTGAATCTTTGACTAACAAATGATGGAAACAGGGTTCAAATCCAGGCCCGTCTCTCTGAGTCTGCACTTTTAACCAAACATACCAACAATAAAAATACAACATAAAGGTAATATTGAATCTCGAGTTTCTTTGCCCCATTGATGGTGAATAATGCATATTTTGCTAATACTTTTATAGCAAATCTTGACTGAATTAGAATGTTTGTGATATATAGCAGGTATACGATTTAACTGTTTACGAAAATGCTGAACTGTTTTACAATACGGCTGTTTCACATACCCACCAGAATGTATGAGAGGTCCGGTTACACTACATTTTTACCATTGCATGGTATGGTCAATCTTAGTCTTTCTAGAGGCCAATGATGTCTCAATGTGGTTTTAAATGCTATTTAGTTTTCTTTTTTATTCTTTTCTTTTTTTGAATATTTTTTAAAGGGTTTTATTTATTTTTTGATATAGAGAGAGACAGAGCATGAGAGGGGGAGGGGCATAGAGAGAAGGAGACACAGAACCAGAAGCAGGCTCCAGGCTCTGAGCTAGCTGTCAGCACAGAGCCTGATTCGGGGCTAGAACCCACGAACGTGAGATCTGACCTGAGCCGAGGCCGGAGGCTTAACCGACTGAGCCACCCAGGTGCCCCTGTAGTTTTCTTATATATTACCAAATCTTCTCCTCAGGACTGGTATTATTTTGTATCTCCATAAACAGTGTATGAGGATGTTTATTTCCACATAACTTTACCCAACAGAATTCATTGTCAAGCATTTGAGTTTCTGTCAACCTCACGATTGATATCTCAGTGTAGTTTTAATGGAAAAAAAAAGCAATGTTTATTTTTGGGAGAGAGCACAAGCAGGGGAGGGGCAGAGAGAAAAAGGGAGACACAGAATCTGAAACCGGCTCCAGGCTCTGAGCTGTCAGCACAGAACCTGTCGCAGGGCTTGAACCCCTGAGCAGCAAGATCATGATCTGAACCGAAGTTGGACACTAACCCATTGAGCTACCGAGGCACCCGCCCTTTTTTCAATTTTTACTTGTGAGGCTGAATACATTTTTATGCATAAGGGCACTGTTTCCATTTTATTGCATCCAGATTTTGAGTCATGGAATACCTTCCAGATTCATCTAGATTTTAATACTTGTATACTTTTATTATTTCTGATTCATTTGAATTTTATTTTTGTGTAACATGTGAATATTTCTTCAAATGGCTATCCAGTTGCCCCAATATCATTTATCAGAATATCTCTTTTATCATTTACTAAATATCCATATGTATTTGGGTATATTTTTGGACTTTCTAATCTATTTCACTGATTTGTGTACTCAAGTGCCAGTACAAAGTATCACACTATTTTAATTATAGAGGCTTTGAAAAATGTTTTAATATTTTGTTTGGAACGATTCCCTCTTAGTGCTTTTTTTCAGTGCTTTTCTAGATATTTCTGAATGCTTTTTTCCATATGAACTTGAATACCAACATGCCAACCTCCAGGAAAAAAGGAATCACAATAAAATTTTAAGTTAACTTAGGAAGAACTAACATTTCGATGAGATACCCTGTCCTAGAAGAGAGAGGTCTATTTGCTGGAGTCTCTTCTTGCAGGAATGTTTCACAGCTTTCCTCATAGAGGTTTTGCACAGTAATTTACCTTTAGATCAACTTTATTGAGATTTAACAGTAAATATCATTCATTTAAAGTTTATAATTTGGTGACTTTTGGCAAGTGTATACACCTTTGAAATCACTTCCACAATCAAAATACAGGATATTTCCATCACTTCTGAAAATTTTCCTAGTTTTGTACATTTGTTAGGTTTATTACTAAATATTTTTCACTACTATTATTGAAGAGTTTTCTCATTCATCGTATAGTCTAAGGGTTTATTTTCACTTTTAAGAAGTTATTCATTTATTTATATACATATGTGTGTGTGTGTGTTTTTGAGAGAGAGAGAGCATGTGCACACAAGCAGGAATGCGGAGGGGGGTAAAGTAGAGGCAGAGAGAATCTGAGAAGCTCAAGCAGCCTCCATGCCCACGCAGAGCCTGACATGAGGCTTGATCCCATGATCCTGACATCATGACCTGAGCTGACATCAAGAGTCTGACATTCAACTGACTTGAGCCACCCAAGCACCCAAGAAGTTATTAATTTTTGAATGCTAAATTTATATCCTGATATCTTGAATTATTTTATATGAATTAGTTTTCTGATTAAGTCCCCTGACTTGGTCACATAGAATGTTACTTTTTATTTTCCAATTCTTATAATCGTTTTTTTTCTTATCAAATTTCACTGGCTAATATGGCCAGAACAGTGTAACAGTCTTAGATATAGTAGGGAAAAGTTGCTTTGTTTTCTGATGTTAGTAGAAATGCCTTCAGTGTTTCCCCATTAAATAAAGAACCATTTTTAGGATTGAGGTACATACATTGTATTTATGATTTTCAGATTTAACAAATTAAAATACACAACACCCCATGAGATTCTAATTTCATATAAACAAATATTTTTATACATATATTTTAGACATGTATTTTTCATATGTGTTTCTTATCTGGCCCTTAATTTTATCATGTTAAGAAAGCATTCATTGAAAATTTAATATTCTTATTGAAAATAGGTCTTCTTTTTTTCAAGGGTCTTTTTCAGCATCTGTAAAGGCAATCATCTGATTTTTCTCCTTAGACCTATTAGTAAGAATCCTACCCAGATTCTTGCACCTCTGGCATTAAAAAACCAGGCCATGGTATGTTGTTTTCTTAATGTGGCTTGGGAATTTATTTCTAATATTGCATTTAAGATTTTTGTATCAACTGTCATAAATGATATAGGTCTGTGGTTTTCTTTTTTGTGCCATCATTATTAGGACCAGGTATTCATGTTATACTAACATCAAAAAAAGGATGTGTGTATTTTCCTTTATTTGCTATACTCTGAAACAGTGTTAAAACATTGGGACTATCTGGTTTCTAGAAGTTTAGTTAAGTTCCCCTGTGTACTCATCTGGGCCTGGTGTATTTTTGTGCTTATAATTTCTCAATACATTTCTCTTCTATGAGAACTCATTGATTTAAGTTTTGTCTCTCCTCACATCAATTTTGGTAAACTACATTCTAAGAAATCCTCATTTTATCTGGGCCTTTAGAAAGAAAACTAGTATCAGCAAAACAAAAACCTATCCACTCGTATAAATTTCCTTATAATTCATTGCCTATGACTGGCTCTTAATAACACAGCATCTAAAAATGTAATTAGTTTTCATAGGAAAATGCCTACCCAGACTTAGCTCCCATTATTTGTTCATAATTGTTGCAATTCTGCCACAGAGTGGAAGGTCCATGTAAGAGAGTACGACAAATCGTGAGGTACTCTTGCCCACCTATGTTGGTGAAGGGTTAACTCTCTTACTCCCCAAGAGTGTAGTCACATTTACTGTTACTACTAGTGTTGGTGATGTTACCTTGATACTATTGACTTCAATAGTAAATAGTGCAGTTGTTGGTAGCTTATCTCAATACTTGAGAGAATTTTCTGTAAGAGAGAATTTCACCTATTATGGCTCCAAAGTTTGTAGAGCTTCTATCTACTTCAAAAGTAGTGTTTGCGGGGGAAAAAAAGATTTCAGTAGAAACTTGTCTGAATGTGGTTTCTACAAACTCATCTATTATGTTGAGCCAAGGGCATAAATATATCATATGCTTGAAGGGGCTTTAAAAAGTAAAATCAGTATGAATGTTATAAGAAAACAGTGCCCAAAATGGGGAGTAGGTGCTCTTTGCTCTGCTACATGCCAGATGAGTGTCAGGGATTCTCCAAATCACCTCTTTCTCAGATTATCTCAGACCAGGGGCCACGGGTGATGACTGAAATGGTCCAAACATTCAGCATTTGGGCAGAAGTGATGGGGATGAAAACTGGAGGTGTCTCTCCTGGCTACAATAGGAACATTTTCTGGAAATGCTTTGTGTCGACCACCAAAACTCTATGTTCTGGAATCATTTCATTAAGGACAACAGTTATGTGTTGAATCTTTAAGGCTCCTCTTCAACTTCTCTCTTTTTTTTTCTAGCATCTGCCACATGTAACATACATGTAATGTCTTTTCTTCTTCTCCCCTGCCCCCACCGCCCCAACCCAGCTTCGCTGAAATACACGTGACATATCGCTTCTTCTCTTCTAAAAGGAGAGGATAAAATGGACACATTTGAACAGTTCATCTTTCATATTCTTTTTATATGTTGGTGTGTGACACAGTTCATACTGAGGTAAGTATGTAAAGCTTTGGCACTCAGGGATAGATAATACACAGTAGAAAGTACAACTTTCATATTTTATAATAATAAAGAAGAATAAATGTTGGTTATTATTTCTCAAAATAAAGTAAAACTCAACAGGATAACAAGAAGAAAAGCGGAGTTTATATAGACTCCTATAGGAAACTGATAATCAAACAGACACAAATTAGTAAAATTTAAAAACCTGAATAAGTAAATTAAAAAGCCTGATATAAGAGAATTCTGCACTGAATAATTGGGAATATTTAAGAAGACATTTTTAAAGCACAAAACACATTTATAAAAAACAAATGAATACAACATATTTTAAAGAGAGTGTACAGACAGCATACATTCTTTTCAAATTCATATGAGACATAAGAATTCTTAACAATTCTCAAATCTTACCACACAGATAAAATCCACTAAGAAGGTAATTAAATGAGAAATCATCAGTAAAAGATGGCAAAAACCAACATATTTGGGAAAAAAATCCCCAAATAACCCAAGCTAAAAAGTATTAATAAGAGAAATTATAAAATCTTTAGAACTGAATGATTATCAGAATACATAAATATAAAGAGGTTGGTAATCAGTTCAAATGACACTTTAGGTGTAAGCTTATAGTTTTAAAATGCACTTATTTAAGAGACAAGAAGATATTGTTGCACTGCCAGACTGAAGCTTGCTTAAATTGTGCTTTCTATTTCTTTGGATGTCTTAACAAAATGGATAAGAACATATACCAATTTACATAGAATCTGTCCATAACAATAGCAAGTTTCTGAACTATTAGCTATTTATTAAGATTATGTGATAGCATCACTATCTAAGTCAACAAAATTTATTTCTTAATTTTCAAAACCTTCCCTGCCTTTACTATTTTAAATTAAATTAAATAGTAAGCATACAAATATCATAAATAAATACTATAATTTTTCTTGACATAAGAGGTAGCTTAGCATTTCAAGCCTACTAGTTTGTTTACTGTTTTCTTCTCTTCTATATAATTATGCATTTTCATTACTGTAATTTCTGAAAGATGCCATGAAAAACCAAGGTTGTCTGTTCCAATGTATTATGAAATTCTTTTTCTTCTTATTCTTATTATCTTCACATTTCTGAAATAAAACCAAGAGACCCATAATATCTAGGAAATTAATTAAAATAGAAATTACTTAATTCACAAGGATATAATTATTTTAACGAAAAAAATTTGACAATATTCTTTCTTTATTCTGTCCTTTTGACCACACTTTTGCCTTATAAGTAAAGAAGATAATTTTGCATCACCAAAGACATGATCCTTAAGATGTATTAGACAATATCAATTTTAATACCATGATGGTGTTGAAATTATTGACAGTAGGTTTCCATCACTGGGATACCTGGGAAATCTGTATTATTAGGATTATCATTAAAGCCAACAAACTGTTACTGACAAGGTACAGATAATTTTCAATAAACTCTACACCTAACATGGGGTTTGAACTCACAACTCCAAGATTAAGAGTTCCATGCTCTACTGAATAGCCAGAGGCCCCTGGCATGACAAAATCTAGGAACCTTTAAACATACACTTTATTTTTATATTTTAAAATATAAATAGATATAGGAAAGATTTAAGATAACAAATTGAAACATAATAATCTTTTAACACTAACATATGAAAGAAAATCAGAGACTAAACATAAAATTAGAACTGGAGGTATTTTGCTGTGAATACAAGAAAATATGAGTACTACATTTCATATGAAATTAGTTTTGAATTTCTTGTTAGTCAAAGGGAACAAAAATACCCACAATCGGCCCAAGAAGTCATGACTATTCTTTGGGAAAAAATGTCCTTTTTCTAGCTCAGAGAAAGTTGTCACACGTATCTTTACATAAAAAAGAAACATAACTTTAAATAATAGTTTTGAAAAACATGCAAATATGCCATATATTGTTCTTTAATAAAAATCAAAGGCATAAACTCAAATAATTCAGTTAAAGCATTTTGATGGGAAATCTCCGTCTATTTCCTCTCCATCACCTCCAACTCAGCTTAGTAGATTTAGCAACAGCAATAAAACAAATTGGGTCACACGTACCAAAAAAAAAAGTCATTGTTTAACTAAATTCAAAGTTAATTAGATATCCTGTATTTTATTTGGTATCGCTGCTTCCAATAGACTGAATCACTTTTCCCTACGCCCAGTGCACTGCACTAAAACAAACATGACTTTTCATGTCGGATGAAGCACTGGCCAATTATAGAAACACACTATTCTCTTGCTTATCAACTAATAGAAAAATCAAGTATCTTATTTGAGTTTTCAGAAATGATTCATACAGAAATATTTTAGTTGTTTCTAAATATCTTTTATGTTTATTAGAGATGTAGAACATGAAATGATAAAGAACATTTAAATTGATCACAGGCAAAACTTTTTAAAATTTAAAACTTAGGATATTCATCACCAAGATAAATTTTTTAATTAAATTATTATTTTTGAACTACTAGCTAGATGAATAGAAAAAAGCCAAACTATTTTTCTCCTTAATGAACCATTGAAAATTTATCTCACATTTTAAAAAGTTTTGTGAGAAGTGTAATACATAATTTAACTGGTTCAGGAGCAAATTTTACATAAAATTTTTTTTTAAAGACTTAAAGAGGGCCGCCTGGGGTACTCAGTCAGTTGAGCCTCTGACTTCAGCTTGGGTCATGATCTCTCGGACCGGACTGTGGGTTCGAGCCCCACATCGGCGGGCTCTGTGCTGACAGCTCAGCTCTGGGCTGGAACCTGCTTCAGAATCTGTGTCTTCTTCTCTCTGTCCTTCCCCTACCCATAGTCTGTCCTTCTCTCTCAAAAAATAAACATAAAAAAGAAGTATAAAAGACATAAAGAAATGACTATTAAAGTGTTGTTATGTTAGACCTGGTTAAAGGAAAGAGGGTGACATTTATCTTGTTGGGGTCATGAATGTAGATTTTATTTTACTGAAAGTCCTGGAAATTAAAATTTTGTTTCTGGAAGTTAAAAAACAAATAGGCTGAACAGTCAAAGTTCACGGATGAACTAGCAGGCTGCCTAATGAAGAAGGTGAATCAGGCACAAGTATGTACTTTCACTCTTTCTAGAAATCACACTTAACGTTAGGGGCCCGTTAAAAATACAGGATCTTACAAACAGAATGGAGAGGAAACCATGGCACCACAACGGAGGTCTGTGAGGCAACTGTATGGAAACTGAGGCACCATCTGCAGGAGAGAAACCCCCACTACTGCTAGGAAAGGAGGTGAAGACGGGGCCAAACTGTGGGGCTGGCTTGCAAGTCTGAGAGGTGGTGAAAGCTCCAAATACCCTCTCCCACCCCACAAGCCAGGTGACCGACTTCTCTTCACTCTTGATAGGTAATTCTCTGAAAAGGCAAACATAGGATATCTAGACTCAAACCAGAGGAAGGATAATAGTGATAAACAGAACAAATGAGTAAATATTGACAAAGCGAACATCGAAAACGCCAGCTATCTTTGCCTACTGGGCTCCCAGATTCTCTAGCAATTGAATTAGCCCATGAAGCCAAACTTAGCGGCACTGATGGGTGATTCTTTAGGGCAAGAGCCTAGCCACGCCTCCCCAGAGAGGGAAACTGACAGGTTTGGCCATGTGCTCAGGGCCTCCGACCACCTTTCTCTTTTTGAACATGTACTCTATGATCACTACATACCTGAGGAAACCCTTTACCTTAAAGAACAGAGACCAAAAACAACAGCAACAACAAAAACAACTTGGAGGAACTAGAAACTATGCAGGAAAAAGAAACTTAAAAAATATTTTAAAAATATTAAAATCCTCATAAAATAAGAACCAAGGGTTCAATGACATTATGAGGACGAAAGGGGTTCTTCAGACATTAAGGCTATAAGAGCAGAAACAAACAAAAACCTAGGAAACCGACCAATGAAAACTGCTTCCTTCCCAAAAAAACAAAAAAGCACTCATAAAAAGGATATAAAACAAAATTTAGAAAAACTTTCAGAAAGTGAAGCAAATAGAAAATAGGAAGGGGAAAGTAAGAGACACAGAGAACATCAATCCAAGGAATTTTACATTTGAAATAGTGTTCCTTAAAAAGAGCATAGGAAAAAGAGGGAGACATTTATCAACAACATTATTTCTGAATATGTTCCAGAATTGAAACACGAGTTTTCATATTTAAAAATCCCACCAAATATCAAGCACAACAGATAAAAATAGACCTATGATCATGAAATTGTAGAACCTTAAATATAAGAAAACTTTTAAAGGTTTACAAATGGAAAAATTGGGCTTATCCCAAAAAACAGGAATTAGAATGGCTTTAGCTACTTTTTATCAGCGACACTCTTGAATACCTTCAAAAATCAGAATTCAGAATCCTTTGCCTAACCAACCTAACAACTAAGTTTGACAGACTGCAGTCATTTTAAGATGTTTTAGTTCTCGAAGAATTTACCTCCTACTCAACCTCTCTCAAGAAATTACCAGGAAGAGGGGGTGTGCTTTACAAAAGCAAATGAGTAGACCAAGAATGATACAGATTTGAGATATAGAAAACAGGAAAATCAACTGCCTCGTTCCTAAGATATCTGCTAGAACTGGTCAGAAGGCTGCAGGAGAGAGATTTTTCAAGATTAGGAAGTGGTAGAAATGCAGAAAAGCATTCAACAATATTCAACATACATTCATGATTGTTAAAAGGTTTGAATACATCACAAACAGATTTAGATAATTCACAGGGAATTTGAGGACGAATTAGTGATAAGTACACTGAAATAAACTTAAAATTCAAAAAAGCTATATAATAAAGGAGAAGTAGAAAGAGCATACTATGTATTTAAGTGTAAACAGCATTTATATTCTCATTATAAAACCATTGAATACTGAACTAAGCAATGACATAACTATATGGACAGAGTGGAGGTTTGAGTGGAGTGAACTCTATCAAAGTGAAAATCTTTCATTCACTGAGAGGCACTATTAAGAAAATGAAAGAGCAAGCCATAAGCTGAGACCATATATGGAATTATTACACTTCAAAAGTAAACAGGTGAGCAACCCAATTTTTTAAATGGGCAAATACTTGAACAGAAATTTCACAAACCATATACATACATTTCATTAAAATCCATATTTGATAAAAATCTATATTTCATTATATATATATATACACACATACAACTAGCACATGAAAAGATGCTCAATATCATTTGCCATCAAAGAAATGCAAATTAAAATCATAATAAGATTATCAGAATCTGCCATTTCTAGAATTTCACATTGAATCATGCAGTCTATAGTCTTTTGCATCTGACTTTTTTAATTTAGCACAGTGTTTTAGAAATTCATCCATATATTTGCATCTATTGATAAGAATGAGGCTTCACACTGAGATCTCTTGTCTCCAAATTCATTTTGTGTGTACAGTACATGATAAAAAAGGAAAATACTTACTCATTATTCTCAAATAAAGTATTAGAGAGAATATCAGAAAGTTATATGTATAAAATCTTAAAAATACACAAAATATGATTATAAAATTAGGCTAACAAATATCTGATAATTTTCTACATATTTATATCAATTTTTATACTTACCACTATATTATCAAAGGCTTAATTTTTATATGATATAGTCTCTTATTCACTATGAAGGAAGTTGAGAACTAAGACTAATCCTCATTATGTCATTTTTTCCAAAGATTGATGCTGATCATTTTTAAAGAAGGTACTCGAATGATGAAACTCCTAATAATAAATATCCTGTTAGAAAATTTTAAGATAATATGACTAAATAATTATCATAATTAAAGTAATATACATTTAAAGTATATACAATCACATTGGACATGTCATTAAATTGTTATTTATTCCTATTTTCCACGGTGTGAGATATAAAAAGGTAAAAAGCTAGATTATAATATCAAAATGAGTGATTAGATAAATATTCTACTTAATCAGTTGTAAATTTACAAATGTTAGGTTAAAATAGCTCATCCAGAAAAAAATATAATGGAAGAAAAGAATCCCATTATAAGAGCACTAACAAATAGAGTGGTATGGGCCAATTTCTCTCTGCATCACCTACAGCTATGTTTTATGTATTTTTATGGTGTTATTTTTTGTATGCAGATTCATACATTTTTATTATGACAGACACTTGTTGTTTTGCTTAATGAATATTTTCAATCTAGAATTTCACTTTGCCTAATAGCTAATAGCCAACATCTACTGAATTCACACTATGTTTCAGGCAGTGTTCCAAAGAATGCAGTATGATAAATACACAGAGTTAAGGAGTAGAAAAGGTGGAAGGAGGGCCAATCATAAATAATGAGTGAAATGATGGGAGTATATGTATATACCTTTCTCTCATTTCAGTTGACAAAGGATTAAAGCAATCATTTGCTTTGTTGTGTGAAGAAAAGAAGAAGGGAGAGATGTTGATCATCTTTCAAAGGTGGAAAATATCTTAAGGATCATCTAATTTAAACTTCTCCTCTTACAGATTGAAAAAAGCACAGAGGCCTCTCAGGGCTTGCCCGATATCGCGTTCGTAGGTCACCATAAATAAAAACCAGGTGTTTTGACTCTAAAGTCTTTGCTTCTTCTACCCTAGCAAGATGCTAATTCTTTTATAAATAACATTGTTTCTAAAAATGTTGGAAAATTTAAGAATGGTTAAAAACCAAACAATACTGAATTTTTGTTGATACGATAGTGACCTGAAATGAGAATGTCGATACATTTAAATTAAATAGGGACATTTTATTTGGAAATATCCTTGTCTAAGTTTAAATATTAGACTAAAATCGTAAACATTATTATGATTTTTAAAACATGTTTTTAGCCATGACTTGAATTGTACAGCTGGTAACAGTAAGGCAAAGAAGTTAATATAGGCAGGATTTTTCTAACCACGACAGATAACTTGGGTCTTGAGAAGATGATTGCTCTTCACAACCTCTAGCTATCATAAGATGAACTATGTTTAAACAACCATATGTCATAGTCTCTCTTATGTTTCCATCATTCCTTTTCTAAAGAATAGTTTATAAGTTGACAATCTTACTTTGGAATATTGTTCTCGTCCAGGGAATGATGACTGTATACCCACATGCTGGAAAAGAGAAGGTTTATATCGAATACGAATTTGCTTATTTCGTTCTGCACATTTTTCCTGGGGAAAATGAAAAGAAACAACAATCTTCTGAAACAACCCAAATACTCCTTTTTATTGCACTTCTAGATGGAAGAATGCTGTATTATATTAGTTTTTGCCAGAGTTCTATTTTAATATATAAACATTAAATAAAACTTTATTTCTTAGTTTTTTCTTCAGAAGAATAATAAAACAAAAGTTGAGATACAAAAAGCTTTTAGTTAAAGCATACATCTTCTTGAACTCTGTTGTAGAAAATCAGGCTACTGTTGTACCAACTATAATTTTCTACTCCCTTCTTTTCATATCAACAACATAAAGGAATTTTTTTTGTATTTTTCTACCCATTTCTCTCAGACTACAGTATTCTTTTTCATTTCATATTAATTCCTACACTGTTACAGCCCCCTCAATGTATTAGATAGAAAAAAAAACCATGATTAAAACAAGGAACCAATATTATGCTTTATAGAAAAAGATGTGGTTAATCTCATTAAAAATAAAAATAAGAAAGATGACCTATGAAACCACTCCTTAATAGTAAGAGCAAACATTTGACATTATTACAATCACTGAGAATTACTTTATATACTGTATACTTAGAAAATTCATAAAAATACATCTCAAATTTGTATACTAAATAATTTTTATTCAAGTATAATTAACATATAGTGTTGTATTAGTTCAGGTATAATGATCCAACAGTTCCATTTCTCAGTGCTCATCAAGATAAGTGTTCTCTTAATCCCCTTTACCTACTTCACCCAACCCTCCACCTACCTCCCCTCTGGCAACACCTGTTTGTTCTCTATATTGAAGGGTCTGTTTCTTTGTCAATCTGCTTATTTGTTTTGCTTCTGAAATTCCATATATGAGTGAAATATTATAGTATTTGTGTTTCTCTGATTTAGTTTACTTAGTATTATACCCTCTAGGCCCAACCATGTAATTGAAAATGGCAAGATTTCATTTTTTTTGTGGCTGAGTAATTGTCCATTTATATATACCACAGCTTCTTTATACACTCCTCTATTGACGGATACTTGGGTTGCTTCCATATCTTGGCTATTGTAAATAATGCTGCCATAAACATAGGGGTGCACATATCCTTTCCAGTTAGTATTTTGTTTTCTCTGGGTTGATATCCAATACTGGAATTACTAGGTCATAAGGTAATTCTATTTTTAATTTTTTGAGGAACCTCCATACTGTTTTCCACAGTGCCTTCACCAATTTGCATTCCCACCAATAGTGCATAAGGGTTCCTTTTTCTCCACATCCTTGCCAACACTGTTATTTCTTGAGTTTTCTATTTTAGCCATTTTGACAGGTGTGAGATGCTACTTTGTTGTGGTTCTGATTTGCATTTCCCTGATGATGAGTGATGTTGAGCATCTTTCCATGTGTCCATTGGCCATCTATATGACTTCTTTGGAAAGTATTCAGGTTATTCTGTCAATACTTTAATTGGATTAGTTGGGGGGTTTTTGGTGCTGAGTTGTATAAGTTATTTATATATTTTGGATATTTAACCCTTTGATATATTACTTGCAAATATCTTCTCCCATTTGGTAGACTACAACTTTGTTTTATTTAATAATTTTTTAAATGGCGGGCTAAAATCCATTTCTACTCAGTATGAACATGTAGGAAAATATTATATTAAAGGATTGTTTTTATAACTGTAAAGTATTTAACTAATCTAAGGTTACTTTAATTTGAAACTAAAGTCTGATAAAATTAGTTGAGGTGTTAAAAACTAGCAAATATAGTAATATTTGCTAAGCTATTAATAGAAGTTTCAATGAGATGGTATTATCAAATGCCAGCTTCCCACAAAATGTCCCCCAAATAACCTGTTGATAAAGTAAAGCTGAGTTCATTGCTTATTGCAGTTAAGGGAGAAACTGTCTTAGCAGTGTCTACTAAAGTCTTGCGTTTATTTTTTAATTGGGTTATTTTTCTGTTATTGAGTTATGAGAATTTTATATATATTCTGAATACAAGTCCTTATTGTATATGGAATTTACAAATGTTCCTTCATAGTCTGTGGTGTGTTATCCTCTAACAGTAAAATTTACAGTACAAAAGATTTGAATTTGAATGAAATCTAATTTAGCAATTTTTAAAAACTGAACATAGTTTTAGTATCATGTCTAAGAACTCTTCTCCTGGATCCTGAAGAGATTTTTTTACATTTTCTTTTTATAGTTTATGTTTTATATTTAAGTAGATGATCTATTTTGAAATAGTGTTTTTATCAAGCATGATGTTTTGGTTGATAAGTAGATAGGTCTGTATATGTACATATGTATACGTATACATATATGTGTGTGTAGGTCTATGTAAACATATACATATCTAACTACATATCACATATACACACATCCAGCTAATCCAATACACATTTATTGAGAAGACTATTCTTTCTCCATTGAATTACATATGCTTCTTTGTCAAATACCATTTGGCCATACTTTGTGAACCTATCTGAGCTGTTTATTTGGTTCCATGGGTCTATTTGTTTACCTCTTTACCTATAAATGTTTGTCTTGCTTACCTGTAGCTTTAGAATAAGATTGGAAATTGAGTAATGTGATGCCTCCAACTTTCTCCTTATTTTTTCATGATTATTTTAGCTAACCTAGTCCCTTTGCCTTTTCTTAAAAATTTTAGAACTAGTTTGTCTATATTTACCATAGAAAATCCTGCTGGGATTTTTATCGGAATTATGTTAAATTTATAGATCAGTTTGGGGAGCATTTGCACATTTACTCTATTGAGTCTTACAATCTATAATCATGGGATGTCTATTTCTTTCATCAGCACGTTTAGATTTTCAGCATAAAAATCTCTGTATTTTGTTAGAACATACACACACATATGCATCATGATATTCTCTATTTATTGATAATTTATGTTTTTGAGTCTTGTTTGTCAGTACTTTTAGAAATTTATCAGTTTTCTTGTTCTTTTCAAAGAACTGCTTTTATGTTGTCAGTTTTGTTGCTGTCTGCCCTCATAGCCATTATTCTCTTTCTTCTGCTTGATTTGGGTTGATTTTGCTCTCTTTTTCTATTTTCTTAAAAGTGGAAGCTGAGATTATTAATGTGAAATCTTTCTTCTCTTCTAAGGTAAAGATTTCTAGGATAAATTTCTCCTTAAGCAGTACTTTAGCTGCATCCCACAAATTTTGATAGGTTGTATTTTCATTTCATTCAATTCAAAGCATTTTCTAATTTCCTTTGAGACTTCCTCTTTCACTCATGGTTTATTCAGGAGTGTATTGTTTAAATTCCAAGTGCTTGTAGATTTTTCAGTTATCTTTCTGTTATTAATTTCTTCTTTTTTAATGTTTATTTATTTTGAGAGGGAGAGATAGAGAGTGAGCAGGGGAGGGGCAGACAGAGGGAGACAGAAAATCCCAAGTAGGCTCTGCACTGTCACTACAGAGCATGATGCAGGGCTCAAACTCACAAATCACAAGATCATGACCTGAGCCAAGGTCAGAAGTTTAACGGATAGAGCCGCCCAGGAGTCCCCATGTGTATTTTAAAATAATATGTTTTGTACTGCTCTTAGATGTGGTGTTTTTAAAATATCAATTAAATCCAGATGGTAGATGGTGTTGTTCAATTCTTTTATCTCTTTGCTGATTTTCTACCCACCAGTTCTGTTGCTGAGGGAGGAGTGTTGAAGTCTCCAACTATAATTGTAGACTAATCTATTTCTCTCTTTAGTTCTGCCTTCTTTTGCTTCATGTATTTTGAGTCTCTGTCATCAGATGCATACACATTTAGGATTG
The DNA here is from genome assembly GCF_006229205.1 of Suricata suricatta. Taxonomy (NCBI): domain Eukaryota; kingdom Metazoa; phylum Chordata; class Mammalia; order Carnivora; family Herpestidae; genus Suricata; species Suricata suricatta. Next base: position 80,818,105 of record NC_043700.1, on the reverse strand, counting down.
TTGTATCTTCTTGGTGATTTAACTCTTTTACCAGTATATAGTATATTTCTTGATCTCTGGCCAAAATTTTTGGGTTTTTGCACCAAAGTCTATTTTAATACTAATATAGCTTTTTGTTTTTGTCTGCATGGTATTTCTTTTTCCATCTTTTCTTTTTAACCTATGTATATCATTATATTTGAACTGAGTACAGACATTAAGTAATGCATTGTGGTTTTTACCATTCTGATGAACTACTTCTTAGCTGGCATGTTTTGATCATTTATATGTGATGTAAACATTGACATATATGGATTTGCATCTATCATTTTACTATTTTTTGTTTTTTTGTCACTTTTTTTCCACTTTTCACTAAATTTGTGGCCTCTCGTTACTTCATGTAGTAGGCATAAATGTCAATAAAAATTCTGGATACCAGAACTTAAAAAACTAATGCAATCATCAGGTTTAGTTCTGTAAACAAATTTCAGGGAATTACATTAGACAGATAGTATTCTCCTAAAATATTGTATATTTACAAAGTAAAGAAATACTCACAGGATTCTCTCCTGGGTTACACATCTTTACCTGAAAAATGTCCCACAGGAGCAAATCTATGGGTTTATCTTTATAGAACATTAAAAAAAACCGCACAAAGTCAGTTAAGTCCTCAGATTTAAATAGCTTTCCTATGGAGAAAAAGTAAACAAATCCAAATAACTCTTGAATGTTTACACCATATATCAGAAAATAACCCTTATATATAGTTGTTCATTCTATTAACAAGAGAAAGGACCCCCCAAAAAATATTAAAAATTAAATATATCCTTATATAAATATATCCTTAAAGCATTCATGAAGTTGAAGGATAATAAAATATATCTGCTTAAGTGTTACAGATTACCACTTCCGGGGCAGAGGAGGGTGAAGCAGGTTTAGAACAGTGAATATCCCAGGAAATCGACTTTGATGATCAATGAGGATCAATTGCTAAGTATTGTGAACGATATATACATAAAATGAAATGTACAGAAGCTATAATCTTTTACTTAATTTTGTAGAAGTAAATCTTATAACCTGACTTTTGTAGAATTTTATCTATCTACTACATTTTTTATGTAGCATTTAATTTGATTGAAATATAGCATTATTTCAATATTTGAGCACTGTTTTATAAGAATTTCATTTCTAATTGTATTTGTGAAACTTAAAGATTTGCTATATTTTTTTTCCCCATAATATTTTATTGTCAAATTGGTTTCCATACAACACCCAGTGCTCTTCCCCTTAAGTGCCCTCCACCATCACCACCACCTCTTTTCCCCCCTCCTCCTTTCCCCTCAACCCTCAGTTCATTCTCAGCATTCAGTAGTCTCTCAAGTTTTGTGTCCCTCTCTCTCCCCAACTCGTGAGATCATGACCTGAGCCAAAGCCGGGCGCTTAACCGACTGAGCCACCCAGGCGCCCCTGCTATATTTTAAAGTAGGTTATTTCCATAGGTCCAATTGCTTTCTTCTAATATGCCGCATCTTGGATTTTTAAACGAAGTTGAAGGTATAAGATTCAGGTAAATGTTAACTAGTGTAAAATATATCTAATCATTTAATAAATATGATAGTAGGAAGTAACCATGCTTCTTTTTCTTCACTAGGAGTTGAATCTCTTTGAGTTATTTAGTCAAATGCATAATTGTATTTTAATTTTTTGGTTTTTATATAGGAACCATAGCAAGTGATGTAATATGGAAATGGCTGAGCCAATATTTGTCTTTTTCTTACCTGCTGTCAGCATGCTGTAAAATTCTATTTAGCCAACTCATATTTTTGGTAATATTGAGTAAGAAAATTGTTAGTATTATAATAACAATAACAACAAAAACCAAAGCTGTTGTAAACTTAAACTGAAATAAGACTCTAGCATTACATATCCAGTGCTCCTTCAGTGTGCTCTTGTGATCAGAATGGGAATATTCTGCATCCTTCTCATACCAGACTTTGGTGAGAAAGAGACAAAGAATTTAAAGTGATCACAGTAATGTATCAACAAAATTATTTCCTCTTCCAGCTTATTAGGATTACCTAATACCTTAGGTATTATCTATAATTTTTCTTCCTATTTAAATCAAAGCTGTGCATAAACCTTTGGAGTCTTAAAATTGGATTCTATAACACTTGACAGAAAGTATGGGAAAGAAGGTGGTCAAGTTAGTATATGAATAACAGATAGATTTCACTAGCAGTCAGAGAAATGCTTAACACTCTCCCAAAGGGAAAAAAAAAAAAAGATATAATGGATAGAATTGCATGTTGTCAAGCATATGGGGAGGTGGGAATTCGTATGCACTGCTTAGGGGACGATAAACGGTACAGCCCATCTGCAGTGTAATCTGGCATGACTCAGAGACACAGTCAGATTCACCCTCAGGGCTCCTGTGCCAGGGGACAAAATATGTCACTTCATTTCTTTGTGGCAGCAGAGAGTTGGGAGCAAAGTTGATCATTTCGAGGATGGAGAAGTAAAATGGATCATTATGTGGGGCTTACGCAACAGCAGTAAGAAACAATAAACTAAATGGACACAAATCAACATGTTGACAGTTTTAAAATCTAGTTTTGAGGACAAAAAAAAGTTAAGGGGCATGATAGGTTTATCAGATCATCATTTATGTAAATTTTAAACAGATACAAACATTAAAAACACCAATATAAGCATTTTAATGTATACTTAAAAAAAAACATTCTTAAATGTTCATAATTTACTTTTGAGACGGAGAGACAGAGCATGAGCAGAGGAGGGGAAGAGAGACGCAAGTCACAGAATCTAAAGCAGGTCCCAGGCGCCTGCCTCACTGTCGGCACAGAGCCAGACGTGGGGCTGGAACTCACAAACTGTGAGATCATGACCTGAGCCGAAGTCGGACAGTTAACCGACTGAGCCACCCAGGTGCCCCTATATGTATACTTGGAACGTATTAGAGTGGAAACTTATTGGGGAGTAGGAGGAAGTAGGAGTAGGGATTGGGCATAAAATGAAAGAATAAAATAAGAGCAGGCTCCTGTACAAAAGAAAGAATGACATGAACCATGAAATGAGTATGGTAAGTCAACTTGCTGCCTCTAGATTCAAATAAAAGAAAAAGTATTGAAGGGAGGGTAGAAGAGTGGAATGAAGAAAAAAGAAAGTCTATAGAAGAAATTTTTTAAAAATCCCATCATGGGCACAATTTTAGGAACTATTTTATGGTGGGTATGATTCATATATTTTATACTTGTCTAAGTATGTCAGATTTGGCATACTGGCAATTATAGGGAATTTAGAGTATGGTAGTCCTAAATTAGAATTCCTTTCTGTACAACTTTAATTCTTTGAGTTTCTATATAAAATAGAGCAGTACCCTTTAGTCACTGAGCTAACATGTGAGCCAGACTCCCAGCAAGCATTTAGCAAGTGGTAGCTTTCTTACATTTTCATCACATGTATCTGTATCTCAATCTGCTTATTTATATTGTCTATCTAGGAAAAAATTGGTTTAAAAATACACTTTCTGAAACTCAGATACTTAAATTTGATCTTACTGTTAAATTAATAGTATCTTTACAGAAATCATGCCATTCCTTTCCATTTAGTAACAGACTAATAAGTTCTTAAGAACCTTTAAGATTATTGTGCGATAAAAAATACACTGCTTACCTATGAATCCAAGAATTGAAAACTCAATATAAAACCAATTATTTGAAGTGATATTATGCACAAAATCTGTGATTTGTGTGAAGTACATCTTTTTAGCTATGATATCATCTTCTAGCTGGAAAAAAAAAACAAAAGTCGTTAGATCCTTTGATGCTTCCATTAAATAAATTGTATTAGCTTGAGAACTGAAAATACTTTCTCAATAGAATACACTGAATACAAAGTTTTTATGAGGTTATTTTATTTTTAGTTCAATTCACTGAGGGTATTTACTATTGGTTACTTTTCACTTTCAGATTTTGAGACCAGAGCTGCTCTGTTTCTTTCCTAAGTACTAATATGGAACACTCAACCTAAATTCTCATTGAAAAAAAACTATTGATCTGAATCCATTTTCATCCTTACAAATGCTTCAGTTCCTAGTTTAAGACTAACTAGCTTTATGTTTGAGATGACAGGTCCCACTCTGTCACCAGAGAACCAGCGAATGTGGTTGGCAAGGAGATGACAGAAGGGAGCTGGCACTCTCTTCCACACCAGCCGGGCAGAGTGACGGAACATAAGCCTAGGACAGCTCTCCGTAAGACAGGAGGAAAGGGAAACAATAATTTTCTTTTTAAAAAATATTTATTTATTTATTTTGGAATAGAGAGAGGAAGAGCATGAGCAGGGGAGGGGCAAAGAGAGAGGAAGACAAGAGAATTCCAAGCAGGCACCGTGCTGTCAGCCCAGAGGCCAACTCCAGTCTCCATCTCATGATGGAGATCATGACCTGAGCCAAAATCAGGAGTCAGACACTTAACATACTGAGCCACCCAGGTGCCCCTAAAATTTTCTTTTTTTAAATTTTATATATATAATGGGTAATCTATACACTAAGAGTGTCTCCTTAATGATTCAGAAAAATGTGGAAATCCTCAAGCACACTATTACCAGAGCACAAACTACAATTACATTGTTTCACATTGGGAGGAATACACTGGTGGATCTCATGTTTCTGTTAACTAGAAATCAAAAGGCTCTTTTTTTTTTCTTCTTCCAGTAAAAGAGAAGATCCTGCTTTAGACCTTTTACTAACATTCTCTCATCTCCAGAGATACCTTACAAACTCTTCTTACAACTGCTCATTGTCACATGTAGTTAGGTGTGTTACTCACTGCTGATACCTATTTAACACTCTTATTTAAGAATATGCCAGAATTCAGTGTTACAAACTATATACAATTTATTTATTTCAGAAACACAGTGAGGCACTGTAGAATGGGGTAGAACCTAAAATACGAGAGGAGACAATGTAGGGTACCAATGGTAAGCATATGTACGTCTGGCATATATTAAGTGCTCAAAATATGTTTGTCTTATGTAATACACTTGTGGCAAGACAAAGGTAGGGAATATGATTTCCATTTTTTTCTAATTTGAGAATTTTTCAGTTTGGGTCAGGTAACTATGATTTTCTCTGTTTATAGTAAACCCAGCTAGAAGACTTACATCAAATCAACTTTAAACTTCCTTTTGGCATTCTAATATAACAAGTATTTTCTTATTTTCTGAATACAAAGTAAGGTGGAGGAATACAATAGAACATAATACTTCCACTTAAAATGATATATTTACCAAGGTCTTACCTGTAAATAATACATGGCCTTCGGTTGGGCATACAACATCAAAAAACAGAAATCCAGTACTTGTTTGATGCGCCAACTAAGGAGAAATAACAAAATCTGTTAATATTTGTTATTTTTATATAATTTTACTTACAAGCACACTTCAGTAATTGAAAACAAACTTTGCTAACATAGAGCAGTATCTACAGTAAGCGAAATGGAATGTTATACCGAAAAGTTATATTAAAGTTTCCCATCTTCATTCAGTGGGTGGTATCTGCCATCACTAAACTAGAAAACGCATAATCTATTTATTTTACATTTTGGTTAGTTAACTTTTGATCTGTACAAAAAAGTTAATATCCGTTCTCTCGTAGGTCTTGTTCAAATAAAAGTAAGAAGAAACTTTATTTTAATTTAATACTAAGCTAGGTATGAGGCCAGATCCTGAAGAGACAAAGGGCAACACTTAATGCAGCTCTTGCCCTTCTGAGTTTCATAATCTTCTATGAAAAAATAGAAAAATCATAAAAACAGAATTAGATAAGTGATGTATAAAGACATTGGCAATGATGGCATAAAATAAGATGGCGCGGGTGGAGGGGGCTGTCATTCAGCGAGAGGACAGTGCTGCAAAGGCATGAAGCGTGAGAGAGCGCGCCGCCTTAGATCTACAGCGCCGAGAATGGACGGAAAAGAAGCTGATGCTGGTAAGGTGGGCAGAGACCAGATCGTGAAGGAAACTTTGCACCTGATCTCCTATGAAAAGGGATTCTTCCTGGCTACACTATGGAGAACGTACTGGAAGAGAGGCCAGGCTAGGCTAGGCTTAGGGAAAGCAAACAGATCGTTAATGGCCTGAACTAAGTCCAGAGCAGAGGAACAGGGATGAGAGGGATGATGCAGAGGGACATTTTTTTTCTAAAATAAAGGTTTATTCATTTTTGAGAAAGTGTGAGCAGGAGAGGGGTGGGGGTGGGGAGGCAGAATACCCAAAGTGGGATCCATGCTGACAGCAGCAAGCCAGATGCGGGGCACAGACTCACCGACTGTGAGATCAAGACCTGAGCTGAAGTCGGACACTCAACTGCTGAGCCACCCAGGTGCTCTAAGAGAGGTTTTTTTCTTAAAAAAGAAGAAATGATGATAAAAACATAAAGGGCAGAAGGAAAAACAGAATCTAGAATGCCTTCCAGCTTTATGACTCTTAAAACTGACTACTTAATTAAAAGCAAAACAAAATCCTTAAGAGAATTCCAGATTCTGACATACCATTTATTATTATAAAACAAAACAGAGCTAATAAGTTTCCCAGGATAAGACTGTTTTCTGAATTCTGGAATTTCTTTTACTCTGTTACAAAGTTTTGAGAAACCAAATTACTACATTTCTTATAATACCTATCACATTTATAATCAAACAGTAGTGTTCCTTTATATATATACAAACTTCTTAATTGTTCAAAATTCTTAAAATTGTTTTACATTTATTTATTTAAAAAATTTTTAATGTTTATTTATTTTTGAGAGAGAGAGAGAGAGAGAGAGCATGGAAGCAGAGGAGGGGCAGATAGAGAGAGGGAGACACAGAATCCGAAGCAGGCTTCAGGCTCCGAGCTGTCAATCCAGGGCCTGACACAGGACTGGAACCCACGAACCAGGAGATCATGACCCTCGCCGAAGTAGGGCACTTAACCGACTGAACCACCCAGGCGTCCCTACATTTATTTAATTTTGAGAGAGACAGAGAGAGCGTGAACTGCGTAGGGGCTAAGAGAGAAGGAGACACAGAATCCGAGGCAGGCGCCAGGCTCCGAGCGAGCTGTTAGCACAGAGCCTGACACAAGGCTCAAACCCACGAACTGTGGGATCATGACCTGGGCCGAAGTCAGATGCTCAATCGACTGTGCCAACCAGGCACCCCCCAAATTCTTTCATAAATACTACCATATTTTATTCTCGCCATGATTTTTCCAAATACACAATGTAGATTTTGTTATACACACCAGAAAATGAAGCTAAGAAAACAAAGCCTAAATTACCTAAGATGACCAACAAACAGAAAAGCTGGAACTAGAAGGCACATGTAATAATTTATAATCCCAGTCTTTTTCTCCCCCTTCCTTATGCCCTTGTTAATTATTGGCTGAAAATGTGAACACAGATAATCCAGTGCTGGTGGTAAATGTTTTCCAGGGAGTGAGGTGGGGCTGAGCTAAGATTTGGAGTTTTTCCCCATTTGCACAGTGTGAATGCTCCTACCATGGCTGGCTTCATGCTACCAACCTGACGTCACTGGATGCAGACTGGGAAGGTATGCACATAGCTCTTGCAAGCCAGTAAGACTTGACTATATTTGAGATGGAATCTATGAGATGCTGGTTCCAATAGTACATCCGATGAAGTTGGTTATTTAAGAATATTGTCTTCTAATACATCATACCTCTCTAACTTTTTAATGTTTGTTTATTTTTGAGAGAGAGAGAGACCAAGTGTGAATGAAGAAAGGACAAAGAGAGGAGGAGACACAGAATCTGAAGCAGGCTCTAGGCTTTGAGCTGTCAGCACAGAGCCCGATGTGGGGCTCGAACTTACAGACTGTGAGATCATGATCTGAACTGAAGTAGGACGTTTAACCAACTGGGCCACCCAGCACCCCGATACCTCGCTAATTTTCCTGAGTCCTCAGCTGACTTCTTGACATGTAACGTGTTTGGATAAAAGAAGGCAGGTATTGAAATGACTTCTAAGGATCCAGATTTCAGTTGCCTTTTGAATCTGTAAACAGAAGTAAATGGAAGTTTGCAATTGAATATTGGTTTACCAAAATAGCAAAAACTTAAAAAAAATGTCCTTATACATGTCCACATAATATTTTTATTTGAATTATTTCACATGTTGATACATGAGAACCATATTATAAAACTAATACTTTTTAGCCAAACTATTTCTTTTATAAATTAGTGCACAATATAAAAAGTGAAAATATACAATATAAAATTTATTCTTATAAAAACTATAAGCACTTTAAATTTTTGCAAATTTACAATCATATATATATATATACTCTAAAAGATTCAAAATAAAACCTGTGAGTTCGCATAGAACATTAGATAATTTTTAAAAATGCATAGTTTTGGAGAGCCTGGGTGGCTCAGTCAGTTAAATGCCTGACTCTTGATATGAGCTCAGGTAGTGATCTCGTAGTACTGGTATTGAGTCCTGTATCGGGCTCCGTGCTGAGCCTGGAGCCTGTTTGGGATTCTCTCTCTTTCCATCTCTCTGTCCCTCTCCTGCTCATCCACATGGGCTCTCTCTACTCTCAAAATAAATATATAAAAAATAAAAATAAAAATGCTGGAGTGCCTGGCTGGCTCAGTCAGTTAAGCATCAGACTCTTGGTTTTGGCTCAGGTCATGATCTCACAGTTTGTGAGTTTGAGCCCTGTGTCAGGCTCTGCACTGTCAGCATGGAGCCTGCTTGAGATTTTCTCTCCATCTCTCTCTGCCCCCAACCCATTCATTCTCTCTCTCTCTCAGTAAATAAGTAAACTTAAAAAATAAAAATTTTAAAAAATGCATAGTTTTGAGTTTAACAAGACTCCTACTGAGTAACAGCACTGTAGCTCCTTAAACTATAGACTCTCCCCAGCAAGCAAAGATAAGTGGGACTCGGGTCCACAACTCATTGGAGGACATGCTTATTAGAAACTTTACTTTGTTGCTGGGGGCGGGGGATGGGATAAATGGGTGATGGGCATTGGGGAGGGCACTTGTTGGGATGAGCACTGAGTGTTAAAGTAAGTGCTAAATCATTAATTCTACTCCTGAAACTATAATGACACTATATATTAACTAACATACCATATAAGTTGGATTTAAATAAAATAAAAAGTATACTAAAATTAAACAAAAGGATTAAAAAATTTTAAAGTTAATATTTATAGACGAACTAGGACATCATTAGAATGCACACCACATGGCTCACAAAAGCTGTCATACAAATCTCCCACCATCAAGGTAAAGGATGGGACACCAGGTGGAGCATTTTAAATGATCTTCCTTTAGAGATTAATACAACTTTAAATGGGATTTACACTTAGGCATTACATTATTTACTAAAATGTTAAAGTCTCAAGAAAATGTTTGTTTTTACCAATAGGTGAAAAAGCAGGACAGAGTTTTATATGCACAATCTCAATTATGTGCAAAATAGGCAGCCCTCACTTTGCACAATTCCGATACGAATGAATCTCAGTTACTGGGTATTAGTTAGATAACACGTCTCCCTCAACAACACTGTTGGAATTGGAATCATCATGCTATATTAGCCGTGAATAATTCCTTAAGGTACAAACTTGCTTCCGGCTCTTCAGCCCACATATCGCTACACAAATAACAAACGCACATCATCATCTCACCCCTCCTTCCAAAGTCCTGGTGCCGGTCACGGTGCTTGTGTGCCCCCTCAGGACATTGGAACGTGGACAATTTCATTCCTTTCGCTTGCTTTTTAAATGGTTTATGAATTTTTATAATAGGCATCGCAATACATTCTCTCTCAGTGTCTGTTCCACAGACACTGGGTTCTAACCAGGCTCTATGCATCAGTGGAAGAGTTTCTGGTCATTTGTCTGTTTGTTGACTTATTTCTTTATTTAGGTGGGAGTGTAAACGGGGAAGTGCAGGGGATGAGAGTCTTCCTGGCTCCTCTGATTTTATGGTGTATCAACTGAAAAGATGTTTTTTTGTTTTTTGTTTTTAGCAGCTTTGAGATATAATTTATATACCATGAAGGTCTTTTTTTTCCCCCAACTTCATATATAGTTTATTGTCAAGTTGGTTTCCATATAACACCCAGTGCTCTTCCCCACAAGTGCCCCCCTCCATGATCATCACCCTTCCCCCTCCCCCCTTCAGTCCTCAGTTCGTTTTCAGTATACAACTGAAAAGATTTTTAAAAACGAATTTTAATATGTTCCTTGGAGAGAGGAAATGCTGGATCAAAGAACAGAATGAGGAATTCTGTTTGCTTTGGGGTAAAAATTAGTAACACAATATCTACATTTTTAAAAGTAAAATTGCATAACTTTGTACAGCAATTTAGAATGGCAGAGGTACATGAAAATACCATTAAGTTGCAGCATATACAGTCATCAAAAAGTAGGATTACAGAAGCTTACAAGTAAATTTTTTCCTCTAGAAAATTTCACACAAAGTCTCAAAACAACAAAGGTCAGGTTACAAATAATTTCTATCTTGATGGTATAATTTCCCATTACTGATTAAAGAAAAAGATTCCAGGCTCATTTTTTTTTCAGTCTGTCTTAAGCAACACCTTTGATCCTGTGTGGTGACATCCTTCTGAGATTCTTTAAACCTTTTTTAGCTTATTAGGTTATGGATAGCATCAGAAGTCCTAGATATAATGAGACCAGAATTGCTAGTTGCCAATGACTAGAGAAAATAGTATAATTGTATGTTGTTGCCATTATAAATGAATGATTTTATCTTATAGTCATAAAAGTATGGAAACCATACAGCTTTATAGTTTTATATAAAGCACATAGTTACATACAGTTTCATATAACATTATGAATAGCCTTAGTTGGGTCCCTTAACAATTACTATACAGTCTCAAATTTAGGGCAATAGCATATAGAACAATCTCTCAACCCCAATGAGAAGACCTAGAAAAAGGGTTTTGAGCTAAATTAATGATATAAAAATGTAGGCATACAAATGAAAAGTTAGGAGTCTAAAATTTTAAATCATAGTTTTATTCTAGTCTCACAAAAAATAAAATTGTATTCCAACCCTTTACGCTGTATTGTTAACATTAATATCCTTATCATCATGAGACTCTCTTTGAATCATCTGATATAGCTCTCTGACATACATGATCTTCAAGTCTAGCTAAAATACCAGTTAGTGACATTGTGCGTTTTATAGCAAAATGTTAAGTATCCTTATACATTGAGTAATATTTTTAATTGTGATCTCCACAGATAACCACAGACTAGAATTCCTTTTTAAAGTGATCTTCAAAAGTTTTGCAATTATGCAAACACATCCTCAGGAATTGTTTATAAACCTCTGCCTTCTTTGTAACAGATCCTATTAAGACTCCCTTATAAGGACATGAACCCAGTGTAGATTGAAGTCATTTCAGGCTAATGTGTGTTCTCCAGAGAGTGGTTTATTATGTAGAATAAAGCAACCCAGAGACTGTATCCTGGAACAGTCCTTTTTGGGAAAAACCAGACATGCATGGGTGTTTTCCTTAATCTTGCCCAACTCTATCTCGCTCCACACACATCATCTACTTCAAGGCTTCACTGCCATTCTCCAGGTCAAGCTCACTGCCAGTAAATCCCTCATTCTCAAGATACTATCTTTCTTTAACAAAGAAAAGAGAAGCATTTAAGTATGGAATTCTTTAATTTCGCCCTCCTTTCTCAAATGAATTATTATTTCTTTGCTCCTTCACCTGTTCTTACCATTTTCCCCTTTATCTTAGCTTAGTCCTGCCTAGATCTCCTTCCAGATGTCCCTGGCATCAACTCCCCGGTAGACCCTGTCCATGGACGAGACCACATGTAAAACCTCTCCTGGCACCCCAGCTCCAGACCTCCCCTAACACAAGTTTTCCCTCAGGCTACTCTGTTTAGTTTCAATCCCCTTCAGTCAAGCTTGTTGAAAATAGTCTAATTCAATTCTTTAACTTTTTATTATGAAAGTTACCAGGCACACAAAAAGTGGGAATACAGTGAATCCCAAATCACCTGATTCAACGACCATTATTTGTTTTTTTTTTTTTTTTACCACACTTGTATACAGCTCACCTTTTGTTGTTGAAGTATTTTACAACAAATCCTGGATATCATTTCTCACCCTTAAATTCTTCAGTGTCAAAATAAAAAGGGCATTTATTCACAGAACTGCAAGCCATTATCACACCTTACCAGTCTAAGAATAGTTATTTAACATCACATAACATTCAGTTGATAACTCGGTGGATAAATGTCCCCAGTAGCCTAACAAGCATTCAGAGGGGAAGGTGGGGTGTGTATGAGCCTCCACGTAAGATCCCTCCTTGTAATCAGTTATCTTACTTCTTTTTTAAACTTATTATCCAGACCAACCGTTTCTCTTTTTTTCTAATACAAGTCTTGTTGAAAGGACTGGGTCAACTGTCTTACAGAATGTCCTCCGTCCTCATCCTGGTGGTTACTCCAGATTGCCTCCTCTGCTCACTGTGTAGACCCTAAACTTGAATTCAGAGCAGACTGCAGGTTGCTTTGTGTTATGCTGTACTCTGCGTCTGTTGTGTTGGATTCTGGAGGGGGATGGGCGATAAGTCCCTAGAGTTACTTCCGGTGTGTTTCATTTACCTCACAACAGAAGACACAAAAGTCTGGCTGTCTCACTTCCAGTGATAACTGGCTGATCACAGGTTTAGGTGGGCACTTGCCCCCTGCCTGCGGATTGCCCTTGTGCCCTCAGCCCCATCTCACACTTCTGTTCTCCCAGGTGTCGCAGGGAGAGGCGGTCTGCAGGCCACAGCCCCAGGCGCCCTTGCTCGCTGCCTGGCTAGCACACCTTCCTTCCTTGTGAAGCTCCCCTGCTACCTGCCGGAATCAGCTGTTTTCAAAATGGTGATTTTCTAATTCTGTTCATTCTACCGTTTTTAGCTGGAATTCTTCTGACTAAATAACTCTGCCTCATCCCCTTGAGCTATATGGTGAGGAAAACAAACACTTTCCTGTCTAAGCCAAAAATGTCTATTAGCCAGATTCAGCTTGAAGGCCATGTTTGCAACCCTGGTCCGTAGCATAAAGTGCATATTCCTTAGCATGGTATCCAAGGCTCCTCATGATCTTATTACAGCAAGCCTTACCTCCCACTGATACTTCTTCCTTAAGCCCAAACATCCACGCCCCAGGATATACTTCTATTTCGAGAACTTTTGCATGTTTCTGTTTGGCTTTTCTCTTTGCCAGGCATTCCCTTTCTCCTTGCATCTGTCTGCAGAATGTCTGCTTACCCCTCTAGACTCAGTCCAGTTATTTCCTTCTCAGGAAAGACCTTCTTGATACCTTGCAGGTGGAGTAAAATACTTCCTCCTCTACGTGTTCTTATATTGCCCTCCCCATACCAATGCGAAACACCAGCTTCCTCCTTGCGATTTGTTTTTTACCGGTTGTGTCACCCACGTGAACATAAGCATCTAACAGCCTGGGTCCAATCCCACAGCGTCTTGCTGAGTAAATCACCTCGCGCTCATTCATCAGCATGCGCTTGCTCCTCTGGGCTGCGTTCAGTAGGAGATAGTAAGCAGAAGCGGAGAATGCAACTTCATAGAGTAAGGAACAAGATCGCTTAAAAAATTACCTTGTGGGTTTCTCTCAGAGGAAGTGGATTTCAGGGAGAATACATAGATATAACAATCATAACATGAAAAAGATGGATTTTATTAGGCAGATAACCTACAAAACTGGGGGAAATTATAAGCTATACTTCATCATAGCTTAGAACTACTTGTAGTTCTAAGTAGTTCTGTCCGCACAGCTACATCCATCAAAGAGAATATGATCACTAATAAAATAATTAAGTAGAAAAAATAAAAGAGAAAAATAAAAGAACAGTTATTTTTAAGCTTATCAGACAGTACTCACCTTTTTTTAATCATGTCAACAACAGATTTTAAATAATCTTCATTTCTCTAAAAATGAGAAAAATATTTTACTGAAATTAAGCATGCCTCGTCATTTTACTAATATATGTTTGCTACATGTAGGAATGTCATTGTGTCCTAAGAATATTTTTTTCATTTTTTATAAAAGAATGTAAAATATCTTGTGTCTAAAAGACCTGACTGGAATACTTAAACTATTTCATTCTTCCTTTGTCACAATACAAAATACCACTACACATTATTTTCACTTAAAAATTACTGTGTAAAAACCTGTGTATCTAAAACAGTTTTGTCCTACAAATGGGATGGCTTATTTCTAAGAAATGCCCTTTTTAAAAAAATTTTAGAGGCATGTGGGTGGTTCAGTCATTTAAGTATCCAACTTCAGTTCAGGTCATGAGTTTTTGAGTTTAAGTCCCACGTTGGGTTCTATGCTGACAGCTCAGAGCCCGAAGCCTGCTTTGGATTCTGTATCTCCCTCTCTCTCTGCACCTCCCTTTCAAAAATAAACAGTAAAAAAAAAAGTTAAAAATATTTTTTTAAGTTTATTTATTTTTTGAGAGAGAGTGAAAGAGAGCACACCCGTGCATGCATGAGCAAGGGGGAGAGAGAGAGGAAGAGAGAGAATCGGTGCTGTCAGGGACCGATGTGGAGCTCATCCTAAGGAACCCATGAGATCATAACATGAGCTGAGATCAAGAATTGGACACTTACCCAAGTGAGCCACTCAGGTAGCCCTAAGAACTGCTCTTTTTGAAGCTGTCTTCATTTTGTGAGTACTGTATGATACTAAATGTACTTCAATATTAAACCTACAGTTTTCTAGACAGTATTACTCAGATTAATTCCCACATTTTCATCCATCAACAAACCTTATTTGCCTACTCTTGATCAAATGCTGTGCTAGAGCAGATGACAGATTCATTTGTAAATAGCTTTTTATTTATTCTTAAATGGTTTTTGTTTTATTTTGTTTTGTTTGTCTGTTTTAACTAAAGTGATGGCATTTACATGATATTGTCTCAGGACCACAAGCACTCTCAATATAAAATTCTGAAAAAGTATTTGATGAAAATTGTATTGTCAAATTTGAGTGCTCTGAAATGAATATAGTCAGATTGTTTATTTAAAAATATCTGTTGTTAAGAAAGCCTGGGGGGCTCAGTCAGTTGAGCGTGACTCTTGATTTTCACTCAGGTCATGATCTCAGGGTGCCTGAGATCAAGCCCTGTTGAGCATGGAGCCTGCTTTGGATTCTCTTTCTCTCTCTCTCTCTCTGCCCTTCCCAGCATCTACTATTCCTCTCTCTCTCTCTCTCTGTCTCTCAAAATAAATAAACATTAAATATATATATATATATATGTGTGTGTGTGTGTGTGTATATATATATCTCTCTGTCATGATACAGATAACTCTCTGATAGTACTTAAGGTTCTTAAGATAGCCGTAAACTGAATCACCAGCTATTTATTACATACTAAAATACAGTACTTATTTTTTTTAAGTAGGCTCCATTGCCAACAAGGGGCCATGACCCTGAGATCAAGACCTGAACTGAGATCAAAAGTCAGATGCTTAACTGAGCCACCCAGGTACCCTGAAACATACTACCTTTTAAACACAGTATTCATGTTACATACCGTAATCATTCTATATTCCATTTTAAAATTTGTCCC
Organism: Suricata suricatta; assembly: GCF_006229205.1. Classification (NCBI taxonomy): domain Eukaryota; kingdom Metazoa; phylum Chordata; class Mammalia; order Carnivora; family Herpestidae; genus Suricata; species Suricata suricatta. Next base: position 80,802,457 of record NC_043700.1, on the reverse strand, counting down.
TAATGTTTCATTATTGGTCTAAACATTTTAGGGATATGTGAATTGTGTTAGCAGCAAGTAAATAAGGATTGTAATATGTAATATACAGAACTGTGACAAAACATTTTGGAGATTATATATATTCTTCCAGTATTAAGAAATTAAACTTGAGCATAATGACTATTTAATCTTTTATTTATATTTTCCTATTTGTTCTCCTATTGCTTATTTTGAGTTTTTTTCTGCATTCAAAGACGTGTTTACTATAGAAAATTCAAAAGAAAGGACAACAAAGATCCCTACACCTCCTACTCTCCAGAGATAACCATTATTTATACTTTGGAGACCATTATTCCAAGGTTTGCTCTTTTTATTCTTTCTACACTTAATCTGTCTATGTATTCTTTTTTTTACACCTTCCTTCCTTCTATCACATTTTACATAGAAAACATTATGTTAAATGTTTTACAGTATTTTTCCCACTCAACAATAGGATAGGATCATAATTTTATGTCTGCGAATACAGATATTCATTCTCTTTTCAATGGTTATAATTGCATTGCAGATTATTAGCCAGTCTTATTGATAGACATTTTTGGTGGCTTCCAATATTTTGCTTTTAAAAAGCAATTGTGCACTGAAAACTCTTCAATTACTTACTGAACATATGTGTCATGCATTATTCTAAATACTTTAATATTTTTTAAGTGTTCATTTTTGAGGCAGAGAGAGACAGAACATGAGTGGGGGAGGTGCAGAGAGAGAGAGAGACACAGAATCTGAAGCAGGCTCCAGTGTCTGAGCTGTCGGCACAGAGCCCAACACAGGGCTTGAGCCCACGAACGATGAGATCATGACCTGAGCTGAAGTCAGACACTTAACCAACTGAGTCACCCAGGCACCCTGATACTTTAAGTATAGTAGTTAATTTAATTGACAAAACCCTATGACATAGGTAATATTATCATGACTGTTTTACGAGAAAAAAGTGAAGCACAGAGAAGTGAAGGAACTTACTCAAGTTCACAAGCCAGGAAATAGAGAAGTCTAGATCTGGAGTCTGTATTCTCAACTACTGTAGATACCATCAAACACTGCCATATTTTTATTACTTTGGAATTCTTGCCTAATTAATTCTTTAGGATAAATTCCCAGAATTGAGATTTCTGAGACAAAGGATATATACATTTTAAATCTAACACAAGCTGCCAAATTTCCCTCCAAAAGGTTTTATGGTTTTAATATTTAGGCAGTGCTTTATAGTTTTACATGGTCTTAGAGGCAAGATAGAAAATCTATTAGACATAGATTTGAGTCTGCTGTATCAATTACTGGGCAAGTTACTTACTTTCTATACAGCTCAAGCTTTTTCACTTGTAAAATCAGGAGAGGTACTTCACAAGGATGGAAACAAATAATGTATATATTATATATATTATATACAAATAATGTATATAAAAAGGGTCCACAATCCTTCAGATAGAGAAAGGAGTCCTTCAATATTCAAGGTACTTGATGCTACTTAATTTAACACAAATTACCTCTTGTTTTACATACCAACTTTTTATTTGAATGGGCAGTGCTTTTTAACTATAGCTTCAATTTTTATGTTTTGTTTGTAAATATAATTTCTGTACCATATAGTATGCAGGGCTCCTAGTAACATATTTAACAATGCAATCTTATTTCTCTACCTGGAACCATTATCTTTTCTTTTTCGGTTGACATACTTAATTCTTTCTCCGTGGTGCAAACAAGGCTCAAATACATTGTCTGCTACTCAAAAATGGCACCTATGAATTGCTTTTTTAAATTTAAGGGGGAAAATCTGAAACGATACAATGATTACTATGGAACAAGGGTCTTTGGAGAGCTACTTATTTTTCATACGTACATCGGCGACAGAGACAATCACCACAGAGTCCTTCTCTTCTGAGAGAGTCATCCTGGAGACAACAGAATTCAGTGTTTGCTTCAGGTAACTTTGATTTCCTCTGCTAACAGTGGAAATACCCAGCGCAAAAGAGACTGCAGACATAGGAGCATGGAATCACCATTTGAGCCACAGAGAAAAACATACTTTATCATTAATATCTATGTCAGTTACTATATTTGGGTTAGTGGTATGGTCAAAAAAGAGTGTCTGAAACTGTATGACAAAGATAATTCAAACTACTATGAATTTTTATCACTAAGTTCATTTCCAGCTCGAGCAAATTCCAATTTGCAATGGATTTATAATAAACGCTCTAATTAGACTCTAAGATTTTCTCATGTTGGAGGGTTTCAGTGTAGTGAAAAATAAAGCTAACCACTCTCTATTTATTATAGCTTTTACCTAATTGGATACAACATGTCCCACACTGGCTTATTCTCTACTCTTTTCCTAAGGAGATGCTGGAATCCAAAACAGATAAAATACTATGAAATATTTTCATCTGTGAAAAAAAATGTATGAAGTAATTTCCAGGTGATTTGATGTACTGAATCCATGCCCGTGAGTTACTTTTATTGCCCAATACTGACTGGAACACTGGTAAAACAGACTTCATGTCATCCTAAATAGATACCAAGATTATATCACTGAAGTCTGCCCAAACTCAACACCAGTGCCTGGCTGTATAAACTTGGACAAGATACACAGCCTCTCCAGCCTCATTTTTCCCACCTTTAAGGTGGGGATAAGAACTTCTAAAATGGCTAAGTGAGGAACTCAGAAACTCAGAAAATCCTTACCCTAAAAAGCAATAATAAAACTGGGAAAAAATTTGTCAAAACAATCAGGGCTCTGGTAGGCAACAAACCGAGAAGCATTTATGTAACAAAAAAGTATTGAATTTTGGTGGGAACAATGAGATTCAGTATTTCCATAACTACTATTGAGTTTGAACATATTTTCATATGTTTATGTCTTAGATGTTCTTTTGTGAAAACTCTGCTTAAGCTCTTACCTGTTTCTCTATTAGAATTGTCTGGATTTTTATCTTTTGATGCTCTTTATAGATTCTAAATATGAATGCTTTGTCAGTTATGTGTATTAAAATATCAATTCCTATTCTGGGTTCCCTTTTCAATGTTTTACTTCTTGATGGACAGAAATTCTTAATTTTAATATAGTATAATTTATCTACTTATTCTTATAGTTAGTGTTTTGATTCCTGCTGAGAAATTTTCATTTATCTTTAATCATACAGATATTCTGCTAAATAACTTCTAGAAAGTTTACCATTTGCTTTTTATATATAGGCCTACAGGGCACCTGGAATTGATTTTTATGGATGGTGTGAGGCAGGGATTATGGATGGTGTGAGGCAGGAATCAAGTTTCAAACTTTGGGATCCATTCTAAAATTCAATTGCTGGAGGGGCACCTGGGTGGCTCAGCTGGTTGAGCCTCTGACTTCACCTGTGCTGACAGCTCAGCGCCTGGAGCCTGCTTCATATTCTGTCTATCTGTCTGTCTGTCTGTCTGTCTGTCTCTCTCTCTCAAAAATAAACATAACAAGATTTTAAAAAATGCAATTGCTAGGATGATTTGCATTGCCTTAGGATAAGGCATACATTTACAAACGTTTGCAAGACCTTTAGGGACCTTGTCCCACCTGCCTCTTCTGTTTCAGTTGTCTACAAATCAGTCTTACTAAACATCTTTCAGCTTCACAAACTGACCCAATAAGACTCTCTCACCTCCACATCTTTGCACATATGCCATTCCTTCTCTGCCTAGTACATTCTTCTTCAGGCTCCTTGTGCCAATTCTACTCATTCTTTCTAAATGAAGCTGAGTGTAGGAGCTACATAGTCTTACTTCGTCTTACATAGTACTTATCATCTTTTTTGTTATCATTTTGTTATTTGGGGTGAATAAGTGAATGGTCAAGCCCTTTTATTATTTGGCCTCTGCTTCATGTGTCACTGCCAATAACGTCCAGCTCCATTTGTACCTGACTGCCACACTTTTCCTCTAGGCCTCCTTGCCATTAGACCTTTCCTGTTTCTCTTCTTCTACCTGGATGAATGGCCTCTACTTTTCCACTGTCCACCATGTGTTTTCCCCTATTCAGCTTATTCTAATTCTTTCTACCCTTCATGTCTCAGTTTAGATGTCACCTCATCCAGAAAGTTTTCCCTAATTCCCCAAGTCAGATTACCTGCCCCACCACATATTTCCCTTGTCACAGCACTGGTCACTTTACATTGTAATTGTTTTCTCACATGTCTCTAGAAGGATGAGGGTCATGTCTTGCCACCACTATTCCCCAGGACTTAGTACCCGGTAGAAGCTGGTCTTGTGAGGACGTGGAAGACTGCACAAAGAAGTTGTCAGTTAAGCTGAAAAGTCATATTGGATAAAGACACACATGACAAGTGAGTTGTGGTTGAGGGGAGGTGGTGTGTTCATTACAGGCAGTGATTAGCATGTGCTAATCACTTGGTCTATCCGTGGGGACTGTAAGTGGTTTGGCGTTTCTGGAAAGGAGGGGAAATGGCAAAATTTGAGATTTGAAAGATATAGTCTATTATGCATAAACCATGTTAAGGAGCTAACATCCTAAATGCACTGAGGATCTACTAAAGAACTTTAAACCAGAGTTGAGCATGATGTTATGCACTTTGAATTGACTTTAGTAATACTAAAGCCATGAGAAAAATTACATGTCTATTTCAATACACCAGGCAAGAAATGAAAGCTCAAAGAGAATAGTTATACAGGGGAGAGAGCAGAAATTATTTGAGATATACTCAGAATACAGAATAAGTAATCCTGATGATGGATTTCCCAGTAGACCTTGCTGCAGTCTTCTGTGCTCTTACCAATGTCTTATATGTTATGATCTATTAGTTACCAGGAAAAAAATCTTAGATTACCTCTGGTCATGAAGGTTTATATGCAAGCTAGTCCCCCCAAGAACCTATGAAAATCCACCAAAGGGCCCTCAAAAGAAGAATCAATGTATACAGCATGATGGGAAATCAGGAGGGGCGCCTGGGTGGCTCAGTTGTTTAAGCCTCTGACTTCAACTCAGGTCACAATCTCACATTTGTGGGTTCGAGCCCCGCGTCATGCTCTGTGCTGACAGCTCAGAGCCTGGAACCTGCTTCTGATTCTGTGTCTCCCTCTCTCTCTGCCCCTCCCCACTCATGCTCTGTCTCTGTCTCAAAAATAAATAAAGCATTAAAAAAAAGAAATCAGGAGATAAAAATTATTCAGGATTCACTGGGTCACCTCAACACTCCCAACCCCCATACAAAGAGTTCTCTTGTTCTTCCCAATAACAAATACTTCCCCCTCCTCTCTTTCACTCTGTGTCATGGGCTTCTGCATATCTTTGTTGATGTTTATTCAAGGATATGCTTATTCTTGGTATCTAATATTTTATAGTTTCTATGTAATGGGTTTTTGTTCTATGACTTTCATCTCCTCCTCTGCCTACTATGCATAGCTTTGTGTAGCACATACTTTCTCATACGTACACACACACACACACACACACACGCATGTATATGTACATATTTACATGCCCCACTCAAAATACTCCTAAGAGGGAATCTGACACAGTTAAAGACTCAAGTGTGACCTCAAGAAGTACCTTAATATCTCTAAACCTCAAATTTCTTAGGTATAAGAGAGAGGTAATTATAGGTCTTACTATATTGGGTTGTGAGGATCAAATGAGACAATGAAAGAAAACACACTAACTCAGTATATGGAACACAGTGGGAACTCAGGTGTGACTCACTGCCGTCTGGCATCCCCCTTCCAACACAACGGGCTTGGCAGAGGCATGTGATATGGAACAATACTGCATATTCCCCAGGAACCACTGAGATCAGACAGAGATCAGTAAGCTTTTTCTGTAAAGGACCAGATAGTAAACATTTTTGTCTCTCAGGCCTTCCAGTCACTGTCAGAACTCTGCCACTGTGGTGTGAGAACAGCCATAGACAAGTAACAATGAGACCTGACCAGGGTTCAACAAAATCTTATTTTAAAATCGCAGATTTGGCCCACGGGTTGTAGTTTGCTGCCACTGGCCTGGAGTGACTCACTCACTGGAATGACTGAGGTTTGTGAGAATGGCAAGCACTCTGAGACTCATCCTAATATCCCTGCTTATAACTTAAATGCTTTTCCTCTTCTTTAATACCTGCTGAGGTTAAATTCATTACCTTAGTCTTAGCTCAAACATCACCTCTTCCATAAAGCTTTCGCTGCCCTTGATCCCCAGAAAGATAAGGCAATAGGAAGATAACTGAATAAGAATGTATTTATCAAAACCAAGGGAGACAAGTACTGTCAGATGCTTCGTATAAGTCACATGTGTATGTGACTTGTAATGACTTGTTTTCAAAACATCTATATTAAAATTGAATGTGAATTCAAGTCTCCAAATGTCTATTGAACTCATTTTTTTCTGCTAGATAATGTACTGATTCCTGGCAGTCCAAATTAATGCTACATTGGCTGGTGGTCTATATACCAGAGTATTATATCAATAGATTACATGTTAAAATGTAAAAGCATGCATAATAATAATTAGAGAAGTGTTCAAAGAAACCTAAAAGCATGTCCCCCAAGATAAAAATATCTATATTTGATTCCCTAAATCTAAGTTTGCTTACCACCTGTTTTCTCTTTGCCAATGATTACATCAGGATAAATTCTGCCAACTTTCCTTAGATGAGGAAAAAAGAACTTTAGGACTTCAAATGTATTAGACCCTGTTTTGTTCTTATCCAGTGTATTCATTTTCTTCTCAACTGAAAGAGAGAAAAAATAGGGTTTCTAAGTTCGTGACTATAGAGATTTTTCTCTCTTTGGCACAATTTCTCATAATGTAATTATCAGATTAACTTAGTATTCAATATATAAGAGAAATACAATTAAATGTGAATTATTAAAATCATTTGGCTATAATATATAGCTCAAATATTATTGATTCATATTATTTAAACTGATAAGAACAGATACTACATTTGATGTTAGCCAAAAGGTCTAGAAGTGATGATTCATATTTATTTATAAAGTAATATTTAAGTCTAACACTCTGCGCTACACAACCAGAGACTAACAGAACTGTTGGTTTCAAATGAAGTATAACAGAAACATGCTATAATTGATCTGATCCGCTATTCAGATTATTATCACATTAAAGTTTGTATCTCTATAACTTTGTTTTGTAGCTCAACATTTAATTACTCCACTTGTACCATTCATTTGAATTTACTTCTACAAATTCAAAAAATAAGAACAGAATTAAAAGTCTCACATTATCTAATTTAATTCATAGTACGTAATACAAAAATCAAGACAGCATGATATTGGGGTGTCTGGGTGACTCCGCCGGTTAAGCATGAGACTCCTGATTTAGGCTCAGGCCATGATCATATGGTTTGTGAGATGGAGCTCGGCATCAGGATCTGCGCTGACAATGCAGAGCCTGCTTAGGATTCTCTCTCTCTGCCTCTATTGCTGCCCTTCCCTTGCTCTCTCTCTCTATTTCTCTCTCTCTGTGTTTTGCTCTCTCAAAGTAAATAAGATTTAATGAAAAAGACAGCATAATATTACATTAAAAAGAGATACATAGACTAATAGAAAAGAATAGAGAAGTCAGAAATAGATCCATATAAATATTGTCAGTTGATTTTTTAAAAAGGTACAAAGGTAATTCAATGCAGAAAAAACAACCTTTTTGACCAATGGTGCTGGAACACTTGGACACTCACATGAAAAAGACTGAATACTTCATACCATTTATAAAAATCAACTCAAAGTTTTCATAGACCTAAATGTAAAGCAAAAAACTATAAAATTAAAAACAAACACATACAAGAAAATCTTTATGAACCTGGGGTAGGTAGAGTTCTTAAAGATAACATCAAAAACACAATAAAAAGAAGAAAAATTGATAATTAGACTTCATCACAATTAAAAATATTTGTTCTCTGAAGGACATCATAAGGGGAAGGAAAGGCTAGCCATAGAATGGGAGAAAACATTTCCAAATCACATATCCATCCGATATGTATTCAGGATATATAGATATACATGTATGCTAAAGAAAATTCTCTTCATACAAAAACCTATGTATGAATGCTTATAGCAACATGTAGTTGTAATCACCAAAAAAACAGAAACCCAAATGTCCTTCAATTGGCAAAAGGATAAACAAACTGTATTCACTCTACATCCATATAATGAAATGCTACTCAGCAATAAAAAGGCAACAATTGGTCACATAACAACTGCAGTGAATCTTTGCTAAGTGAAAGAAGTCAGTCTCCGAGGATTATACCCTATTGTGTGTGTGTATTCCATTTGTATGGGATCCTGGAAAAGAGAAAACTATAAGAACAGAAAGCTGATCAGTGGTTGCAAGGAATTAAGAGCAGGGAGTCCCTGACTACAAAAGGAGAAACAGAGGCAGGATTCTCATTCTGGAGAAATAGGAGCCACTGCAGGATGATATACAGGACAGTGAGCATTCACTCAGTGGTAGAAATAGACAGGTGAAGACAAGTCTGAAGAGAGAAAAAAGTAGAAATGTTAGCAGTCATTCAGATGAAGCATGAAGGTGTCCTGACGAGAGCAGCAGAGATGGTGATGGGAAAATGGGGACGGATCTGTGACGTACATGTACACTGGGTTATGAATATACACGATTGCTTGCTGACTGAAATGGAAATAAGCAAGAGGGAGGGAGGAGGGGTCAGAGTGACACTCAAGGTTGTGGCTGCGCCTTTTGGATGGAACAAGATGGCGGTGCAGTTCACACAGCAAACACAGAAAGACAATTTCTGAGCTACAGAGAAGAGGCATACCACTGAGATCTCTTACCTGATTTTTGTATGTCTCACGATAAAAGAACAAGCACTAATTTAGTTCTATTGGTTGGGGAAAAATGTCCTAAAATCAGAAAGCACAAAATCTAAATTTTCAAACACAAACAAAACCAACAAACAAACCACTACACACGAAAATAAAAGCATCACAAACCTAAGTTTACAGGCATATTTTTTCTCTGTGTCATTTCATACTTCACTTTACTCAAGGCATTGATCAGCTCTCGGTTATTTCTTTCAGTTTTGTTTTTCAGATGTAGAATTTTCTCCTTAAATTCCAAAATATGGTTTCTACAATTAATTAATTGACTACCTGCAAAGAAAGCATATGTGTACATGTTTATATATATATCAATAGTATCATATAATTTTCTATAATATATAACAAAAAAGTAAAATACATGCTTTGATGTAGCTGTATGTAACACTCTGTGTGCATGTGCATGTGTGCATGAATATAGTCTACATACAAATATGTATATATGATACACAGAAAAGGCTGGAGAGAGAGTGAGATGTTACAATACTATCTGGAAGGTGGAAGTTTAGAAATGGTTTCTGCTTTATTACTTTGTGCTGTTTAATATTTTCCAAATTTGTCATTTCGTGCACATATTAGATTTGTAAAGGGGAAAACCAATTGAGCCAAAAAATTCCCTTTTAAGAATTTATCTGAAGAAAATGACCAGAAATATATATACAGATTTGGCTCGAAGGATGTTTAATACAGACAGCATTATTTATTATCGTAAGAAAATAAGAAACAACCTAAAAATGCCCAACAATGGAAATATGTTAAATAAATTACAGAATATCCTTTTATGTTTTTTAAGTTTGAGAGAGAGAGAGAGAGAGAGAGAGAGAGAGAGAGAGAGAGAGAGAGAGAACAAGCAGGGGAGGAGCAGAGAGAGAGTGGAAGAGAGAATGAATCCCTAACAGGTTCCATGCTGCTGGTGCAGAGCTTGACTTGGGGCTTGATGTCACAAATCATGAGATTATGACTTGAAATGAAATCAGGAGTTCAATGCTTAACCGACTGAGCCACCCAGGTGCCCCCAGAATATCCTTTTAAAAGTTATAGTGGCTCTGGTGTTAAATCATATATAACTGAATCCCAGTTTTGCCACTTAATACTGTGTCACGTTGGACAAGCTATTTAGTGTTTGTTAGCCACTGTTCCTTCATGTATAAATGGATATATAAAAAAACCCTGCCCCACTCCTGGGTGGCTCAGTTGGTTGAGTCTGATTCTTGATTTTGGCTCAGGTCATGATCTCTCAGTTTGTGGGCTCAAAACCCTGAGTTGAGCTCTATGCTGACAGTGCAGGACCTGCTTGGGATTCTCTCTCTCCTTCTCTCTCTCTCTCTCTGTTCCTCTCCGCTCACACATTCTTTCTCTCTCTCAAAAATCCTTGCCCCAGAGTTGGGAAGAAGTAATGCAACAATGCATGTAAACCACGTGGCAAAGCACATGAAAAAAATGCTTTGATGAATGTGTGATTTTTTATCAGTGGGCTACTTTTTATTCATTTATCAATGTAATACTATGCAACTATGAAAATGATCTTATAGAATATTATATTTAATGTTGCAAAAACAACTGTTTTTTGTTTATCTTATTTTTCTTAAGTTTACTTATTTTAAGAGAGTGCAATTGCATGAACAGAGGAGGGGCAGAAGGAGAATCCCAAGTAGGCTCCTTGATGTCAGCACAAAGTCCCAACTCAGGGCTTGATCCCTGATAGGAGACTTGAACTCACAAACCATGAGATCATGACCTGAGCTGAAAATCAGGAATCGGATGCTTAACCAACTGAGCCACCCAGGCACCTCAGAACAACTGTTTTTAAAAACAAAACTATGCATAAAATCATTTCCTTTTTGCAAAAAAATACAGATAGTAAAAAAGAGTAAGTTTACAAGTTTACATGTTGTTAATATATAATCTTTAGTTTGTTGGATCAGTTTTTATCTTTTGTTCTAGAATCATGTGGCATTGCTTCTATAATTAGAAAAAAGTTAACAAAATAATTAAGCACCTTTTATGTGCCAACTACTCTGTGTCAAGGGACATACAACATAAAAAAAAGATATGGTAGTTCTTGCCTTCGGGAAGTTTATAGGCTAATTGGTAGAACTAACTTAATTAAAATCATTGTGATATTTCAGATGTTACAAATTTCCTTCTCCTTGGGTTCTACCTTATTAGGAATACACATAGATAACACCAGCCCCAAACACGGCAGCCAGTTTTATTTGGGGCTGACAATGGGCATATTGCCGAGTGCACTGGGAGGTCCTACTTCCTTACCCAAGCTAACTTACCCCCCGCCCCATTATGGAAAGAGCAGCTGGACAACAGTGGGGCCACACCCACAAAGGGGATGACTTGCCACATGTGCTCACTATTTTGGAGGAAAAAGCAGAGAGAGCTGGCCCTTCTTTCGTAGAGCATGTAAGAGATGTTGTAAGAGAAAGAGCCCAGAGATGGCCCCAGGTGCCTTTTTATGGAAGCCATTCCGCCTGCCTGTCAGTGTGGTCTACACAAGTCAAGTCTGACCAATGTCACCATTGAGATGATTCTCTCTGTCTTCTGAGAGAGGTAATGAGCTTCTGAGAGGAGGCCCAAGTGCTCCCTTTAAAACGGCCTTTCTAGGAGAAAGAAATGAAAGATATCCCTGTGAAGGAAAATATGAGCACAGCAGAATAAGGTTTCAACCCCTGACTTGTAGTGATAAGGTTATGCACAGTGTTGGGGGGAGGGGAGAAGTCAGAGAAGGATTCTGGAGAAGGTGCTGCCCCAGGGGACTCTGGAAGGAGTGTGAGTCAGGCAGTCAAGGGAAGCAAGGAAACGTGTTCTATTCGGGACAGAGTGTGTGAAAAGGCAAGGAGGCATTCAAATCATGGTCTCTACACACCTAGTAGCTATTCAGTATTTCAAGGACAACAGGGGGAAAATTCAGAGGTGAAAAGAGGAATCTGGTTCTGCTGATCTTTTTGATAAGCTATGATAAAGCTTTCCCTATCCACCTGTGTTTCTCAAACCTTTCTTCTAAAAAACCTATAATGACAGTAAATTTGAATAAAAGGGATGTGGGTGGAGGCAGAGCCTGAAATAGCCCACAACATTCATGAAATGTCTGTGAAGTTCTTTTAAAATGTGTGCAAAGTTTTGCAGCCCTTTCTACAGTACATATGTGTTTTGTTTTGGTTATCGGTTAAGTGACTTTCAGGGGCACCTGGGTAGCTCAGTCAGTCAAACACCAGACTCTTGGTTCTGGCTCAGGCCATTATCTCTCAGTTCATGAGTTCGAGCCCCCACATCCAGTTCTGCAATGACAGTGTGGAGCCTGATGGGATTCTCTCTCTCTTTGCTCCTCCCCTGCTCCCACGCATGTGCACTCTCACAATAAATGAACTTTATAAAAATTTTTAAAAATGATTTGATACTTGCATATATTGTGAAATGATCACCACAATAAACCTAATTAAAATGTATTTGTTTCAATATAAAGATAATGGAGTCATGTTCTGCCCCCCTCCAAATTTTTTTCAGGTGACTATATATCTTGGAACATCACTACAGATTACCATTTCAATTGAGAAACGCAGCTGAAGACTATCAGGTACAACATGTGTTTTAAAAAGATCGTTCTGGGGGCTCCTGGATGACTCAGCTGGTTGAGTGACTTTGGCTCAGATCATGATCTCACAGTTTCTGGGTTCAGACCCCGCTTTGGACTCTGTGCTGACAGCTCAGAGCCTGGAGCCTGCTTCAGATTCTGTCTCTCTCTCTTTCTGCCCCTCCCCTGCTTATGCTCTATCTTGCTCTTTCTCAAAAGTGAATAGGGGAAGGAGCCAAGATGG
>NC_043700.1:80727388-80789668 GCF_006229205.1 Suricata suricatta | reverse complement strand
AACCTTCTAATTTCTGTATAAGTCTAATTACATGAAATAGAAGTGGGGGTTTTGATTTTTTACTTTGCTTTTCTGTTTGGAGTATCATTGTAACTACTGTATTATAAATTACGGAAAATAATTGCATATGTTAAAAAAATAAATTGTATAAAAAATAAATAAATAAAAAAGAAAAGTAAAAAAAAAGTGAATAAAAAACATTAAAAAAATTTTTTTTAGAAAGATCATTCTGGGGGCCGTATAGAAGATTGTTTCAGGAAGGCAAAACTCAGGCTGGAAAAACCACCATTTAGGAAACTATAGTGATAGTAGTTTCATGTGAGAGATGACCAAAGAATAAGCTAGGGCAAAAAGGGTTAGGAAATAGGGGATAAGATGGGAAATATCTGAGAGCTTTCATTGGAAAAACTTTACACTGACTGAAAGAGGGAGACTAGAATCAAGGCTTCGGACATGACCACCAGAATTCTTCAGTCTGAATTGGGGAAACAGGAAGAGTAATTATGTTGCTTATGAAACTTCCAAATATGTGGCAAACAGTTGGCTATATGACTTTGAAGTTCAAGGGAAAGATTAGAGCTGCCCTTATAAATATGAGAGCAAAAGTAAGATTCACTTATAAAATGGAGGAAGAAACTGTAGTGATAAAAATACTGTCCCAGTCTTATCTCCGACATGTTCCCTTCATCCCTGCCTTGGCTCACACCAGCCTTAGCCTAGGACAGAGGGTTCAGTCTTTGAAATCCAGCAGGGTGCCTAAGTGTCTGGTTCCCAGAAGTGTTGGATCCCTGGCCATGAGCAGAAGTGGCCCCTCTTGACAGCACTGTATATCTATCTTGCTGGTTCCATTCACCTTTCAGATAGGCCAGCTCGGAACAAAACTTGTGTCTTGCCTGAACTACCTCATTGAAAATAGGAAGCAGCTAATAAACTAATATTCTAATACTTTCCTGCCAAAGCCCAATGGATCTTGCACCCCAAGACACAACAGAGGAAAGTGAGCCTGCTGCTTCACTGCTCTCTAATAGGATGTTCTGTTTCTCCCCTTTGGGTTGGAGGGAGCCCCACCGCTCCAGTCCTCAGTTGGCGGCCAGCTCCATCACCTGGGTCTGTCACAACACCTCTCTGTCTCCAGTTACCTGTCACCGAGTCTCTCAAATGCAACAATTTCATGATATATGGATTAGCCTGCCAATGGGGGCTCCCATCAATAGAGTAACAAACACAGACAAGTTGATTTGGGTTTTCTCGATAGTTGGGCTTGCTGAAACAGGGCTGCGGAGGTTTAGGGAAAGACCCAACTGGCTGGCTAATCATTTCAGAGAACTGTGTAATTATGAGGAGTGCTGGCAGTCCTTGGCAACGTGTTGTACCCCATCCATGCACAAGTATCTAGCCCGTTATGATACAACCAGCAGAACTCAAGGCTCTACATCTTCAGTCTTCACTAGTGACTGGCTGGTGGCCCAAGATACATGGTGTCCTTCCTTCATCCACCTCCAGGGAAAGGCCAGACAACAGCGAATGACAAGTGATAAGAGTGAGAGTGAAAAGGCACTGTTAGATCCAAGCCACAATTTCATCTGCACATATCAATCACTCAGGAAGAATAAGACAGAGGATTTCCTGCTCTGAACTAATTTTTCCTCAGCAGCCTTATGAAGGCCTCCTAATCCTGGCCCCTGAGTTGACCCAGATACGGCAGTAAATAGGCAGGTCTCCAGGACCTGTCAGTTTACCAGTTGGCAATTTGTGTGGGTGGTCACTGCCCCCAAAGCACAATACTGGGAATTTTGTCTGTTCTCTACAGATGGAAAGACTTGGCTATAAGCAGAGAGATCACAAAACATTTGTTCTCAGTAGACAGTGGCGTGTAAACAATAAAAGCAACTTTCTGTTTCCTCCTGAAACACTGCAACAATGTGTTCAGAATTCATCTACATTTCCAAGGAGAGCCTGAGTTTTTCTTTGGGCAGGAATGTTCTTGTCAGGGACTTCTATGTCTCACCAGCCAGAACAGTCCCCTGGGACTCCATTCATTCATTCAACAAAGATTTATTAAACTAAATACTGTTGCATGTCCTGGGGATACGACATGCACAAAACAGACAGAACTCCTGGCCCTCTTCAAACCTCCATCCTACTGGATGGAAAAAAGAATAAGTGAATTATACACTTTATTAGAAAGATGGTAAGTACAAGAAAAATATAAAGCAGAGAAAAAGGATACAGAGTGTTGATGATGGTGGAGGGTGTGGAGGTTTTAATTGTAAACAGGTGATCAGAGAAGGCTTTTCTGAAAAAAACATGTGAGCACAGAGAAGAAAAAAGTCAAGAAAGGAATGCTGCAAGTAACTCTGGTGCAGGAGAAGAGCATGTGCAAAAGTCCTGAGGCAGAAGCACTCCCATTATCTCCAGATCTGGCAGGGAGTCCACTGTGGCTGAACAAAATGACAGCGGGAGTAGTAGGTGAGAAAATCACAAACCAACTATTGTAAGGACTTTAGCTTTTATTTTAAGCAAAATGGAGACCCAATGGAAGTCCATAAGCACAGACTCACATAATCTGACTTACATCAGGGCAAGATCCTTCTATCTGCTGCGTGAAGAACAGAATTAGGGAAACTGAGTCTGCAGAAGGGAGATTCGGGGAGGGATGTCTGTGGCTTAGAGAAAATGTTGGGATAAGCAGTGAGGACTAGTTTAATTTTGGATATATTTTGAAGGTAAAGAAGATAGAATTTGCTGACATTGAATGTGGGATATGTAAAAAAAAAAAAGGAGACAATGATACTCTGAGCAACTAGAGGAAGGAAATAGCCATTTACTCTGATGGAGAAGATGAAAGGAGCAAGCTTTGGTGCGAATATTAGGAGTCTGGCTGGAGACGTATTACATTTGAGATGCTTCTCACACATCTCAGTAGGCAGTGCCATGTAGGAGCCTGGTGGGAGAACTGGCCTGGCCTGGCCTGGACATATCCTTTCACAGAGACCTGTGTTTAGATGCAGGAGATCACCAGGGGAATGAGGATGATTAGAGAGGAGATGAGGTTCAAGGACTAAATCCTGGGGCACCCCATGTTATAGGGTGAATAAATAAGAGAAGACAGTAACAGAGCTAAGATGGATTAGCTGGTGAGGCAAGAGGAAACTCAGGTGTTTGTGAAATCCTGGAAACCATGTGAGAAAAGTGTTTCAAGGAGACGAAAGACATCAACGTCAAGTGCTGTTGAACGGGATGCAGGGGACGAGGACGGGTGGACCGTGACTCAGCAGTGTGCAGCCCCGATGGCTGTGCAGAGGGAAGTCAAAGCTTATAGCTAGATGGGTTCAGGAGGAAGCAGGAGGAGAGGGCTTAGAGACAGGGCATCTGGACAACTCTTACGAGGAGTTTTGCTGTGAGAGGGGGTAAAACAATGGGCAGTAACTAGGGTGGAAGTGGAAGCAAGAGAGAGAGTTCTTCATTTTCCTTCATAGGACGGGAGAAAAACCCAATGTTTGTATATGGATGGATGTGATCCGGGAAAAAGGAGAAAACTGGAGATAGATGTGAAGTAGACAGGAAGGGATGGCTTCTGGCTCACGAGTGGAAGGTGGGCTTCAGCCAGAAACACAGAGAGTTCCAGCCATAACGGGACAGAACTCAGGGTGCCTGGCCCTTAGCTGCCCGAACTATGGTGAGATTTCCACTGATTATGGAGCTTCTGGAAGCTCTCTTCCTATTGCTTCTTGTTGTCAGTAAAATAGGAAGTCAGCTGGGAATGAGGGGAGGAGAAGGTACGGAGGGCCTGAAGAGAAAGAAGTATGGAATAGTTTCCTGGGAGAGCAGGAGGGCCGACAGGACAGGGAAATGCCTCACGGTCCTGACGCAGCCACCAAGGCCTGCCGGAGTTTAGGGGACATGAATTCAAAGTGAGGCTGTCCCTGCGGCTATTTGTTTCACTCCAACCACCTTCAGTTGTCAGGAGGCAGATGCAGAGTAAGTGGAGGACAGGGGATCTCACCAGGGTGTGAGTTAGCCAGGTGGGTATAACTGAGAAAGAGTCAAGGGACTCGAGGGTGTACCGCAGGGAACTGTTCAAATGACTGTCCGTGGAATCTAAACCTGATGAGGAAGAACACGGGGGGGGGGGGGGGCATTTGAAAAGGTAGATGAATCAATTGTAGGTCCGGCTGTGCCAAAAGCTTACAGTAGTTGGGGTATTAAAGACAATGGCCTGGAGATTTGGGAGGTGGTGGTCAGAGATTTGGTTGCATGAAGCGGAGATGATGGAAACAGTAATTATTGCTAATGAGGAAGAGTGACCCGTGAGTTTAAAGATGATTGCAGGAGAGAAAGTGGGGGTATCACTTGATATCATCAGAGTAAATAATGAGGCATCTTGGGAAGAAAGGTGGGAGAAAGATTTGGAAGGAGCAATGAGAGGGAAGGCGGGCATCTACCCTACCTTGAGTACAAATGGCATGGGAGAGAAGACACCACTATTTGATAACAGGGGAAGTAGTGTCCTCAGGCAAGAGCCAATTTCAGTGAAAGCAAAACACAATGTTCAAAATGGCCATCAGCTCTAGGGAGCACAGTCAAAGGCTTTTAGGCAATGGGAAGGCTGGGGCGTAGAATTGGAAAGGTGGGGGTACAATGTGTGGAACCGTGTGGGGATTAGAGTCCAGAAGAGGAGGATTAGCCTGGGAGTCAGGAGCTGGAATAAAGGGCTTAATGAGATCAGCCCTGATGGTCACAACGAAAAATGTGGGGACAACATTGTGAGCGTTGGGAAGACAGACGGATGTGTATCTGTCAGGGGCTCCAGAAATGCCACTGTTCTTTCTTGAGCTTCATTGATGGAGGTGTGAGGGTGAGGGTAGGTGTCTTACTCTGACCCTTAGGGTCTCTGGGACTCTTTTGCCCCTGATGACAGAGACACTGAGACTGGGAGGGAGAGGTCTGAACTCTGAGCAAATGCAGCTCCCTACTGAATTCATTGCAGTCTTAGAAGTAATTTCAGGTGATGTGTTGCTGGCCCAAACAGATCACAGCTCTGTAAGTGAAAAAGAGGCTGAGGTTGCATAGGGGTCGGCAACCCATGGTGTTTGCCAGAGTCAGGGAGATAATAGCTAGGCTAAAGAAGTCAGGAGTTATAAAGGGGTGGGCGGGGGGGAGATCGCCTCTTCCCCCTTTCTCTCACTTTCCTTCATTCCTCCTCAGTGAGGTTGCTACAGTAACACAGGACTCAGGAGCCATTTCTGCCTAATGAATAAATCATGAATACAATACCCCCAGAGACGAAAAGCAAAGAGTTGGAAGGAACCCAAAGCCTTGAATGAGGTTAGGGAGGAGAACCTCCACACCAGCCTAGTATTTAAATGTTAAACCACTGTTGTTTTGGATACCTGTTAACACATCTGAACTTGCATTCTAATGGATACAGAGCAACTAGAATAAGTCCCAGAGAAAATCAAGACACAAGGGTGCCTGGCAGGCTCAGTTGGAAGAGCACCATCGAAATTACTTAAATAAATAAAACTTTCAGAAAAAGACAAGAAGAAAAGAATGGAACAGAGCAGCTTCCAATCTTGGCTGCTTTGTTAAAATATTAAACATTTAATTAGAGGGGCGCCTGGGTGGCTCAGTCGGTTAAGCCTCCGACTTCAGCTCAGGTCAGATCTCACGTTTGTGGGTTCGAGCCCCGCGTCAGGCTCTGTGCAGACAGCTAGCTCAGAGCCTGGAGCCTGCTTCCGGTTCTGTGTCCTTCTCTCTCTCTGCCCCTCCCCCTCTCGTGCTCTGTCTCTCTCTGTATCAAAAATAAATAAAACATTAAAAAAAACCCCATTTAATTAGATAAGCAATTCATAGGTTGAAACACACACATACACAACATAAAAAAAGATAACCACCATTAATGTTTTGTTTTACATGGTTCTAGACTTTAACCGACTGTTTCTCCCTGTCATATAAAAATCAGATAGAATAATGCAGGGGAAAAGGCATTAAGTTAAAGTGGTTCTCTTTATGCCTAAAAAGGTATAATCTATGATGAAAACAAAATAGTTATTTTTTAGGTAGTCAAATACCAAAATATATAAAGAAAAAACTATCAGAGACAAGAATATTGGGTATTATCTATATTCCAATTAGGAAAAGCACAGAAAATGGCTAACAGTTTGGGTAGAAAAAAAGTAAATTCACATTTTGGAAGATAAATTCCAACTAGATTTTTAAAATATTAGGATAAAATATGAAACTATAAAAATAATGGTCATATATTTGGGTTGAAACACCTAATACTTTTTTCATTCATCTGCCTCTTATGAACCAAGAGCACACACTGTCCAGCCTGTGTCATAGACTGGATAAAGCTACTCCCCTGCTCAGAACCCTCCAGAGCTTTCTCCTCACACTTGGTAAAATAAGTAAAGCCCTCACCATGACAGGATCCGTCCTCCGATCCTCCTTGGCTTCATCTCCTACCTGCGCTGCCTCACTCTGAGGGAGCTCAGCTCCCGCCACACTGGGGGCTGTTCCCGCCTACTTTGGGGCTTTGACTCTTGCACTTTTCTGCATGGGGAATGCTTGTCCCCTAGACCTTGACATGGCTAGAGTTTTCCAATTTCATTCAGTTTTGTTAAAATGTTACCTCCTCTGAGAAGCCTACCCTGCCCCTCTACGGGAAACAGTGCCCCTTCTAACTCCTCCTACCCTCCCCTCCACCAGATTTCTCATCACTACTAGATTTTCTATTATGTAGTTACTGGGTGTGTGTGTGTGTGTGTGTGTGTGTGTGTGTGTGTGTGTGTGTGTTTGTATTTACTGTTTTTATGTCTCCAGAGCTCTCTAGAATGCAAGTTTGAGAACAGCAACAATTGGGGGGCGGGGGGGAGGGCGGCGGTTAGTTCAAAATTCCAAATGTCCAAACAGTATTAGGCACACAGCCCCTCAAAAATATACGCTGAAATGAATAAATTAATAGATGCACGGACTTGCCAACATAGTGACTGTTTGCGTGATTTTTAAACTGAATTGTGCTTTAATCAAAAGAATGGCAGCTATCTCAGATAAATCTTAAATATTCATAAAGTGGATACTACTTGAAGATTCTCACAAACTTTAGAAGTAGACATAGTTTAACCAGTATAACACTATGTAATTGGGACTCCTGGGGTAACAGTCTCTTTGAAAATTGGATCATGTGTTTGAAACTGATACATCATGGGTGACGCAACAGGGGTAAGCTTCCACAATGTCCGTCAGTCCCTGAGGGATCAATTTGGTAGACATAGAAGGAGGCAGCTTTCGCTAGAGGAAACAGTATTTGCGGAAACAACTGTGCAAAAAAGGCAAAAGACATATTCCCTAGTCTTACATTTGCTTCTTACATATTTTTACTTGATAATTCAACAATTAAAACATTTATATTATTTGTATATTCACTCAGGTATTTTGTGAGGATGAAATGTTATAAAAATATGTTGCAAAGGTTTGAAATTAATAATAAGATGATGTTTAAAGGCAATTGTGATGAAATTGTAAAAACAGACATAAGCCCATGTGTGCAATGGGCAAATGTGACTTCCACCCATAAGAAAGGGGCCAGGTGAGGTCCTAAGCACCACTGACTTTTGCCTCTTACTGCAAGAGTCCAAGGCACAGCTCTCCAGTAGAAATAAATGTAAGACTCTTTTGTAATTTTAAAGTTTCTGTAGCCACATTTAAAAAAGTAAAAAGAAGGGGCACCTAGGTGGCTCAGTCAGTTGAGCATCAGACTTCGGGTCAGGTCATGATCTCACGGTTTGTGGGTGCGAGCCTCATGTCAGGTTCTGTGCTGACAGCCTGCTTCGGATTCTGTGTCTCATTCTCTCTCCCCCACTCACACTCTGTCTCTCTCTGTCTCTCAAAAATAAATAAATGTATAAAAAATTTTTTTAAAGTAAAAAGGAATAAGGTAACTGTAAAGAATATATTTAATGTACTTCAATATATCTGAAACGTAATCAACATAAACATAATTATGGCATAGTTTATATTCTTTTTTGCACTAAGTACAGTAAATCCTGTGTATATTTTATACTTCTAGTACATATTAATTCGCATGCTAAATTTTAATGGTAACTGAAATGTAGCCTTAGCAAAACAGTAACACTATGCTTACTGGAGAAATATTTTGCACTGTTTCAATCCTGAGAGTTAAATTTTAATTAGTTAAAATAACAACATTTAAAATTCAGCATCTCGGTTGCAGTATTTCAAGCGCTCAAAAGCCACCTAGTTAGGGCCACCATACTGGACAGCAGGTCTATGGCACCAGCTGTGAGCTTATTATAAATGCAGTATCTCATGGGGCCCCTGGGTGGCTCAGTTGGTTAAGCGTCCAAATCTTGGTTTCAGCTCAGGTCATGATCTCGCAGTTTGTGAGTTCAACCAGGCTGTCAGCACAGAGCCTGCTTGGAATTCTTTCTCCCTTCCCCTCTCTCTGCCCTTCCCCTGCATGTGCTCTCTCTCTCTCAAAGTAAATAAAAAACTTAAAAAAAAGAGAGAGAAATGCAATATTTCAGGTTGCACCCCAGACCTACTGAGTCAGAATCTGAGCTTTAATAAGATTCACAGGTGACTGGTATGCACATTCAAATCTGAGAAGCACTGTTATAGGTCTTTGTTTTATCTTTTTCATCATAGGCTTTTCCATAGTTTAGGTCATTACTGCTTCTAGTTGCACTATTATACCTGCCTCTTAATTAGTCTCTCACCTCCAAGCCACAATTTATCTTCCAGAAACACTGCCCAAAGACTTTAAATGGTTCTCTGAATGTTTACTGAATAAAGTCCAAACTACTTGCTTTAGTATACAGGGTCCTCTCCATATGGCCATGACCTGACTTTCCCACCGTTTCATTCACTAAATACCTCTAGCAATGAGAAGCATCTCCAGGTCTGCATTCTTTCTGCCACTTAATACTTACCATGTGTCATTCCCGGAGCTATGTGAAAGGTAAACAAACATGGATAAGTCAGTTCCTGCTCTAAATTACAAGAGATGGGGGAAGGAGCGTATATTTAAACAACCGGTTAATATAATTGTGAAAACTGAGTTATGCTCGAACACAGAGGCAAAGGAAGGCAGAAATGCTTAACTATTAAGGAGGACTGGAGGGGGGGCAGTTTGGGAGGTTAAAAGACTTCAGAGCAGAGGGAATGTTTGAGAATTTGAAGAGTGTATGAAATTTTGTGATGCAGCAAAGGGCAGGGAAGGGCATTCCAAACTAAGAAAATAACCGCATAAATGCATAAATATGAAATGGTAGAATATACTGAGGGGAAAGCAAGTAATTCCCTCGGGGTAGAAAGAAAGAGAAATGAACGGCATGAAGTTAAAGTATTGGCAGACCACTTTAAATTTATTATTCATTTATTTGTACCCAACATGGTTCCAAAGAAAGAGCATCTGAGGCAGTTGGTAGGAGATGAAGCTAAAAAATTATCGTTTATAAGCCACTAAGATTTGGGGAAGTTTTATGCCAATGCCATGACAAGTGTCTCAGGACACGCCATTTCCTTCTCTTGCCACTGAGTTTTCCTAGAACCACAAGACTAGCCTGTCCTGTAGGCAAAGGAAAAGAAAGCTCTTAATTCACTCTGAGGTTAAAGTTCTGTAAAGAATGGGATAGGATCTCTAGCAACAGGAATGAGACTGTTGGAATTATCAAAAATAAACAAAGAGATACAATGCATCTTAAGTATCACTATGATCTCTGTGCTAACAGAATAGGGTGTTTGATGGAATACACATGGGCAATTATTGGAAAAATAAAAGTCACTAATATTTATAACCCTCACAGGATGAACTGCTTTTAAAAATCAATTACAAAGGGTGGGGGATTATGCCTGGATGGTTCAATCGGTTAAGTGTCTGACTCTTGACTTCAGCTCAGGTCATGGTCTTGTGGTTCGTGGGATCAAGTCCCACATCAGGCTCTGTGCTAATAGCATGGAGCCTATTTGGTATTCTCTCTCCCCCTCTCTCTGACCCTCCCCTGCTTGCCCTCTGTCTCTCGAATTAAATATTTTTTAAAAATCAGTTTCAGGGGTGCTTGGGTGGCTCGGTTGGTTGAGTATCCAGCTCTTGGTTTTGGCTCAGGTCATAATCTCACAGTTTTGTGAGTTTGAGGTCTGCGTCTGGCTCTGCAGAGCCTGCTTGGGATGCTCTCTCTCTCTCTGCCCCTTCCCTGCTTGCACTGTTTCTGTCTCTCTCAAAATAAATAAACTTTAAATAAATCAATTACATATGCCTGTAAGAGTATTAGCATTTATTGTTAAGTGTTTTAAAAATGCATTTTGATTGTTGCTATATTCTCAAGTGAACTGAATATCATATGCTTCCTACCGTTTCAGTGTTCTTGCTTTCATATTTCCACTGTACAAAATCTTTTGATTTTTAATAACTTTATACATACAAAAGAAAAATGTGGAATACGTAGGTGAGCTTGTAGCACACTGTGAAATGAACCAGGTAACCATCAACCAAGCTACTAACCGGAACCCTGCCCAGTGCCTTTGTTTCCAACAGTGGGTCCCTGCCCCATCCCATGTCACTGATGTCACTACTCTCCAAAACTATCTGTTTATTGTTCCTTTGCTGAATACAGTTTTTTTAAATCAACTTATACATGTCCCCTCTCTATGTGCTACTTAGTTTGGCTTGTTCCTAAACTCCATGGGCTCACATTTGGTCTCCATGTGGCCCTTCTAGATCCTCTTTGGTTTGATTAAACCTGAAGTCTGTTACTCATCCCAGATTTCCTTGCCGGCCATGCTCTCATCACATTCTGCCAACGGGAGTCCCATCACAGCTGGGACGGACTGGCGGCTGCAAAAATGTGGAGTCCTCCTGCTTTTGGTGGTTCCTCCGCCGAACTGCTGGCTCCTGCTGGCGTGTCAGATGTTCAGGCAGCAGCAGGCCAACTACAGCCCCACCACTGTCACTGGCAGCGGCAGGCAGGCGCTGGCTTTGCCAGGGATGGAGCGAGCAGATGGGCAGCGGCACTAAACGCTGCATTACTCAGGAAACACACTCTCAAGAGAGGATCTGGAATCGGTTATCTGCCCGACATGGGCTTCTGTGCCCTACTGGGGCCGAAGTGCAGGGATAGCCTACTACCTGCCAGAGGAGACAGGACACTGGAAGTCCGTGACAGGCACTGGTAAAAACACGTACCTCAGTGGTCTTCCGTGGTGGCCCGGGATGAATGAAGTATGTATTCAGACTGCAGCCTGCAGACAAGGGGCTGCAGCATTCACCAATAATGCAAGAGTGAAGACTTTAAGGATGACGGGTGGATGGGATTTTCTTACTGTACTGAAGGACTTCATCAGCATTTCTGACACCGTTAAACTCTCCTCCTTCAAATATTTTCTTGGCTCTCTCGGTTTCCTAGTGTTTCTGTGGCTTTGAAATATTAGTATTTCTCAGGGCTCATTCTTTGGAATCTTTCCTTACCTGTATCCACTTCCTACATGATCTCATCCAATCTCATGGCTTTAAATGCCATATGCTGGGGCGCCTGGGCGGCTCAGTCGGTTAAGCCTCCGACTTCCGCCCAGGTCATGATCTCACATTTGTGGGTTTGAGCCCCAAGTCAGGCTCTGTCCTAACAGCTCAGAGCTTGGAGCCTGCTTCCGATTCTGTGTCTCCCTCTCTCTCTGCCCCTTCCCACTCATGCTCTGTCTCTCTCTGCCTCAAAAATAAATAAAATATTTAAAAAAATGTTAAATACCATATGCTGACAGCTCTCAAATCCTGACCCAGAACGACACAGCCAAGCTACTAATACTTTCATCAGGATGTCTAATAGGCGCCATATTCTTAACAGAAATACTGATTTTACCCCAATCTGCTCTTGGCCCAGCCTTCACCATTCCAGTACATGGCCACTCCATTTCTCCAGGTGTTCAAAGACTACAGTTTCATTATAATAATATTAACCATATTAAAATGACTTCAGAGGTTACTAACCTAAATTGACTTACAAAATTACTATTAAAAAGTTTATATTTTTAAATTATGAGTTATGATTTATTTTTTGTTAAAAAAGTGCTAATTGTTTATTGTCCTAAAATACATAAACACACATTTGGATAATGTTCCTTACAGAAAATGAAAAAGAAAGAAAGTGTATAAAGTGATTAAAGATCAGTAGCATAAATCAGATAAATTAATATACATGTCTAATCTTTGAAACAAATGGAATAGGTCAGTACTGTGTGTACATGACAAAATTAAGTATTAATTAGAGGACTAAAGCCACTTCCAAACTTGATCCTTGACACTACCACCAAGGTTACTTTGTGCAAACCCTGAGTCACAAGCGTCTTTAATAAGAATGAAAATCTGGGGCACCTGGGTGGCCAGTCTGTTAAGTCTCCCACTCTTGATTTCGGCTCAGGTCAGGCTCTCACAGTTTATAAACTTGAGCCCCAGGTTGGGCTCTGCCTGACAGCATGGATTCTCTCTTCCTCTCTCTCTCTCTCTGCTCTCCCCTGCTTGTGTGTGGTCTCTCTAAACAAACATTTAAAAAATAATTAAAATTCAACCTAAAACAACCTAAGGACAATCTTGAAAGACTGGCTTAATATATTTACAGAATTCCTAAGCTTAAATTCAAAATCCAATTATCTGGAAGCTAAAAAGTTACACTGGACATTGGACAAGAAGAGCTGAAAGATAAAATAGAGAAAATCTGGTTAAATTTGAATTTGAGATGAACAATAAATCTTTTAGTATAAATATATCCCATGTAATTAAAAAATTTTTTTTATTTTTAAAAAGAGAGAGCAAGTAGGAGAGAGGGGAAGAGGCAGAGAGAATCCTAAACAGGTTCCAAGCTCAGCGCCAAGCAGGTGGGGTGGGAGGGCTCCATCCCACAACCCTGGGACCACGACCTGACCGGAGCCAAAATCAAGAGTCAGATGGATGCTCAACTGACTGAGCCACTCCGAAGTCATACCCAACCCTCCCACCGACCCCCGTGCAATGTTTATACTAAAAATTTACTCACTGTTTATCTAAAGTTCAAATTTCACTGGTCAAATTTCACTTTAATAGCTAAATCGGGACTCCCATAAACAAAATGAATTAAAATCTTGCTGTTTCAAAGTTGCAACGCAAGCCACATGACCCACTTAAGAAAGTTCTTAAGAAAGTGCTGTGCCAGCGCTCTAAGTTGTCTCTCTCCATCATCTCACCTCTTTTCAGCTCTAGTCTCCTAGAGTTAGGGAGCCTTCAAGGCTCTATCATCTAACTGTGGAACACGAAAGTGGAAGATGTTGGCTATGTAAGAAGAATTCTTTAATCAGACATTCACCCGTTTCTGGAAACCATGGGGAAGAGGAAGACGCTGGCGGCGGCGGCAGCGACGCAGGGTACACCCTGGACCCTAGAATCCTGGGAGGGAAACCCAGTGCAGGCAGCAGGGCGTCGGAAGTCCCCGCAGGCCAATGCGTTCGCGCGCACCTGGTAGGAGTCGCGGCCGCAGGTTAGACTAGGGGCGTCAGTTACAGCTTAACCGCCGGTCGGTCGGACAGGGGCGAGGGGAGGCTACAACTGTGAAACACCTCATACGAGAACGGGCGACAGTGTCGGGCTCTCACGTCGCCCCCTACTCTTCCACCGGGCGCCCCCGAAGCGGGAGAGGCGGGAAACGGGGCGGAGAAGCCCCCCCGCAGCTTACTGGTTTGAGTCATCCTGGAGATGCAGAAGCAGGAGAAGCTGAAGAGCACGAAGGCGGTCAGCGCGAAAAGCACGTTCACGTGCTTGGTCCTCATGGAGCTGGCCTGAGGGGGGCGGCAGCAGCGCGGCGAGTGAGGGGACGAGCAGCGGCCCCCGCAGCGGAGGATGAGCGCGCGCCGCCGCGCCTGCGCCCCTGGGTGCGTGTCCCCCCGCCCGCCCGCGCCCCCTGCCCCGCGCTGTGTCCGTGAGGACCGCAGCACGCCTGTCGTTTGGCTCAGCGCTGAGCTTCCAGAACCCTGTGCTAGGACTGCTGGTAGTTAAATGCCAAAACTATGGGAAAGCTCTCCACTGCCCGGCACAGTGGTGGGTGCTCAGTGACTGTTACTTTATTTTTCTGTAGCAGTGACTTCTGTGCCAGACCCTAGGCTAAGCAGTTTGCATGTATTTCCTCAGTAAATCCTCACAACATCCCAATTTTTTAAAGGCAATAATCGTCTCTAATATGCTATTGTTATCTCATTTTTCCCTTGAAAGAAAGGAGCCGTTGTGAAATTGAGCTACAGGTCACACAGCTGGAAGTAGTTCTGGTACAAATCTTGTACACAGAGAAGTTTATAAATAAAATATGATTAAGTTCCTAAATAAAATAGGTATCTTTAGCTTTAAATGAAAGCCATCAAGTTCCCAAATAACTTAGGGGGCTTAGATTTTTGTGTGGGAAATGGCCAACCCCAGACTTTCAGCTTAATCCCTTTATCTTTTATATTTTGGTACCGTCTCCCCAGAAAGGATGAGGGAGTCAACTTCTGTGAAAGAAAAAAGTTATATATACAATGAACACTGCAAGGGAGGTTTGCTAAGCTTTGCCAAGTTCAAGGTATCAGTTTCTCAGCCCTTTACAAACCAAGGCTGGGAAACACTAGGTAAGAAAATCAGGAGGGTGAGACCCTTTGGGCTCCATGAACTGTGGGTTGCTATTGGGTTCTCCACACTGAGCAGTCTTCTAATTGTCCCTGTCTGGTTATAGGCATTTTACTTGGAACCAGGACTTTACCTCTGGCTGGGCTAGTTTCTGGCTCCTTGAAAGAAAAGAAAGATTTGGACACATGCCAGCCTAAGGATGCCATTATGAGCTATATTTTCTCATGTGATGATGGCCGGGAGTTGTGACCCTCAGTCGAGCGGTGACCCAGCCAGATCCCAGGATTGGCAGCTGGGAGGAACCCCTCAACTTTATCCTCCTTCATCCCTTTGGTCCCATGCCAGCACCTCCCATTAGCTAAGCTCTACTGGAAGCCAGAAGGCAAGGAAGTTCTGTGCAGTATATTAGATCTTAAGAACGGCCTCCTGGGATATGGAGTGGGATGGAGAAAGATGTAAAGTAGACAGACATGTGGGAAGAAGCTATGCAGCACAGATATCTCCAAATTCAGTATCTCATAGTCCTCTTACTTGGTCTCCAGTTTCACACTTGTCAGCGTTTTGTTGGAAAGCAAACGATGGCAGGGAAAGTTTTTAATCCTCTCCGAGCTAGGGTTCCTCAACAGAAAGTTGGGATGAGTATCTGTCCACGGCTGTTTAGTTAAATCACATTCAAAACCAGTTAGCATATTTCTTGCCATTCTGTAATGCTCAATACATTTCGGTTTTCTGTTGCTCATCAGAGCAGCATTCATTTTCTCACTAATTCTAATTATTTTTTTTGACAGCAGACTCCCTACTCAAAAATCCTCCACCAAAAAAAAAAAAAAATCCTCCACCAACTGTTAAAAGTGAAAAGTCCTGGAATCGAGGATCTTACACAATCAAATTCCATCTGCCTCTCTAGCTGCTGTATCTATCCCAGCTACGGATATGCCTCTAATTTGGTACTCAAAAGTTCTACTGCACTCAAACTCACCAAATACCATGTTCTCAAGATTCAGAAAAGCATTTTGCTCTCACATCTTAATGCTTTTGAAATCAGCATGTGTTCTCCGATTTTTATATTTTAGTTCTTTTTCTTTTGTCTTTTTTCCAAAGAAAGGAAAATCCAAAAACCTTGATAACCAGTCAATGATTTGTCTCTGAATCAGAATACATAATATTGATTGACCGTCTACTCTGTCCCAGTCACTGAACTAGGTACTGGAGCTGCAAATAGTCACCTGCTGGTTCTTGGCTCTGCCTCCTTCATGCTCAAACACAGACTGCACCCCACACACTCATATTCCTACCTTTTTAAGGTATTCAGGACTTAACTGAAATGTCACTTCATGAAGCCTTCATTGATCACTCATATATAAAGAAGTCTCTGTGCTCTTTGAAAGCTTGTAGCTCTTGGGTCCTCTCTTGGGACACTTATCTGTTATGCATGTATTTTATTTCCTTTGCCACATCATGAGTCCCTGAATGAAAAAGATGATGCCTTACATATTTCCATATCATATTCTCCACTGTGCATTTGAGGGTGTTTTACAGATGAAAGGCCTTGGCTGAAACACAAGCCTATAGTACAACTGGCCTGTGTTCACAACTAGCCACTCGTCACTGCCTGCTACCATTCAGGCCAACGATAAGTATCGCTCCAGGAAATGCAGCAAGGAACGCAGTAGCGTTTTCAGGATCTTTGCACTTCCCTTTTGTGATTTGTTTTCTAAATATGACACATTGAGACCATGAGGGAAGTAGAGAATTGCCAGGCTAAACAATTACTAAATATTTATAGGAATATTTATGGGAATAATAACAGGGATGGGAAGAGTATCCTGTGGGGGTATTACCAGCATTACAGCCATCAGGGGTCCTAGAATTAACTTCAGTCTAAATGGTGGTCTCTCGACTGTTATTAGCACAGAAGAATAAGCTTACTAGTGGGGACAGATTTTTCTAGTCTTGTATAAATGTGGGATCCTTAAGGTGAAAACAGTCTGAAAGATAATAACTTGATAAAATGCCAGTTGTCCTGGTCCTATTTTCTGTTTCAGGTGATTTAGAAATAAGTCATCTGAGCCCAGGGTGAGTGCCATCTGCTCAGCACAATTCAGGAAAACAGACAGTACTGAAAGGGACTTTGATGGGTCATCTAGGAGAGCCGTCCTTCTTAAACAAGAATCACCTGGAAACCTTGTTAGGCGAATTTCTGGGCCCACCCTCTGTTTCCGATTCAGCGGATAAGGCTTGGACTCCAAATTTGGCATTTCTCACAAGTCCCAGATGGTACCGAGGCCGCTGGTCCAAGAGATAGCACTTTGAGAAATACTGCATACTAATA
Source organism: Suricata suricatta (assembly GCF_006229205.1). Lineage (NCBI taxonomy): Eukaryota > Metazoa > Chordata > Mammalia > Carnivora > Herpestidae > Suricata > Suricata suricatta. The sequence continues at coordinate 80,772,695 of NC_043700.1, read as the reverse complement.
GTGCTGCCCGGAATCACAGGTTGGACTTAGAAAAAAGGTATCGATTGCCCAGTTTATTCTCTTTGCCCAAACCATCCCTAAATACCTATATGTTTTTTTAATTATTTTTTAAATGTTTATTTGCTTTTGAGAGAGAGAGAAACTGTGAGTGGGGGAGGGGCAGAGAGAGGGAGACACAAAATCTGAAGTAGGCTCCAAGCTGTCAGCACAGAGCCCCATGCGGGGCTTGAACCCACGAACTGTGAGATCATGACCCGAGCTAAATTTGGATGCTTCAATGACAGAGACACCCAGGCGCCCCCAAAATATCCATTTAATAAAGACATTCTCTGCCACCAACGAGGGGGATTCCATTATATGCCCTGGTAATTATATTCTAGAAGTTAACAATATTTATAAAAATTTATTTCCTACCCCTGAATGTACAAGATGGGCCTGGTTAGGCAAACAAAAACAAAAACGACACAAAACAAAACACACAAAAAAAGCTTCCAGTCTCTGACTTGAAAGGCTGTAATCCTCCCAAAGGGGCCCATCCAGGTGAGGTGCCCCACCTGCGTTCTGGTGCCGGCTTAGTTCAGTTCAGAGCAAGGAGCGCATCTTATGCCAATGCACACAAAAGCATCAAGTAGGCTGGCGAAGCCTCACCGTCCCTGGAAGGAGTGAACAAGGACAAGACCTTGTCTTGGGTCCCGACAAAAACCAGGAAGCTGCACGGGTACCACATAGGGCACCTAGAAAAGTGGCCGAAAAACAAGAATAGCTCACCACAACCCAAAATGACAATGCCGCTCTGTTCCCATTGGGGCAAGGGTGGAGGGGTCCTGTGTCACAGTTTTTCTCCAGATTACCCTGGCAGAGTTTTCGAGCCAGACGCCGAAATCAGCTTCAATCCAGGAGAAAGGCTCTTAGGGCTTCTCCCATCATCAGCCACGATATAGCTTCACATCTGAGAGAAATCACTACAAGTATTCTTACTCTCAGACATGCTCAAGCACTGAGAAGGACAGTCTCTTTCCCAAGCATCATCATTTATTTGTTCTCCTTCTTTTAAAATATCACCTCTTTTCCATTTATCGCCTGTCAGAGTATAAACCTGGTCTCCCCAGGCAAGGTCCTCGGGTCAGCCACACTCTCAATCCACAAAAAGAGCAGCAGTAGGGAACTTGCTAGGGCCTCCCCTTTGTCCGTGCCCAGGAAGAAGTGGGAGGCTTGCCGCTCAAGTCACTCTATGGGGGGACTGGGAGAAAGGGAGTGAGACCTACAGCCAATCCTTGTTTGGCCACATGATGTGAAGCTGAGTAGGGAAAGAAAGGGTTAACATGAGGCCCGAAAGAAAGGGAGCCTCTGGGAGGCAGCAGCAATCTGGAGGCTGAAGAAGCAGAGGGGGGTTGATGGGGGGAGGAAGGATAAATGTATTCCAGACCTGCCTGGATGAGGTGTCCTGAGTGGAGTCTTTCTGATAAAGAGCCAATAAAAGTTCAGGGACAGAAATCCCCTGCGGCTACCCAGGCAGGACCCCTCTCACTCTTGAGAGAGCTTTATACTTTAGCTCAATAAACTCTACCGCTTTGCTCACCACTCTCTGTTGCCCTCCAGATTCATTCTTTGCATCCTTGAGACAAGGAACAGGGTCTCTCCCACCCTCCTGTAATGAAGTCACTATCCAACACAGGGGGTTCTTTAAAAAGATGCACACTTAGGGCGCCTGGGTGGCTCAGTCGGTTAAGCAACCAACTTGAGCTCTGGTCATGATTTCATGGTTCGTGGGTTTGAGCCCCGCATCAGGCTCTGTGCTGTCAGCACTGAGCCTGCTTCAGATCCTCTGTCTCCCTCTCTCTGGCCCTCCCTGGCTCACACACTCTCTCTTTCTTGTCAAATAAATTAACAAACGCTTTTTATAAATATGCACATTTATGTCAAAAGGAATGGAGATTGTGTCTTGGGCAGCCATTCTCCCTTCTACTGGATCTTCCAAGGGTAGAGTTGATCCCTTAAACATGGGATCCAATACAATGTTTAAAAAAGGGAGTTCTGTCAGAGAGAGTTCTGTCAGAGCACCATCCTCCACTCTTCACTCCCACTGCAATATTGTGATTTATAATAAGAAATATATATTGTGTCTTCAGCCAGTCCTGGCACAGAGCTCCTAAAACCCTAGGAATTTCCTAAGGTGAGGAATGGTGAGTGGTTTTTGTTATGTTAATGAAGTCACTTTTAGAAAGCACCTAAGTAAGGCAGGGTGTGGGGGGTGTTGGACCTGACCTCTGGGGATAGGAAAGGGGCAGGAGATTGAGTAAAAATCACCAAGGGGGCCAAAGATTTCATCAATTGTGCCTATGTAATGAAGGCACCATAAAAAAACAAAAGATGGGCGGGGGCGAGCTGGGGGTGGACTCTAAGTAGCTCAGTTGGTTAAGATTCTGGGTTTTGGCTCAATTCATGATTTCACAGTCTGTGAGTTTGAGCCCAGAATCAGGCTCTGCACTGACAGCACAGAGCCTGCCTGGGATTCTCTCTGTCCCTCTCTCTCTGCCCCTCTCCTGCTTGCACACTCTCTCTGTCTCTTAAAATAAATAAATTTTTAAAAATGAAACAAAAAAAGGACGGAATTTGGAGAGTTCCTGGGTTGGAGAACGTGTGGAGATGACAGGAAGTGGAGCACTCAGAGAACGTGTAAGTTTCATGCCTCTTTTCCACACACTGAGCTCTCTTCCATATGACTCTTCCTGAGTTATATTCCCTTACAACAAACCAGTAAATAAAATGTTTCTCTGAGTGCTGTGAGCTGCTCAAGCAAATTAATCCAACCTAAGGAGGGGGTCTTTGGAAACTCTATGAGGATAGGTCAGAAGCACAGGTGACAACTTTCAAGTGGTGTCAGCAGTAGTGGGTGACGAGCAGTAATGTAGGACTGAGCCCTGTAAGATCTGACACTGTGTCCAGGTAGGCAGCAACCAAATTGAATGGAACCGTAGGTCACCCAGCAGGTGTCTAAGCATTGCTTGGTGGTGTGGGAAAAACCCCTATACACTGGAATTGGTGGCCAGAATTGTACCCATCTCCAGCACCCAAAAACCTTTTCAAAACCGATCCTCCTCTACTACCCCTCGGTGTGGGACAAAACACACATTCACCTAACTGATCCAACCAGCCCTCCATATCTTTACATAGTATTTTCAATAATGTCAATTACCAGTTCTAGCATCAATTTAACAGTGACTTTATAGGTGGCAACAAATTTGGAATGTCTGTGTCATGTTGGAATTAGGGAAGGGGGCTAGTTCTGCACGCTGGAATGTAGAAGCATTCTTTGGCCCAGAGTTTAGAGCAAGGGCCACGGTAATCACCCAGCTGGATGCAAACAGGCTCATGAAGTGACCCACCTCGAAAGAGCCATCGGCCCTAACTGTCCACTTACAACCAGGCACCATTCCTAAGATTCCCAAAAGAAGGGAAAATTCCCCGTGTCCCCATACTCCCTTACTCTCCCCTGTAACTGTGGGCCCTCACCACCACCTGTCACAGTCTCTCCTTTGCTGTCCTGTCCACTACTCCTTGCAGTGTATTTAATATACTTTTATATCTTTATTTTGGCTTTAGGTGAATTCTTTCACCACCCGCATCACCAGCCTTCACCGGATCAGAGCGCCCCCACATTTGGTGTCCCCCGAATCATCCTATCGAGACACCCCACATAGAGAGAGGTATTATAGGGGACCAAATAGCACTTGACAGTGTTTGTTTGGACTTTAGTCCAAGATAGAATAACTGTCAAACTCATTTGGATCCTGTAGGGACTTCAAATAGTAGGGGCGCCTGGGTGGCTCAGTTGGTTAAGCATCCAGCTTCAGCTCAGGTCATGATCTCATGGTTCGTGGGTTTGAGCCCCGCATCGGGCTCTGTGCTGACAGCTAGCTCAGAGCCTGGAGTCTGCTTCAGATTCTGTGCCTCCCTCTCTCTCTGACCCTCCCCTGCTCACACTGTCTCTGTCTCTCAAAAAAGCAAAACAAAACAAAACCCCACAAATAGTAATTAATCCTACACAGTTCACTGGCTTTTTATGCTTAGACCCTTTTGCCCAGGAGATTTTTCTGAATGCCATCTTCAAATGGCTAATTTTGTTGCTGTTGTTATTAGCACTCAACAGTCTTTTACGACATTAGTGGCACAGGTAAAAGACACATGGAATATGTCATTATTCCAAGCACTATTGTGTGTTTCTGGCATCACCATACCTACTTAAATTACGTGGCTATATCTAGAAAATGGCAGGGCATCAGCTTGGCATTCCATACCCCTCCTGAACCACTCCATTCTTTTTCTTTTTTTTTATGTTAATTTATTTTTGAGTCAGAGAAAGAACAAGATGATCCGAAGTAGACTCTGGTTACTGGCTTATGACCATTTAAATGTGCAATATTGCCCTGAAGTAAAAACCTAAATTCTTCCCCCATGGTCATATAAACCAAGAAACTTGTTTTTGTTTTTAAGAAACTTGTTTTATTTTGTTGAAAGGCAAGGCATGGGGGTGGGGGCGCCTGGATAGCTCAGACGGTTGAGCCTCCGACTTTGGCTCAGGTCATGATCTCGAGGTTTGTGGGTTCGAGCCCCGCATCGGGCTCTGTGCTGGCAGCTTAGAACCTGGAGCCTGCTTCTGATCCTGTGTGTCCCTCTCTCTCTGACCCTCCCCTGCTCATGATCTGTCTCTGCCTGTCTCTCAAAAATAAATAAATGTTAAAAAATTTAAAAAAAGAAAAAGGAAGGAAAGGCATGGGGTTTAGACTGTTCAGCAAGAGAAATGAACTGTGAATTAGTCCTAATGCGAGATGCTACTTGGTCATGGGTGTGATGTAACTCCTCAAGGGACCTCTGACCTCAGGGGGATACGAATTCCATTCTATTTGAGAACTTTGTTGTGCAGCTTCCTCTTTATCACAACCTTTTTTCCCCGTTATTACCCATATGATATCAGCGGTAGTTCAGATCTTAATTCGCTCCTTTTAGGTTGTGGGGTTTGTTTTCATTGGAGCCCAACATCATGCCGGCAAACCGGCTCTCTAGCGCCACCATCAGGAACTTTTTGAGCAAAAATATCCCAGTGGTCGCCACAAGGCGGCAGTATTATTTACATCTTATTCAAAGCTTCTAATTTGCTTGTATTCTGGCATCAGAAACTTGTAAAATTATCTGTGGATGTATTAGAATCGTAAGGTGTCAGAGCATATGTAGGACACTGCCCATTATATATTTTTCATAGTTTCCCAAATAGTTCATAAAGGTATTGTGCTTTTTTTTTTAATTGGCAGAGTCCTGGAGAGAGAGTTATTTCTTATTTACTATTCATAGAATACCTCTGGTAGCCCAAAGTTATGCTGAGAAATCTCACTGGTTGTGATAAGTGCTGAATTGTATCTGGGTTGATGAACCATTAGGGTAGTCGTATCTGCCATTACTTATCTCAAATCTTCTCAATTCCTTCCTCCAAAGGGTGAATGGTCATAATGTCATCAATACAATAAATTAGCTTCATTTTGATGGTGGCCATATCTAAATCCAATCTCATCAATTGTGGCAGTGAATTGAAGAGGTCCGATGTCTTGGGGAAGGACCCTACACAGATATTACATTCCTCCTCATGGATAAGCAAACTGTACCTGATTTCTCCGAGTGGGATCTGAGAACCGGCTGAAATGATCACGAAAACTACCAGTCCCAGTTAGCTTGTTGAACCTCTTACAGTTTTCACAATGTCTGGCACAACAGACACTTGTTTCGGTTTTTGTTCTTTTAAAAATATATATTTATTTCTTTATATTGAGGGGGGAGGGGAAGAAAAAGAAGAAGAGAGTGCTCTGTGTAGTAAGCACTGAGCCCAACATGGGGCTCAATCCCACAACCATATGATCCTGACCTGAGCCAAAATCAAGAGTCGGATGCTTATTAAGCAACTGAGCCACCCAGGCGCCCCCAGACACTTATTTAAATCATGGGAACTACTTCGTTGAAATCGTGATAGTTAATACGTTGTTTTCAAGACCCTTCTTTTTTGGTGCTCAGTCACAGAAGATTAATACAAAGCCTTAGTGGAGATTAGCTCTTCTGCTCTCATTGGCCAATAAAAGGTGAGATTTTCTGTGTCCTTCCAGAATCTGAAACTGCCCGATATTTACTACAAAGGAAGGTTTGGGCCATTCTCAGGGCTTTCATTTTGCATGTTCAGTTAAAATTACACAAAGGGCAGACTTCTCTGTCTCTTAAAACCTTTTGCCTTTAAGCTGGTAGTGACAAGGACCGTCATCACATCCAATCTAATTATATATTCAGGTAAAGTCAAGAACTGGATAGTTCTTTCTTTCTTAATTGTTCATCTTTAGCTTCATGGTGATTCTGGTGCTACCTATCCCAACATTTTCGCATGCACCAATTGCCTTTCCAGCACCCTGTTAGCGCTATGCTACATACTGTATCACCATTCAGTAATCCCCCAAAGGTATTCCACTATCCCCTGCGGCTCAACATTAACAATATCACACAATCTTGGGCCTCCTACCAGGGCTCAAATGAAGATTTTGTGACCCTCAAGTTAATGGTCATTTTCTCCCGCAGCCTTAATAGATGAATTAAAATCACCATCCTGTGGTAAACACTCCTTACTTCCCTACTTCTCTTTAGCATCATTGGCTTTAAGCTCTTGCAGGCTGGATCACTGGAACAGAGCTGATAGGTTAACTTATGCAAGGTGGATGCAGGGGTAGATTTCCCTCATCTCAGCCATTACTACCAAATGTGCTAACGAACCCCTTGTAGGTCCAGTTTCCTGCTTCTCTATTCCCTCTCACCCTCCCTTCTTTTTAAAACAATCATATAAGTCATTTGACCTGATTCAATGTTTATGGAGCTGATTCAGTGTTTATTTCCTTTGTTCTGGTCACCACGTTCACGCCAGTGCATTAACTTAATTGTGAATAGTTTAAACTTTCTTTTCATTGGCAAAGCTCACTACTGGTAGTTATGAGAAACAATCTGCTTTGGCCTTCTGTATATTTCCTTGTTCTCCCACTAAAAGAATCAGATGGGGAAATATATACATATATATATATATATATATAATTAGGGGGTATTCTCCCCCTAATTACAGTGTCTAAAATAGCATTGAAAATAGTTTTAGGGAAAATAAAATAGTTTTAGGGAAGTAGAACAAAAATCATAAAACCTTAACATTTTTAATGCTTCCACAGAGATACTCCATTTCACTCTTAGTGAAAGGAGTAAATAATATTTCTTCTCACTATAAATTTGCCATATTCCAGACCTCACAAACTCCAAAAGGGGGCACTGAGATTTAATTTGAGTCCTTTAGGGATCAAATGCTGAACACTGCAACAGGCTGTTGATTAACAGTCATGCCAAACAACCTGTCCATTAAGCAGTTTCTAAAAATTTTTTTATGTTTATTTACTTTTGAGAGACAGAGACCGAGACCTAGCATGAGTGGGGGAGAGGCAGAGACAGAGGGAGACACAGAATCTGAAGCAGGCTCCAGGCTCTGAGCTGTCAGCACAGAGCCTGATGTGGGACTTGAACCCACAAACTGAGAGATCATGATCTAAGCCAAAGTCAGACACTTAACTGACTGAGCCACCCAGGTGCCCCGTGCAATTTCTGAAATCAGTAGCACCTGATTGTTTAGTATGAGAATCCAAGAAAACAGGGATTCCTCAGTACTACTCGAAAATATACCCAAACACCCTTACACTGTAGTCTTTGTTTTCCATGTAGGTGATTTGATAGGGCCGGGTGGGGCACACAGCTTAGTTCAGAGATCTAAGCAGGTTCCACCTTCTCCTTAAAGCCAGATTCTAATCTCAATACCATTTAGCCAGCCATAATGAAAAAGAAAACCAAAGAGAATAAGAGAGAAAGAGAAAAGGCCAATCTTTCTGAGAGACAAGAAGGGCTTAATATATCTTCCAGTTACATGTAAGTGAACTAGTGGAAAAGAGAAAAGGCAATCATATGCACATGACACTTTAATGTACAATGACCTTGCTTCCAATAAATGCAGTTCCATCAACTTTTCAGGTTCTAACCAAACAGGTTTCCGTTACTTTCTCTTGGAGAAAAACATGGACAGAAGTGGGCCGAGGGGCAGCATGGAGATAAGGCAACAGTTCCTCTAAATGCCCTGCTCTCAGCATAGCAAATTTAAAAGGTACAATGATTGTAGATAATTGTACTACAGGATTATGTCACTTTAAATCATATAAAGATCTTGTGTGATAATTGGGAGAGCCTTGAAATAGAAGTTTGTTTCTACTTCTTAACTTGCCAAATTAGCTGTGTACTTTGCCTTTTTGAATCTTTTTATGTGCAATAAAAAGTATGCATTGAGATGACCTTTAAGTTCCCTTCAATATCTAAGATTCTATGATTTTATTGTATAGTAGATGGCCAGATTTCATAGCCAAATTGATTGTTGGTTGCTTTCATGGAGCAGAGATGATGGCTTCAACCTTCACATGTCTAATTTCTTACAATTGAGTACTTTTTAAAAAATATGTTGATTGAAGTCTGGGAAAGTGTGTATTGCTGTTTCAACTTGTGTTAACAAAGGGATGCAGGGACGATACAAACACACACTGCATTAAACATTCCTGGAGGTATAAACAAAAAACTGGTTGATTTTGAGAAAAGGGGCAGAGGGATCAGGACTTGTGGGTGGGTCCGGTAAGTCATTTCTCAATGGAAGTTGTCCTTTGAACTAATATTCTGCTCTCCCCTTGTCCTTTCTCCTCCAGCCATAACGGCCTTCTTGCTATTCCTCCAATTTATGAAATATATTCCTGGTTTAGGGCCTTTGCACTTGCATTTCTAGTGCCTGTAATATTCCTCTACAGAAACTCATAGGTTTAGGACAAAGTTCAAATTCCTTTTCTCGACATATAGAACTCTCCTTTTTTTGCCATACTGTATTAGCCATGGGCAAGTCATGAAACGTAAATACTGTTTCCTCATTATAAAGTAGGACTATCAATAATTACTTCGCAAGATTAAGATTGAGGTAGGTGAAAGCGCTTTTGTAACCTCGGTGCTCTGAAAGTTACCAAAAGTACCCTGTTTCTTCCGCGCGTGGAGTACACAGTTTCAATCAGCGGAAATGACCGGTTAAAGGCGAGAAAAACCTTCAGAGCTGCACTTTGAGACCAACCTTTGGCGCTGGACTTGCCTCCAGGCAGCCGTTGCCAGGGAAACCGCTGGGCGTCTGTAGAATCCGAGCACGCACGCCGGCGATTCAGCGCCCCCTCTTTTAGCGTTCGCAATTGGTGGAGCTCGGACCAATCGTTGTGGCCGGAGGGGCGGGGGCGGGCAGTGTCCCGGGAAAGGCGTTCTCGCGGCCTCCCCCCCCCCCACTTCCGGGTCGCGGTGCTTGCAGGGAGCGCTCCGCGAGTAGCGTCGTTTCCGTTGCCGGCTGTTTGCAGTTGGGGAAACCGAGGCAGCTCCAGCGTTTCCCCCTAGTTCTTCCGCTCCTGTGAGGTGGCTGCTGTTTCTTTTCCTCTCGCCCCGCGCTGCTTCGGTGCGGCTGCGCTGAGGGCGCGCGGGGTGCTTGAGCCCCTCGGTGTCCCAAGGAAAACCGTGGGGTGCCCAGGCCGGCGGGGCTTTGTGCGAGCCGTACCTTCCCACTCGCGGCCAGCGCGACCTGGGCTCGGCCAGGCTCCGGAAGGGGGGGCTCCGCGCAGCCACTCCCCGAGGTCTGGGGAGCTCAAGCGCCTCGAGGCTTGTGTTCCCTGCGCTTGGCAGTTCCTGTTTCTTTTGTCCTGTTGAGCGGGGACTAGTTAGAGTCATTTTATAGTAACAGTTCAGCCGATCTCTGATGGTGGGCGCTGCTTCTGCACTGGCCTGCGGGGATTTCAAATTTGACAGTCCCACAGACCGTAGTCTAGAGATGATGTATCTATGGGAATGTTGAAGGCAGGAAGGAGATCAGCGTTTTTATTTTAAAGTAGCTACTCGTAGTCCCTCCCGCCCCCGCTTCATATAGGAGCGCAAGATTTTTCTAATGGCATGAAGATTAGTTTTTGTTGAGGGTGTAGTTTTTTTACTATTCTTAGTATTTCTGCCTTTCACCTGTTGGGTGAAAATCAATTATTAGCCAAGGTGTGATCTACGTTGTGCTCAACTTAGATACTTCAATTTGTAAGCCATATGTAGTGTTTTTGCTGGAATCCCCTGACTCTGGGACGGATGTAACTAGAATTATACAGAGGGGTTAAAAGAACTCTTCTTCATACAAACAATTCAGAAAATAAGGCATATTTGATTTAATTGTTGCTAAGTTGAGTCCCTTTTGTTCTTGAACTGTTGAGCCCCATTCTCAAAGATGAGAACATAGGGGACTTGAATCTAAGTAAGTAGTTTGATTTTTACAGTTAATTCCTGAAAAGTGATAAATTGGCCTTTGACCATACATCATTTAATTGATCTGAATGGTACTTATTACATCTGTGATTGTTTTCTTACATGCCTAAATACTGCTACAAAGTTGACCCAGTAGAATAACATCATAGGTATAGGTTGGGATTTGATGAGTTGGATAAATTGTAAAATTTTTTTTCCATTTTAAAATCGAATTTAAAGTCATTAAATCTGTCATATATTTCCTTCTCCAGGAAACAATGTTTATTTCTTTGTGGGAGTTCTTCTATGGGCACTTTTTTCGATTTTGGATGAAATGGCTCCTACGACAGATGACCGGAAAGTGTGAATTGCAGCGAATTTTTGATACCTATGTAGGTGCACAAAGGACACACAGGATAGGTAATGTTATTTGGAAAAGGGTGATTAACTCTGAATGAAGATTTTTTTCTCATATTCATAGTGACAGTTACACTCACCTTAGTTTTTTAATCTTTGGAATCTGGATTTCAATGATTCCAGCTCTAAAACTGTATTATTTAATAGAAAAAGAAACCTTATTATTCCACTCCTGTACAAAGAATGATCTTCTCTGGCTTGTAAAATTGATAACTTTTACCTCAGATTAGAGTTGCAACCTATTTTCCAGAGAAGATTTCTATATTTCTATGCCCTTTGAAATTTTCACTTAACTGGTGGGGAAGACTGAGTGTCTGAATTTTTATAGTCAGCATCTTTCACCAGTCTTCTAGTAGCTTACGTAATTCACAAAAGAACAGTAAGAGGTATCTAGTGATCCCAGGTAAAGATTATTGCATTCAGAGTCTGCACTGTCCAGTGTTATAGCCAGCAGCCACATGTGGTTATTGAGCCCTTGAAATGCGATTAGTGTGAATTAGGATGTGCAGAAGTATATAATATACACTGGGTTTCAAAGCCTTTATATGAAAAAGGAATATAGAAAAATCTCAATAATTGTATTATATGTTGAAATGGTATTTTGGATATATTGGGTTAAAGTATATAAAATTTTACGTGTTTCTTTGATTATAATGTGGCTACTGGAAATTTTTTTAAAGCACACATGTGGCTCATTTCGGCTTGCCTTATTTTTCTGTTGAACAGTGGTGCTCTATTACCTTGGAAAATTCATCAGCTTTCAATGCTTAATTGAAAATATTGCTTTAAATTAGAACACGGAGGAGAGAGAAATATGGTTGAGGTCATCACTGTGACCAGAGTAAGGGAGACCAGGAATTGGTTACAGTTCATGTTCACTGTGTTAAGGGGAAAATCATGACTTAACCAAATCCTCCTTTGTGTTGAACAAGTGTGCTTTGACCAAGAAATCCACCTCTGTGAGATCTGGGGGAGTGGGTGTTGGTATCCAAGGCAACTTGGGAAGGAGGAGAGAAGTAAGGAGGGAGTAAGCCTCAGGGCAGCTGGATGATTGAAGTTTAATTACTTCCCTGGTTTTTCCACAATTTTGTGGCTGACTTCAATTACTGCCTGCTCTTTTGATTTGCCCTTTTGGCTGCTCTAAGAACAAAGTACCTCTTGATAAGAAATCTTAACAGTAATGGTTTATGTTTTGTAGTATGGGGGAAGAGCATATTAAGGCATTAATTTGTAGCAAAACTATTTGTCTTGAATTTTTCAAATTGCTGAGAATAAAGAGCGTGTTAAGACATGTACCAGAAAAAATGTTAAATAGTCTAGTAAAAATGTTCTAGTCATTCTTGAAACAAAAGACATGAATGGAGAAGCTATTTTTCTATTTGTCTGTTAGAGGATAGTTACCCAAGTAACCTAAGTCTCTTCACTTTTGTCCCTTTGTTGTAGGATTCACGTGCTAGCTCTCAAATCTAAATGCTTCCTCCATAAGGCTAACAAATGAAAAAAAAAATGTAGTAGAGAGTACTTTCCTTACGTATTATTTAGATGAGGTTCTGGGACCCAAGGAATTGTGAGGCAGCCATGAATGAGTTTGCAGTATTTAGTAGACACCTGGGGGTTTGCATAGAAACACAGGATCCTGGGGAAAGTAGGCCAGACTCCCCTCTTTGGCCCTGGTGGGTTGTGTTTGATTGAGGGGCTTGGAATCATATAGTTCTCTCTAAGGATAAAAGTTTTAAATGTTTCCTGTGTGATTCATGTAGAAATTTTACCTTCTAAACTATTAACTTATTCCTGGCTTGATATTTATTCTAGTTTTTATAGAGTAATTCACAAACAGCATATAAGTGGTAACACTCTTTTTTTTTTTTCTTTCAGAGAATTCCTTGACATACTCCAAGAATAAGGTAGGATTATATCCTACAGTTGTGAGATCGAGCTCCCCGAGGGGCTCCTCGTTGGCGCAGAGCCGACTTGAGATTCTCTCTTTCCCTCTCACTCCGCTCCTTGCTTGCTCGCATACTCTCTCTTTCTTTCAAAAAAAGAAGTAATGTTTTATTTTTGACACATTTTCTTTATGTTAGTATGCTACTTGTGCACAAAGAAGGTATTTGAATGAGGTTTTGCTGTTTATTTTGCCTCAAAATTGGAGAGCCTTTGAAAAAGTAAGTTCTCAAGAGATAAACCTCATAAACTGTTTTTAGGATAGATTCTTCTGTAGGAGAAAAGCAAGCAATTTTGGATAATTATAAAAAACTGTATCATGTGTATTTTTACCTAAAATAAGTCATACGTCATGCTATTCATTAGTTAGCTTTTGTTGTGTGACAAACTTCTAAAATCTCAGGGGCATATATAATAATACATTGTTTATTTCTTGCACATGGTCTGTGGGCCAACTGGAGAAGCTCTTCTTCAAGTTGGTCCCAAGTTCAGGTCAGTTCCAATTGTGTCATTATGAAACGTAGGTTGAAAATGTAGTGGATACCTGGAGAATGCTCCTCATGCAGTGGATCATTGAATATCCAACCACACAGATGTATTTTAAGTTTCTTTCTGTCATGTCTATTAACATCCCATTTGCTAAAGTAGGTTACATAGCCAAACCCACGTCAAAGAGTAGAGAAACAACACTGTGCTCACTATAAAGCCATGGTCAGCATGTGAGTATATAATTTAATTATAGGGGAGTGAAAAATTGGGACCAATAATTCAGTCTACTATATGCTGTACTTTTCTATAGTAGTTCACAGTTTTTTCTATATATATAGATTTTTGGTGTGGCAAAGGTAGAGTATGAGTCATCTAGATCATTGCTTGAAAGCCCATAGTAGATCACAGCCAGCATTAACAACAAAAGGAATAGAATAGAATAGAATCAAAAAAACATTGGTCATAATAAGGTTAAGTATTGTTCCATGAAATTCCAATATTTGTTATCTGTGTGTGTGCATCTGTTTATATTTTAGATATCCATAGGTATGTGTGTACTTGGTCATGGTGTACAATGTGGATAAAAAAGTCAAAAACTGTCAACTTGCTATTGTCTAGTGATATTGATAAGAGTTACCAATTTGTACCAGAAAGTAAATGGACATTGTTGAATGTTGCAAGCATATCTGTTATGTTCAGGAAAGTGACCTATAGATTAAGTGCTTTACTGATGAATTGCTGCCTTTTTTTATGAATGGTCATGGTAAGAATAACTCATGTACACGACCATATATTGAGGAACAGGAATATGGAGTCCTACTCTTTTGTTCTGAATCCTAGATAGTGATAAATAGTCTTCTTCTCTTTTAATGAGAATGTAGGGTTCTAAAAAGTTAATAAGCTGCTGGTTCTAAAAATTTATTTTTACCTTATCCACCGATATGGTTCCTTCCATTAATTGAAACTTAGGATGCAGTTTCACAAAGTGACTATCAAAACTTGTGGAAGAAACTCAAGACAAGTTCCGAAACTAGCTGCTTGGTGTGTAACCATTGTTACTATAACTGATTGTAACAACAGTTTTGGTCACGGATTTTACTAACAGGATTTTATGTGTAGTAAAGTCATGCCAAACTTATGTGGGACCTTACCTAAGATTTTACTTTTTAAGAACTCTGGTGCCTTGGTCAAATCCTTGACCAAAAATTGGAGTGCCGCCTAGCATTCCACTAGGGTGTTTGGGAAATACAAAAGAAATAAAGACCAGTGTTGAATATACTTACGAATAGGCCGTTAGCGAAAATATAGGTAAAATAGAGGCTGAAGTGTTCAGGAACTTTAAGGTGGGGTAATGAGTTCAAGAGCAGTATAACGTTTATCATTTTTTTATCTGATGTACTGACTATGAAAAGTCCACTTGAAAAATAAAGATTTGTACTGTTACAGTTTTATTATTAAAAAGTAGAGATTGCTAATGGTGTTATGTAGGGCATACTAAAAAAAAAAAAGGATGGATGGTCAACAAATGTATAGTTACTGAATTAAATCACAGAAGCTTTGTTTTCTTGAAGTTTTAAATCAGAAATAAACTGGTAATAAACCAGTTGAGGAAGTCTCATCAATTTAGACATACCATTTCTGGGATGCATTGCATCTCACTTATGTATTTCCAAGTACTTTGTAGAGTAAAATCAGATTCTGATTTTGCGACATTTCTGCTAACCTGATCTACCTTTTTATCTACATGAGAAAAGTCTATGTTCAAATCCTGATTTTATTATTTGCTAGTTGTTTGACTTTTGTGCACATTACTAATTTTCTTATTGTAAAAGGAGGTGTGAATACCCATGAGATTGTTTTAGGATTAGAGATATTAATATGAAAGCAGTTTAAGAGCATGCCTAGTACATACTAAGTATCCAACGAGTTGTAATTATTGGTAATATCAATGATAATGGGATTAGACCGATATACACTACAAGATTTTTAGAACTTTAAAATAAACATGAAAGCTTCTTAGGTATTTAAATACTCAAACATTACTGATGACTGCTGTGAATAAAAGTGAATTTAACCTACTTAGGCCAGTTTCCTAAAGCAGTGATAGAATGGTCTTAATGAGTTATGAACTATTTCATAGTGGAAATTCTTTTCTTGACTTTTTTTTTAATTAAAAAAAATTTTTTTAATGTTTGTTTATTTTTGGGAGACAGAAACAGAGGATGAGAGGGGGAGGGTCAGAGAGAGAGGGAGACACAGAATCCAAAGCAGACTCCAGGCTCTGAGCTGTCAGCACAGAGGCCGACAGAGGATTTGAACTCATGAACCGTGAGATCATGACCTGAGCCAAAGTCGGACACTTAACTGACTGAGCCACCCAGGCACCCCTCTTGACTGTTAAAAATTGAGTCTCATTTGCTAGTATTTTAGGCTAAGAACTACTTACTAATTATATATTAAGCTTTACTAAACTTTGGGATTTATAAATGACAACGGAAACTATTAGAACTTGAGGAGTCTAATTCAGTATTCTGCTAAGAACCAAATGGTGGCTGCTGTGGAATGTATGGTAATGTTACCAAGCTTCACTCTACTGAAGCATATACAAGTATTTGAAATATTTGACATTTAGGGAAAGAACACTTTGTCAATCTAACAGAGTTTTTGACTGGCTCCATTTCTTTTCTATTGCAACTGCTGTCTTAGCTTTTAAATAATAATGATAACATTCTAGCTATTGAATAATAAATTAGTTTTATGGCATCAGTTTAATTGTCTATGGGTCCATTGCTATAGTGATGCATATTTGCGTATTTTTTGGTCTCTAATTTTGCAAAAGCTAGACTTTTAAGTACCTAACCTTTAAGTATATAAGGTTGAACCACATAAGCACACTGGTTCAAAAACAAGATGTTCACACACTGTATACAAACACAAATGTATGTATAGTCCCCCCAAATTTGTTTGCATAGTGAAACTCACTGTTGATATTTGCTGCCTATGAATATGCGTTAAACATGTATTTTATAATCTATCAAGGTAGGTGTATATTGCTTTAATGTTCATCACATGTTTTCATAATAAAATTATAGGCATAAGCATATATAACTTTCCTTTACAAAATATATGATAAGTGATTCATATTTGTTCTCATACTATCAACTAGTTTTTCTTTAGTAAAAAGTAAATGATATTGGGAAAATGGTCTTTGGGTGCTTACATGGTTTGAGGTTAAAAAAAGAGAGTTTTAGAATTGCTGACCTCAGAAACTCTCTAAGTAGTATATAGTTCAGTACTATATACTACTAATATATCTTCAAAATGGTGGGGTACATGAGAACGTAGAAAATGTTGTGATGATTTATATTTATCCTCCATCCAGGCTGCTATTTTGTTTTTGATGAGGAAGCAGACCTACCAAAAAGGTAGAGAATAAGCCAGGGATTGACAGATGGATAAAAAAGTAAGAACCAATTAACTGAATATTGTTTCAAGAAATACACTTTAAATATAAAGACACAAAGACACAAACAAATAGAAAGGAAAGGATACACCATGCAAACAATAAGCATAAAAAAGCTATTGTGTCTTTGTTCCAGAAAATATAAATTTGGACTATTATTAGTGACTAAATATTTTTCTGTAATGATAAAAAGGTTAATTTATCAAGAAATATAACATATTAAAAATGTATGCACTTATTAACAGAGCTGCCAGATACTTGAAGAAAAATTGACTCAACTAAAGGGAGAAGTAGATGAATCCACAATTTTAGCTGGAAACAACACACTTCTCAATACTTGACAGTACAAAAAGACAAAAGAGTCAGAAAGGATATATGCCATTTGAACAACACCTTTAACCATCTTGACCTAAATGACGTTTATAGACTACTACACCCAACAAAAGCAAAATGCAGATTCTCAAGTACACATGGAATATTTATATAGATATATCAATACGTGATTCTTTAAGTCTCAGTAAGTTTCAAAGGCTTGAGCTTATACAGAATATGTTTTCTGTCTCCTATAGTACTGAGAAGGAAGAAAAGTATGACATCTAGAAAATTCCCAAATACCTGGAATTTAACCCATGAATTGGAAAGGAAGTCATAGGGAAATTAAAAAAAAAATTGAACTGAATGATAACATATCAAAATGTGGAGTACACCTAAACAGCTTTTAAAGGCCTTAAATTAATGATCTATGCTTATACCTTAAACTAGAAGAGAGCAAATTAAACCCAAAGTAAGGAAAAGAAGGGATATAATAAAAAGATAAATTAACAAAATGGTAAACAGACAAAAATAGGAAATAACAAACTCAAAAATTGATTCTTTGAAAAGATTTGATTCTTAGTGATATTAATAACCCTCTAGGAATACTGATCAAGAAAGAGAGAAAACCCAAATTACCAATATCAGGAATGAAAGAGGAAGCATCAGACTACAGATATTAAAGTATAAGGGAATACTATGAATTTATCCCAATAAATTCTGTAGCTTAGATGAAATGGACAAAGTCCTTGAAGAATACAATTTATCAAAACTAACACAAGAAATTTAAAAATATAAATATCCATATACTTAACAAATGGAATCTATAGTTAAAAAATTTTGCACTAAAAACTCTCCCTTACTAGTGAACTCTTATTAAACATTTACGAAGAAATAATACCACTATTAACATAAACTCCTAGAAAATCAAGTAGGAAGAAATGCATTTTGTGAAGCCAGTATGACCCTGATGCTAAAACCAGACAAGGATAGTATAATAAATGAAAATGACAAATCAGTATCCTTCATAAATACAGATGCAAAAATTCTTCATTAGCAAATTCATCCCAGTAATGCACAAAAAAGACAATACATCATGATTGAGTTTTCAAAATCAATGAATGTAATTCACCACATTAACAAAATAAATGAGAAAAATAAGATCATTTCAGTAGATACTGAAAAACTTTTGACAGAACTCAATACCCATTCATGATTAAAAAGCTAAACTAACTAGGCATAGGAGATTCTTCATCCGAATAGATGCAATCTGTGAAAAGCATGCAACTAACATTATATATGCTAATGAACTATTGAATGCTCCCACATCGAATTAGGGAAAAGGCAGGGATGGTTACTCTGATTTTAGTATTGTGCTGGAGGTCTTAGATGGTCCATAAGGAAAAGAAATCTAAAACATAAGATTAAAGAGAAAGAAAGAATGCTGTCTTTATTAACAGGTGGTAGAGTTTGTGAGTGCAGAGAACCCTAGGAAATCTATAAAAACTACTAGCATTATTAATAAATGAATTTATCAATGTCTCAGGACACCATCTGTTTCTATAACCAACAAACTTTCGGAAAACAAAAACAATAGCACCTACGGTAGCATTCAGAAACAAACACTTGATAAGTTTAATAAAAACTACAGAAGACTTCTGCACTAAAACTCCTTTTCCTAAGAAAAGTTAAAAGTAGAAAGATATATTGTAATCATCAAGTGGAAGACTCAATAGTGTTAAGATTTTAATTCCCAAATTGATCTCTGGATTTAGTTCAATTCCAGTCCCAGCAAGCTGTTTTTAAAGAAAAGTGACAAGCGCATTCTAAACTTTACATAGAAATATAAAGCGCAACTAATCTACTAAAAGAACAAAGTTAGAAGACAACACTACTTGAATTGAGAAGTTTCTAAGAAAGGCAAATAGATCAATATAACAGAAGAGAAATCAGACATAGACCACATGTAATTTCTTTTTTTGAGAGAGAGAAAGAATGTGTATATGTGCGTGTGTACAGGAATAGGGGAAGGACAGAAGGAGAATCCCAAGCAGGCTCCATGCCCGGTGTGGAGCCTGTCACAGGGCTAACAGATCATGACCTCAGCCAAAATCAGGAGTTGGATGCCTAACCAACAGCCACCCAGCCGCCCCATAGACCCCATGTAATTTTTAACAAGGATGCCAAAGCAATTCAGTGAGAACAGGGAAGTGTTCTTGATAAATAGTGCTAAAACAGATGGATATCCAAACTGAGGAAAGTCGGGGCTCAACTCCTATTTCCCACTGCACATAAAAAATAATTTGATACACACTTTACACCTGTGTTTAAAATTTTAAAGTTTCTCCAAATATTGGAGAATATCTTCCACCATGAGTTAAGCAAAGATTTCTGTTAGAGAAGATAGAGTGCTGCCATTTAAGAAAAAAAATGGAAAAATTGGACTTTGTCCAAATAAAAACTGCTTATCAAAGATGTCTTTAAAAAATGAATTGGCAAAAAAAAATGGATGAGCAAGCAACTTACTGAGAAGATATTTGCAGCACATATATCTGACTAGAAACTTGTATCTAATAAAGTACTTCAAGAATTCTAGTAAAAAGACAACACAGTTTTAAAAAGGGAAAAATCCTTGAATAGGCACATACATGTATATGTATATAAATGTGTGTGTGTATATATATATGTAATGTGTATATATAATTAAACATCATATATAATGCATATATACATGTATATAAATAGGCTGAGACTACCAAGTGTTGGTGAGCACCTATGGGAGATAAAATGTTACCATTACTCTATAAAAGTATAAAATGCTTTCCATTTTACTATGGAAAATGTTTTTGACAGTTTCTTTAAAAGTTAAACATATCCTATGTCTTAGCAATTCCACTTTTACGTATATAAGAGGAATGAAAACCTGTATTTACAAAACCATGATAAAGAATCTTTATGGCAACTCTATTCATAATCATCTAAAACTGGAAACAGTGCAAATACCCATCACCACAAGAATGAATAAGCAAATTCAGATCTATTCATAGAGTGGAAAATTACTTGACAGTTAAAAGGAACAAATTACTGTTAAAAGCGAGAATGTAGATGAATTCTAGGAACATTGAAAGAAGACAGACAAAAGAATACCTAATTTCTTACTTTGTTTTTTGTGCACACTACAAAGTTACGGTGACAGAAATCAGAGTAGTGGTTGCTTCTTGAAAGAATGGCTGATTGAGGAAGGGGCACGAGGGAACCTTCTGGGTTTGTGGAGATGTTCTACATCTTGATACAGATGTGTAATACTTGGGACTTGCATTTGTCAAAATTGATCAAATTGAGTACTATTCCTTTCACTGTATCTGTAATATACCTCCGTTAAAAACAAAAAGTCATTGTCTTTAAGTCATAAGTCTGCAGGAAAAAGTATTTGCTGAGAGACTAGACATTATTTCTAATCTGAACTCTAAGTTTAGGTAGGGCTCTAGCAAGTTCATTGAATCAGTTATTCATAATGTAAGAGTAAATAGGAGAGACAAAGCCCAGTGGCAAATGTATAAAACTAAATAAATATGCTGTAGTCCATGCTTTCTCACTGAGGTATGAACATAAAAGGAAGTAGCTAACTCCAGGGCTGAGGAAGGCTTCACAAAACAAGGTGATATTTGACTTGGTTTCTCATTTTAGGAGGCTAAGGATTCCTATCCAAGGTGAAGGTAGCCCTTTCATTAGTGCTAAGTTTTAAGCTTCAAGACATTTCCGATGGCCATATTACCTCAGGATTTGGCCACCTAGGCCTTGTTGACCGTATGTGTATCTTTACTGTTAGTCTTTGGTCATTTTCCTTTTAATTTTTTAATTTACTTTTGGGAGTCTTCTTTTTCTTTCCTTTTCTTCCTTTTAAATAATAGTATGCATTGCTGTAAATACCGTTTACTGAAACAGTTGCCTTCTCTCAGGTTTTTCTCTGTTAAATATCTCCATTTAACAATTATTTGTCACTTTAACGTGCAGGATATGAAAAGATGAACTAGATATAATCTCTGTCCTCAAAGAGTTTTCTAGTTAATATGTAAAATAACTATAACATAGAAAGTAGAATGCATCATGGAAAAGTATAGATAAATTATTATGGGGATTCCAAGAGAGGAGAGGTTAGTTCTACTTGAATAGAATCAGGGGAGGGTTCTTTGACCTGGTATGCGAACTACCTTAAAAGTGGGAAGTATTAATGTGTCAGTGATTGGGAAAGAGCGCTCCAGAAGAGAGGTCTGGGGTGTGCAGAGGCGTACCTCCAGGGATGGGAAGAGTATTTTGCCTGGAGTTAAAAGGGGCACCAGAGAGAATTTTGATGGTCGTTTACAGAGGGATGAGAGTTAAAAGTTTTTAAGGGTAAGAAAGAACTGAACTTGTTTGATTGGTCAAAGAAGGATCTAGGGCACTTGTATAGGACATATTATATAAGAAATCTGTTTTATATGCATAGACAAAAGACTAAGGATATCTGTTACCAGTGGCTGTGTCTGGTGGCCAATAATTACAAGAATATTTGAGTTCTCTTTTTGCTCTTTTGCATTTAAGTTTTTTTAACTTCTGCATTAAAATTTTTGTACATATATTTTTGTTACGTAATTATAAAAATTATATATCTGCTTCATGCACCCACTGTGGTGGTAGCTTATTTGCTAAGAACTAATCAGTTGAGAACCTATTGCTTCCCAATTGAAAAAGCCTTTATCTGATACATCATGCTGTCTCTCTTTTATGTATGTATGTGTGTGTGTGTGTGTGTGTATGGTTTTAGCCCCAGTGAAGCAAATTTGGTTTATTTTGCATTTTAATATATGCATTGTAAAGACTAAATGTAAAGACTCAAAACTTAACTGCTTTGTTTCAACTCTAAGGGATTTTCCTCATTCAGCTTTCTTTCACATGCATAGGTTTTGCAAAAAGCAACACTTGTTGTTCAGAGTGAAGTGGACAAATGTGTAGAAGATATAATGAAGGAAAAGAATATTAACCCTGAGAAGGATGCCAGGTATGCTGTCTTTACAGCGTTCTCTTTTATCACACGCTTGTACGGTGAGGTGTGGAGGTCCCACACAGTTAGTTGTAAACTAGGGGAGCTGAAGGCTTTGTAGAGATCATCCAGTTCAACTATGTGACTTCGCTAAATGAGGAATCGAGTAAATGATTTCTAAATAGACATATGAACCACGTGCTATGGAAGACATTACTATATTGTGATAAGAAGATATGATTTTTTAAAATAATAATTTTATCATTTTCAGTTTTAAAATCTGCATGAAGGCATGCTTACTGCAGATATCCGGTTATAAACAGCTCTATTTGGATGTAGAGAGTGTGAGAAAAAGGCCATATGATTCTGATAACCTCCAACATGAAAAGCTGCTTCTCAAGGTAAAATTTTGTTTTCAGTGTTTGGAGTTATTGGACATTGGAAAAATAAAGCAGGCTCGAGCTAGTAAGGATTGTGTGCAAATTCTAGAGGCTTATCCAGGCATCCCATTTCTTTGCCCCTTGTTATTGTTGGTGAAAGATTTTGAGTTAACTGTTTTTATAATTTTCTGGTAAGCCTTGTTAAAATAGATTCAGATAAGTTTTATTTTAATGTTTTTAATTCCAAAATAAATTATAAGCTTTATGATTTAATTTATAATATAAGAGATATCTTTTTAACTGAAAAGTATGAGTCCAAAAGCTTCAGATGTTCCCTTGACTTTTTGTATAAATTGCTCATTTAAGTTAGGCATTTTTTTTAGCTTACTTTCAAATTGTGAACATGGATGTCCCATTTCATATTATTATGTCAAATATTTTAGGATTTATGGAATGTGAATTGCCAAATAATACCACCACAGATTTAAAAATTAAGAAAGTAATAAAATTTACTTTGCATTTTCCCATTTCTTATTTCTAAAGTTTAAATACATAAGACTGGTTAGAGGTCAAAATTAGAGATTAGTAAACCTGGAATAAGCTTTCCAGATCATCTAGGCTAGCATCTACATTTTAGGTTTAGGGATGAGGTTCTAAGGCCCAGAGGAGACAAAATAATTGCTTTAGGCCCAATTTCATTTTTAATGGTTAAAGTCAAAGAAAATAGTGCATTGTACTTGGGAGTTAGGAGTTTGTTACAGCTAAAAACACTGTAGAAAGAGACATTGACAGTATCGAAGTAACAGTAAGAGACAAGTTAAAAAAACAAAAACCAACCTGTTTTTCAGAGTATAAATATATACTTCACTTAATTTTAAAATTAAAAATAAAACTTGATTTTGTCAAATAAGGATAATGAAAATATGTACCTCAAAGGGCTGTTGGTGTAGACTGAATTTGTATATTTAAAGTTATAGAAAAAAACTTAAAAACTAAAAATAAAAAATAAAGTTGTAGAATGGTGCCAGGCACTCACTGCGGGTTGGACACCACTTATATGCTCATTGTTAATCATTACTCCCTTACCTTCTGACTCTTCGTACATAATGCCTTCCCTTTAGAAGGGGTAAGATACAGATCCTAGCATTGTAGTCAAGGGAATTTTTATCTTAGTGATTCATCATGAAAGTCAGTTTTAGAGGTAAAGAACCAGTTGGTGGCAGTGAACCATCCAGCCACAGCACAGACTCAGCAGTCTCTGTGAGTAAAGAGTTAAGTAGGTACGTGTTTTTTTAAGTGAAGTTTAAGAACCACCTTACCTAAAGTTAACCAGCATCTTAATATTTAGAATTTAAGGTTCTTCTTTTGCCCTATGAAGTCAGAATCACCAGAGATGGAACTCAGCAGTTTGATATTTGTGCATTTTGTTTTACTTTATTTAATTTTTAATTTTTTAAGTTTATTTATTCATTTCGAGACAGACAGAGCAAGTGGAGGGGGGGCAGAGGGAGAGGGAGAGAGAGAATCCTAAGCAGGCTCTGCATTGTCAACACAGAGCCTGGTGCAGGGCTCAAACTCAATGAAACATGAGACCATGACCTGAGCCGAAACCAAGAGCTGGACACTTAACCGAGTGAGCCACCCATAATCAAACCCCTTGCCAAACTCATGGAGAGATGCCAGTATGTTAGTAAAAGGAGAAGAGACCAGATAAAATCTAATGTAATGCCTGGATTAGCTTCAGGACCAGAGTCCTGACCCTGTCTTAAAGTAAGGTTACAAGTCTTCACATTCAATTTTAGGTGACAGGATACTACTTTCATTAGGAATCCTTTACTCAAACAGTGCCTGAAATGGTAGTGAAATGGAAAAAAATGCAAGTATTTCTGTTCTGCAAATATTCACAAACTTCTTAATAAGTTTTGTAAGTCTGTTTTGTTTGCTGACTTTTGTGGTATCCTTAGAAAAGGATCAAATGTTTTAAACTTTATTTTGCATTGGTTAATTTGTTGCTGATATTTGATTTCTGTTTTTAAATCCTCAGTCTTAATTAAGGAACATATTTCCTTAAAACCAAGCCATTTTATGTTTTTCTTTTAAAGTTATGAAAATATGTAAAATAATGATCATACGGATTGAAATACTAGCAGTCTTGTCTACGGCCATACCACCCTGAACGCACACCCAATCTCATCTGATCTCAGAAGCTAAGAGGGGTCGGGCCTGGTTAGTACTTGGATGGGAAATACTAGCAGTCTTATTTCTTCATGATTCCCTCCTTGTCTCCCTCCTTCTGATTAGGGACTAATCACGCCCCATTAGAATGGAGCCTCCCTAAGTATTTAGTGTTTGAGGCAAGGACCAAGTACCTAGTACTGTTTTTCTTAAGGAGGCAGTTTACCAGTGCTGGTATATATATATGACTTAGTAAATAAAGGTGCTTCATTGTTTTAGGTTTCTGTATACTTGATACTTTTTCAAAATCTATTGTTCTTCATATCAGTCTTTTAAGTTGGACTAAGTATGCTGCATTTTTTAGGATAATTGAAAAGTCCTCTAAGTATGGTTTTTGTTGAACGTATAATTTATCTACAAAACCTGTGGAAAGCATCTTACTTAATTCATATCACCTCTGAGAATAAAAATGTCTTGGTAAATTAAGAACATCACTATTATTTGTAATATGGAAGCATGTTTGTACAGCTTTGGAATCTTCTGATGCCCACAAAAAAGTTGAAGGCTAGGATCTCCAAGCAGTGGGCCGACATTGGTTTCCAGGGTGATGATCCCAAAACAGACTTCAGAGGCATGGGCATCCTTGGATTAATCAATCTTGTGTAAGTGAAAATAAACTTTTTCTTCTTCTCTAAGTGAAATTACATGGAACCTCTAATACTGTTAAATTCTGATAATTAATCTAGTTGTTTCACACTTTTTCTGCATTTTAATAGCTACACTGCTAAAAGTATTTACTGATGTGCTGGCAACAATATGAAAAGATAGGACACATTCTGTGTTTGTATGATTTCTTACTGACATCTTCCTTTCTCTTCCTAACCTACTTTCTGATACCTCTTAAGGAATTATATACACTTTTTCTTACTCTTTTTATCTTTTTGCCTCTTCTCTCTGGTTCTCTAATTCCATTTTGGGAAATATAACTTGATAAGATACTAATAAAGTCTCTTCACACTTACTCTTCACCATCTGTGACAAGTGAGCTAAAGCCCTGACTTTTCAGAATCTATATGAACTCTCTTTTAGAAATTTCTGTACTTTATGAAAATTTCAGTGATTGTGCCGTCTAAAATTTAAATGAGCCATGGAAGTCCACTTTTTATTCTACTTCCTATCATCCTAGAAACAGCCAGTTGGTTATCCTGTGTTATATGTGTGTGAGTATCAGTGCATTATGAGGTGGTCCAGAAGGCTGAACAGAAGATCAGTCCCTAGCTTTAAGAGCTCAAACTTAAGTTTCCATTAGTATAAGCCAGCAGGTTGTATGAGCCTACAAACAGATCGTGTTATATATTTCTCTGTTATATCTGCTAATACTTCTGTTTTATGGCAGCATTTTAGTTCTGCCGCTGACCAGGGAGGGTATTTGTAGTGCAGAAGAGAGGTTATTGGCCCTCTTCTGTTTGCCCGGAAAATGGCATTAAACAATCCTGACCTAAGCTGCAGTAGGAGAAATAAGCCGAGGTGACAGATGATGTCCCAACAGGCACACATGGCCTATTTTATAGAAAATTTAAAATCACAACAGACAAACAAAATAACTCTAGGTTCGTTTTAAAGGTAGATAGAACGTCTTTTGTTAAATGATGTATTTGTTTAAGTACTTTAAAGCCTTGCGCTGCGCCATGTCCTGCACTAACAGGATAGGCCTGAGAGCTCAGAATTAAATTTTGACGCAGAGCCATTTCCGAGTCCCGGAAGTGATCAGCTGGAGGCTGGGACAATTGGCAGTATTATCATCTTGACAGTAGCTTCTTAAATTTCTTCTGTACATCTTCAGTTTGAATGACATATTTTATTATTTTTCTTAAACTTCTTAAAGGTATTTCAGTGAAAACTATACCAGTGAAGCTCACCAGATTCTTTCCCGTTCAAATCATCCAAAATTAGGGTAAGCTGGACAGGTCAAGGGAACTGTAAGTTCTTGAATGTTAAAATGTTGATGAGCTTATCTGGATTTGAA
Source organism: Suricata suricatta (assembly GCF_006229205.1). Lineage (NCBI taxonomy): Eukaryota > Metazoa > Chordata > Mammalia > Carnivora > Herpestidae > Suricata > Suricata suricatta. The sequence goes on along the minus strand of NC_043700.1, from coordinate 80,746,074 downwards.
AGTTTTTCATGTTTTTTTTTTTAATGAGATTATTTTTATTAATAAGAACTTTATAAAGGATATTACATGATACATTATTTTAAAAGTGAAGTGTGATCATAAATCAGTTTTGTATTCAGTATATTTTTGTCACAAAATATAGTTTGTCTATAAAATGGAGGTAAGGAACTTTATGAAAGTTTCTTGAGGAATAGATTTGAAAATAGGAATAGGAAATAGCTTTGAAATAGAAATAGGAAAATGAGAAATAGCTTTGAAAATTGTGAATTGAAATGCAAATAAGGTTCTATTATTAGTCTTGTCATTATTATTTTATTCTTATATTCCAGTGATACCTACCTTTGAAAAAACATTATAACAATATTACATTATAAAATAAATACCCTGATAATGGAGAACATATCAGATTACCCAGTGTGTTTAGAAGCCAATGACAATGTGTGTGTAGTACTCTAATTTTTTTAAGGATTTTTGTTTTTGGTATTTGACCAAAGCTTTATATTTATTTATTCATTTATAGCTTTACCTATATGTGTGTATGTGTGTGTGTATATGTATGTATACACACACATATATATACATACATATATATTGGAATATTTTCCAGATTTTTATTTAAATTCTAGTTAATGTAGTGTAATATTGGTTTCAGGAGTAGAATTTAGTGACACCTGGTGCTCATCATAAATGCCCTCCTTAATACCCATCTCTCACCTAGCCCATCCCCCACTCACCTCCCTCCATCAACCCTCAATTTGTTCTCTATAGTTAAGACTCTCTTATGGTTTGCCTCCCCCTCTTTTTTTCCCCCTTCCCCTATGTTCATCTGTTTTGTTTCTTTCTTAAATTCCACATATGAGTGAAATCATGAGTGAAGTGGTATTTTTCTTTTCCAGACTGACTTGTTTCACTTAGTACACTCTGGCTCCAACCACTTTGTTGCAAGTGGCAAGATTTCATTCTTTTTGATGGCTCAGTAGTATTCCAGCGTGTGTGTGTGTGTGTGTGTGTGTGTGTGTGTGTATGTGTATGTGTGTGTATACACACCACATCTTCTTTATCCGTTCATCAGTTAGTGGACACTTGGGCTCATTCCATAATTTGGCTTTTGTTGATAAAACTGCTATAAATATCAGGGTGCCCCTTTGAGTCAGTATATTTGTATTCAAACCTTCATTTTTACTGCTTAGATTACATTCAGAAAATCAACAGCCTCTAAAAGAACAAAAATATTTTATCTATTCTGGTTTATTTTTCTTAATAGGTAGAGATTATTATAAAATTGATAATTGTATTAGAAATGGATCAACATAACTTTTCCCTAATTTCTTGCATAATTTCAAATTTATTTTATGAGCAACTTGGCTAGCTGGTATAACTGGTAATGTTTCTGACATAGGTATTCTTATGCAATAGTTGGAATCAACCTTACTGAGATGGCTTACAGCTTGCTGAAGAGTGAAGCATTGAAGTTTCATCTCTACAACTTTGTTCCCGGTACACCAACAATGGAACACTTTCATCAGTTTTATTGTGAGTATTAAAATGAGTTAAAACTAGATATTTGTAAAAGAATTTTTAAATCATTAGGAAGATACATAATTTCTCTATTAAGTATTCAATTTATGCTTGTCATTTTATTTAGGATCTTTGAAAAACAGGGAAATAATGGTAGATGGGTCCCCAAGAGTACTTTACCATCAGTTTCTATATTTGCTGAAGAAAAAAATTATGGAAGGCAGTTTTTTCACATATATGCAGATTTAGGATTTATGTAGTCTTTCTATAGACATCCATTTTGTAGTCAACTATAAAATGAATTTTCTCACTTGAATACTGGTCAGCGAATGCTGTTGAGTCAAGGACAGACCATTCAGAGATTATTTTGTTAGTCCTGTAAGGAAATTTAAAGGAACATTCCCCACCCCCTACCCTCACCCGCTGCATTTCAAGGCAAGATTTTCTTGTATTAGGTTGGTGGTCCTTAATAACTGTTCCTAATGTTGTCATTATTCCCACTGTTGCATTAGCTTCTATTGTGATGGTATTTGCTCACTGAAGGTTAATCAAATGAACTTATCTTGTGAAGCTATTGCTCAGAGGCAAAGAACTTAAACCTAGCATAGTTTTGAGGCACCTGAGTGGCTCAGTCGGTTAAGAGTTTGACTCAGCTCAGGTCATGATCTCACAGTGTGTGGGTTTGAGCCCTGCTTCAGGCTCTGTGCTGACAGCTCAGAGCCTGGAGCCTGCTTCTGATTCTGTCTCCCTCTCTCTCTCTCTCTCTCTCTGCCCCTCCTCCAATTACACTCTCTTTGTCTTTCAAAAATGAATAAATGTTAAAAAACAATTAAAAAAAACAAACCTAGCATAGTTTCACATTCTACTTGATCTTTTTATGACTTTAGAACACCTTTTGCATGCTAGCAGGATACAGGAAGCTATATTACCTATAATAATATTACTATTGTTACCTAAATTGCCAAATCATAACTTCTTCATCTCCATTGTTGAAGGTGTCTTCCAGGTCCCTTCTTCCCACAGCCTCCCTGCCTTCACTTGATCCTTTGCTCCTGGTGTGTCACCTCCTAAATTTCTCGTGCTTTTTCTCCTTTTTCCCATCCCTGTTGTAACAACTGCACAACATCAGGCCTTCATTACTAGCTTACTATAATAACTTTCTCATTCGTCTCTCTCTGATGACCTTCTTCCAGTTCTTCTACACATTGAAGTAGAACTATTTAAAATGAAATCTAGTCATTTTACTCTGCTGCCTACAGTTCTTTAAAAGGTTGCATTAGAAGGCCTTTCATAATCCATACCATGTTAACGTCTCCGGATTCATCTTCTGCCAAACACCAACTCCCCACAGTCTGAAAGCTAGGCATGCTGGTCTTCTTCTGGTTGTGCGGACATGTTGTGCTCTCTCTCAACTCTGGACCTTCCACTCTGCCTGGAACACTGGTCTCTTTGCTCTTTTCTTTCCGGGTTATGCTACTCATCTTTCAAATCTCAGTTTAGACATGACCTTCTCTGGGAAGTCTTCTCAGAGACTTTGTTCCTTCAGCTACCCATTTCTTTCTCCATCATTCTTCCCTTCTCTTTTGGAATATTTTTATCAGACTAGTGACTTGCTTTGGTGTGTCTCATTCATTCATTCACTTGCTGTGTGTCATGCTGTTCTGGGCACTGGGATATGGCAGAAATGAGGCAAAAGTCTCTGCATTTATGGAGAGTCCATTTTTCAAACCAAAACAAAATGTTCCCTTAGTGCAGCATCCACCTCCAGATCCCACTCCATTTATCTGCTCCCCTTCATCATAGAAATTTTAAAATAAGTGCTGTTTTCACTTCCTCACTTCTAACCTTTTTCTAACTCGTTCGGTTTCTCTCCCTACTATACTGCTAAAACGAATTTTTTCAAATACGTGAACAACCTTTTTTGTTGCCAAGTCCACTTGCCACCTTTTTTTTCTTTGTGTTACCTGATACTTTTAGCAGCAGTAGGTGTAAATGACCATGCCTTTCTTCTTGAAACATTATCTGGGTTTTTCTGATGGCACAATCTTCTTTCTTTTCTCTAGCCCCACTGACTCTTCAGACTTTTTTTGCTGACTCTTCATCTACTCCCTTTCTAAGTGTAGGAGCACCTCTGAACCCAACCCTGGACCCCCTTCTCTCTTCAGCCCTTCATGCTATGTGCATGTGGTTTCATCCAGCCCCTGTTTGATATACCGTATGTGTACCGGTGATACCAAAATGCGCATCTTCAGTCCAATGTCTCTTTAGCTTCTAGCATTTGTATGTCTACATCTTTTTTAATGGAAAGGGATAAAGGATCTCATGCGGATGGGCACACATCCACATATGCGGATGCTACATGTTTTCAGATGGGGGGTCAGGTTTTTCAGGTTCCTGGGACTGCTGTCAGATGATCTGCCTGGAGGCACTGGTCTCCTTTACCATAGCAGAGTTGTCATTGTAGTTGTGTTTAAACCCCCTGCTGGCCCTTCCTGACTGTACTGGAGATGTCTCCATGCCTTGACTGCAACCAGATACAAACAGTGAAACTGGGTCAGTGTAGCCCAGCATACCTATCCCTTAGTATAGACTGTGGAGTCTGTGTGTTCGTCCTGTGAGCTGGGAAGAGACCCTTCCTTGCCTTGGGTCAAGCTCAAACAGTCTCCTTTTTTAGGGGGCATTTTGAACAGATTTTTATCCAAATCTACATCATCTTTTCCCTATTCTCCAGGTCTTAGCTTTCATCTTGTTGCTAGGGAACTATTTTTCCCCATTAGTCTTGTTTGATTTTCTCCCCTAAATCTCTCATTGACTTTTTGCATAATGTCTAAACTCCTGGGCCTTCACTGACAACCTCTGATCATTTTTTCTCTATGAAATATATGCTTGTTTGAAGCTGCCCATTGAACATAAAACAAATATAAAACAATCAAAAAATTCTCCCCTCCCCAAATTAAACATTTTACCATTTTTAAATAAATACAAGAGTGTGGTAGGTAAGAAAGCAGTGCAAAATGGCCTCTGCCCAGTATTTTTCCCCCTAACTATGGGTAACGTGAGCGTCTTTGGACACTGTTGATCTCAGTGCCCTCGGCACCAACATCTTGTTTGGCTCCTGTCTAAGAAGAACATCAATGTGATGCTAAGGTACAAAAGTCATTATAGGACCTTCTCAGTTACCTTGTTTCTATCAGTTCTAGATCCATAAGAGGTGGGGATCATCCTGGAAACAATGAAGCTTATGTTTTTCAAATTTCTTGAAACATTTAAAGCAAACATATACACACACACACACCTCAATCTTATACACTGAAGTTTCCTCCCCAAAATTGATTTTTATATCCTTTATCAGTAAAGTTTTATGTCTTTTTAAAAAATCCTTATTATTATTATTTTTAATGTTTGTTTATTTTTGAGACAGTACACATTGAGCAGGGGAGGGACAGAGAGAGAGAGAGGGACAGAGGATCTAAAGCAGGTTCTGTGCTGACAGCAGAGAGCCTGATATGGGGCTCGAACTCACACACTGCAAGATTATGACCTGAGCTAAAGTCAGGTGCTCAACTGACTGAGCCATTCAGTGGCCCCTACATGCTTATTTTTTGAGAGAGAATGAGCAGGGGATGGGCAGAGAGAGGGGGGAGCAGAAGATCCAGAGTGGACTCTGTGCTGACAGCAGAGACTTGATGCAGGGCTCGAACTCATGAACTATGAGATCATGACCTGAGCCAAAGTCAGACACTTAACTGACTGAACCACCCAGGCACCCCTAAAGTTTTATGTCTTAATTAAGGTTCTGTTTTTCTTAAAAGGAACATACTCTAACTAGAAAATAACTTCAAACCTTATTTGTTGGGGGACTGGGCCCAGTTCATTTGCACAAATCAATTCCAAGGTCATAGTTTTTGTGTAGAATAAAGAACTATAAAGAGATTAGCTTTCACATATATTATTTCCCTGTGATGTATCTCCATCTCCCCCTTCCCTCGTTATCCCTACTGCTTTTTTATTGTTGTTACTGTTCTCTAAAGACAAGGCTGGAAACAAGTGAGTGCTAATTCAGTTTGTTAGCTCCACTGTCGCCCTCTTGTATGTTGGAGATGCAAGCAGGTATCCAGTGTCCTCCCGAGTGGTTTGGTGATTCCAAAAAAAATAACCCCCAAATTTGTGTAACAAAAAAGTTATGGCTCAATAACAAGTTTATTGAGATACAATTTATATACCATAACATTCACCCATTTCAAGTGAAGTGAGTTTTGGTAAAGTTATTAAGTCATACAACTAACACCATAGTCCACTTTTAGAACATTTCTATTATCCCAATAAATCCCTCATGCCAGGTTACAGTTAATCCCTGTTCCTGTGGTTACCTTATTTTAACTCCTATTGGAAAACCTCAAATGCCCCTGTGGCTTTGGTCAGGGACAGTAAAAGCATACCGGGAATTTTGAGGTTAGAGATTTTGTATGGTGTTTCTGTTGTGTCTAATGTTTGAAACATCCTAGAGGCAAAAGAGCAATAGATGTACTTTGCGGAAACAACTTTTTTCCATTCTTTCCTGCGAGGCTTTCAGAGTCTTGTAAGGCCCTTCTGTAATTTTGTTCTCATCTCCTGTAGCTTCTTTGTGTCTCTTCAAATCAACTTAGCCATTGCAGCCTCAGGACTTTAGGCCAGTCTTTCTCCGAGACCAGTTTACATTATAGAGCAGCAACTCAATTCTGAGTAAGAAGTTTCTTGGGACACCTGGGTGGTTCAATCGGTTAAATGTCCAACTTCAGTACAGGTCATGATCTCACGGTTTGTGGGTTCAAGCCCCGTGTCAGGCTCTGTGCTGACAGCTCAGAGCCTGGAGCCTGCTTCGGATTCTGGGTCTCCCTCTCTCTCAGCCTCTCCCCTACTCATGCTCTGTTTCTCTCTGTCTCAATAATAAATAAACAAAAAATTTAAAAAAAAAGAAATAGCTAGCACTTTATACTTGAGAAGTTTGTTCTAAACCAAAATACTCATTTGCTTAGGCAGTAATGAAAAGCAATTTAGAGGACTTATAAGAATGGTAAATTAACTGAAATATAATTGCCAAAATAATAAAAATATAATAAAATTTGCATAGATGTCTTATTTTTCATACTACCCAACATATTAATCTCCAAATTTTTTATTGTACGTCACTGTCAATGTATTGGGAGTAGGTGTGGGGTGGGGCACAGATATAATTTATAAATGAATGTGTAATTTCTATAGATGTACTCTTCTAATGTAAGTACGAAGTAAATTTTGAACGAAATAAAGATTTTTAAAAATACCACTTAAAAATAAGTACAAGATGATCATTCTCAGTTTGGCTTTTGGGAACAAGAGGCCCTCTGCTCAAAGGGACCTTATTCTTTACTGTTCTCATATATCCTAGTTAACAAAAATCTGTTTTATCAGATCAGGAGATTACTCTGAAATCTTTCTTAAACTGGCTTTCTTATGAAGTGTTATTTCAATGTTGAAATGTCATGGTTCTTAACTGTTAGTGTTTGCTTTATGACTAATTTCTAAAATGGAAATTACTTTTTTTTTTATACTGGTTATGAGGTTATTATAATCTAGCCACACTTTTATGTAGTCACTGTGTTCCTTCCCCCACCCCCCATTTATCTGAAATAAGTCACTTCTCTCCCTTATTACAAATCCTCTCAGAAGAAGAAATGAGATTCTGATGGAAACAAAGTCTAATGTATAACATGATAGAGACTCCTTGCAAACTTTGTGATTCGGGCAAGTTATTTAAGCTCTCAGGGGACCTGGCTAGCTTAGTCAGTAGAGCATGCGACTCTTGACCTCGGCATCATGACTTCTAGTCCCATGTTGGGCATAGAGATTAGTTAAAATAAATAAATAAATAAATAAATAAATAAATAAGTAAAAGCTCTCTGCACCCTCCATTTCTTCATCAGTAAAATGGGAGTAACAGCACCACATCATAGGCTTCTGGAGAGTAAATGCACACATGAGCATGTGGGTAGCACTATAGTAGCATTTGTTAAATAAATACATATATTTGGTTGAATCCAAATATGGCTTAAGAGTGGTTTTAAATTCACATTTTTTGGTTGTAAATTTACATTTTTATTTGTATTATGTAATGTTAATACTTTGAGGGTTAACTTGGATACTGTCATGAGGATACTTAACAACAAAAACAGTAAGCCTACTATTTTTTTTTAATTTGTTATGTTTGTTTATTTTTGAGAGAGAGAGAGAGAGACAGAGTATGAGTTGGGGAGAAGGAGAAAGAGAGGGAGACACAGAATGCAAAGCAGGCTCCAGGCTCTAAGCCATCAGCACAGAGCCCGACGCAGGGCTCAAACTCAAGAACTGTGAGATCATGACCTGAGCCGAAGTCAGACCTAAACCAACTGAGCCACCCAGGGGCCCTTAAGCCTACTATTTAGTTTGTGTATTCTTTTTAAAAGAGAAGATGTTGGTAGTTCATTGGAGAAAGTAGAAATAATTCTTAGATTCATAAATCAAGTAGAAAATGGCTTTCATGTACTTTTTCCTTGTCTAATGTTTTCTTGTTATTTAAGAAAAAAAAAATTTTTTTTGAGAGAGAGGGAAAAAGGGAGAGAAAGGTAATCCCAAGCAGGCTCCCTGCTCTCAGTGCAGAGCCTGACAAAAGGCTCGAACTCATGAAGTGTGAGATCATGACCTGAGCTGAAATCAAGAGTCAGGCGCTTAATTGACTGAGCCACCCAGCCAGCCCATTGTCTCATTACTTTCATATGTGTATTTCAGGGGTCTCTGGGGATAACTTTTTTCCCTGTTTCCAAGGCACCTTTTGACAGTACTGTATCTCTTACATTGGAGGGATTTTATTGATATTTGAGACAAACAGTAAATATACTAAATATTTTATTAAAATTCCTGCTTATTTTGAACAAAAATATTTCTTATAAGGTTTTTCAGGTTTCTAGTAGTTTAATATGATTTCTGATTATTGTATCTTAATGTATAATTTAAAGGATGGTTCTGTACTTTCAAATGAGGTGGTTTGGTTGTGATTTCCCTCCTGAGACCATATTTATGTTTTGTTTTGTTTTTTAACCACAGGTTACCTTGTCTATGAATTTGACAAGTTTTGGTTTGAAGAAAAGCCAGAAAGCATTATGTATTTCAACGTGTATAGAGAGAAGTTTCATGAAAAGATTAAAGGACTCTTACTAGATTGTAATGTATCACTTACTTTAAAAATATGAATCATCCGTAGTATCTTCTATTTCTACCACATTTTGCACACACAACAGAATTTATATGTTGTAATAGAAAGCATCTGATCAATTTCACTCCTTAGATATAATTTCCTACACAAAGATTTCAGAAATTCTATTTACGAAAGCTAGTGGACAATCAGTGTATGTTTACAGTTGTTTATACACTGTTCTCCAAAGGTACCTTATCCTTCCAAAGATCCCTTCTGTAGAGTACTGGGAACTACAGTTTGGAACTTGGGATTTAGCCCATTTAGTGTAAAAGTACAAATCAGGTATTTGTATTTAATTGGTTGGTTAAAATGTGTAAAAATCTGTTTTCATTTTTATGTGTTGTACTATCAAGTCAGTATTGTAACCTTTCAAAGCTCTTTTAAAATTTTTTGTGTTTTAGTTTGGAGATGATTGTTCTTTTTCTTTGTCATGTTTTCTTCCTAGGTTAGTTTACAGGAAGACTAGTTTTTCATGGTTTTCTTTGCTTGCATCTCAATCACATGTCCTAATGTTGCTTCATTAGTAGCAAAAAGCATAGAGACGTCAGACAGAATGAAGAATCATGGCCTCTTCCTTTCTGGTTTCCCTGATTACTTTGCATAACGGATAATGAGAGAATGACCGTTTTGGTGACTAGCTTTTTTGTTTTTAAATACTACACTTTAAAATATCACAGTGGCATTTTCAAGCTTAAAAGTATTTTCTTATCTTCAGTTATTTACTTTTCAGTCAGTTGTAGAAAAGAACGGTAGTGCTTGGTGTGAAGGCCTTTTACGAGGCTTCTCTGCCTGTGTTTATGAAAAGAGATGTATTTGCTAAGAAAATCTGGACTCTCGTCAAAGGACAGTGGCTATTTCAGTAAAGCTGTCTTTGAACTTACACAAAAGGAAAACTTAAAGCTTTTCAAAAATACTGGTGAAACAGCATTCATTGGTTTATTTTACTTACGATTAACTGTTGCTTCTTCTTGCTTTGCCTCCCTAGTGTTTCTGGACCATGGCATATAGACTTTATGGGTATTCTTTGAGTTTGTGGTCTGTGGGATTCTAAAGTAGCCTGAGGATGATGACTGTGCATTTCGTGTAGCTTTATTCTCCTAAAATCTCAGGAGGGCATCAAGTACTGTCAAGGATTATATGGTGATGAGATTCTCATGGGAATGATTTCTTCCTTGTGTGTTTTAGACGTTTGTACTCCTAGCAGAACTAAAAGACTTTGAAGATCAGTTTGTCTGATTACTAAGTTCTTAAATCCTACAGAAACCCGCCTGTTAAAGACATATTCTAAATACGATGAGAGTTAGCCATCTTTAAGTATGTATGTATATCAAGTGCTTAAGGACTGACTCATGTGGTCGCAAGACCCGAGACTTGCAGTGTCCGTCCGTGTCTCTAGACAGACCTCTCTCTGCAAACTTGCCAAAGAGAAGAGAGGTAAAAAAATATCTGCGTGAAAACTAACAGATGCAGTGTTGTATAGCACACACATTGAAAATGCAGCATTTAAAATTATTATTTTCTCAAGGGGTTAAAACATTTAAAAGTTGAGTTCATTTAATTATAGTTGTGGTGGTTTGGTGTCTAAGTATCACAGAAATTTAAAATTGGTTTCTTGTAGGAGACTTCTCAACCTTGGGATTATCATAATTTTCTTTTTTATGTTTTCAGTGCTTTAGTTTCTAGTTCTACAGTTCTAGGAGATGTAGCAAAATCCTAGTAAGGATCGGGTGCTAATCATCAAAGTTCATTTTATAGTGTTTATTATTACATGGAAAGCAATTCTGTTAGTCTTTTAATGTTCATGCTGAAAATTCTTATTTTTATATTTTAATCTTTAAACAGCTGAGGTCTTGAACTGACTTAACTTTGTCATGCTTATTGAAGAATGACTCAAGTATGTATGGAAGGGAAAACTGTTTAAGTAATTAAGTTTTTCCCCTTCTAGGGAGGGAAAAAAACCTTTGTAATAATGTTTTGAGAATGTCATTTGAAAGTTTGGTCAATAATATGTTCTTTAAATCTGTCGCTGTTTGTACATTATAGGTCCTGCTTTTGCTTCAAATACTCTGTAACCATTTCAGAAGCTCTGCAGTGAATTGGTCTAAAAACTGCCAATAAATTCTAGTTTGGTAGTCTGGAAGCCAAGCTAAGTTTCCCCACTTGTAAATTAGAACGTAACATAGTGAGGTACATGAAAAGAAAAATATAATTGTGTGTCCTTTCCTATGTTTCCTTGCGTTCAGCATATGTGTGTTAGAGTTTTATGTAGTCTTAAAATCCATATTTAGAATCTTACCTGTTTCTATATTAATGAATAAAATACCAAAGTAGTGATAGAATTGAAGGAGCAGGAAAATTGTTTGTTTTAGCTTCAAAAAGTGAATCGACGTTGAAATGAATTTTTGTATGTGCCAGATCAAAGAGAGCGTGCCAGTGACCAGAATGGTGTAAAAACAGAATTATACTGGTCGTGGTTCAAGTATGTTCTGAAAGACAATCTTTAGGGGAATGGGAGAAATCAGGGGACATCCGTGTCCGTAAACCTAGACCAGCCTCTCTTTGTATATAAGTGTGGTGATATAGTTAGATATAAATCAGTATCTTACTGGCACCAGTTTCGAAAACAGGCTCTTTTTCTTGAAAATGCCCATCCTGATTTTTTTCGACGTTAACAGCTACTTGGAGTTGTATGTATTTTTCTGTGTGAAAAATACTTGTGCTCTTCGTTTTTCTTCTGGTAATAACTGTTTATGTGCCGTTTCTCCCCTTTGCCCTCAGTGGAGTAGAACGTGGTCAAAGGTTTGCTCGCAGGAGCCGCATTCCGTGTGTGGGCAGTGGATGCCCGCTGCCACGCTGTCGAGGCCCAGGGAAGGGCGCCTGCAGGGCAGGAACGCCCAGGACTGGCCGGGGGCCAGCGGCTGCTTTCTCAGGGTAAACCGTCCGCCTGTCTTCTCTCCCAGCAAGTCTGCGGAGGCTTCCTTTCCATTTTCATGTGTATGAATCTCTCCCCACAAGCAGATGTTTAACAACGATTAATGGACTTATTAAACATCTGAGAGAAATCACGAGTGAGCTTATTTTTTTTTCTTTTGGCTTTTCCCTTTGACAAAAAATTTAAATGTAGTTCAAGTAAGACCTATTATAGGGCAATCCTTTTTTTTTTTAATTATAGGGCAGTTCTGTGTTTTTGTTAATATATTAAAAATATAAGCAGTGGCTTTCCCTGGGGGAAAAAGTGCCAGTTGGCAATTTAAAGAAATCAATTTTTGTCTACTTTGGATAAAACAATTAACTTCTTATGTAAAAGCAATACTTTAAGTGTGATGTCCTTTTGTTCAGAATGTTGTGAACAAATAAAAAAAGTTTCAAAATTGTTATAAGCCTTTCTGCTAATCCTTCTGTCTCTTCCCATCCTCCCCATCCCTCCTTTAAGTCATTTATGTTCACGAAACAGTGACTTTCTTATTTAACCCTTTAATCATGTTCCTACAGAGTAAATCAAAATACACAGAAAAATTTTATTTTTGTGACTTTAACTCATCCACTGATTACCTACTGGGTAACAACAGTTGGTTATGAGACCGGAAGAGAACTGGAAAAAAAGACAAGCAGCGATATCTCCCCGCCACCACTGTTACAAAGGACAGGACTAATTCCTACTGCATCGTGGGCTGTTTTTCTTAACTTCGCAGTGTATCTTAGATACATTTTATCTTAATACATAGCTTCCTTACTGTATTTACTTACAGCTGCAGAGCATTTCTGTGTGTGTGTGTGTGTGTATCATTTTGAACTAAACAAAAATACTCCATATGGAACTGGTTGGATACAGCGGACGAACTTTATTAAAGTTAATACTACATATAGCTTTAAAATGTATGTATTAGAAAAAAGAATGGCTGAAAATTAAAGACAAAGCAATCTTCTCAAGGAGTTTGGTGAAGAGCAAAAAATGTAAAGAAAATAAAGAAGGAAATATTAAAGGTAAGAGCTTAAATGCATACAATAGAAATGCATACCATACAATCAACAAAAGTAAAAATGTGTTGCTTGGAAAGACTACTAATATGATTTCTTGGTGAGATAAAGAAAGAAAGAATAGGGGCGCTTGGCTGGCTCAGGTCAGTTAAGCGTCCAACTGGTAAATTTGGCTCAGGTCATGATTCCAAGGTCATGAGATCTAGCCTGGGGTTGGGCTCTGTGCTGAGCATGTAGTCTGCTTGGGATTCTCTCCTTTCTCTCCCTACCCTCTGTTCTCTCTCTCTCTCTCTCTTTCTCTCTCCCTCTTTCTAAAATAAAAATTCTAAAAATTTTTTAAAAAGAATAAGGAGGGAAACAATGATACCAAAAATTGAATGTGAAACATCACTGCATATCCAGCAAATTCTGGAAAGAACATGTATTGAGGATAACCTTAAATTTGAAAATTTAGATGGGATATAAACATTTCTGGAAAAACATCATTTACCAAAACAAAACTGTACAAAGAGAAATAGGGAAACAAGAAGTCCTAGCACTATTAGCTGGAGTCAGCAATTAAAAACCTTTCCATTAACAAAACTACAGGGGCACCTGGGTGGCTGAGTCAGTTAAGCATCCAGATTCAGCTCAGGTCATGGTCTCATGGTTCGTGGGTTCGAACCCCGTGTCGGGCTCTGTGCTGACAGCTCAGAGCCTGGAGCCTGCTTTGGATGCTGTGTCTCCCTCTCTGTCTGACCCTCCCCTGTTCACGCTGTCTCTGTTTCTCAAAAATAAAAACCAACAAAAAAAACCTACAGTTCTGTGTGGCTTGCACTGGTGAATTAACACATTTAAGAATAAAATGGTGACAGTTTTCATGATCTCTTCTAAATAATAAAGGGTGAACACCCCATAATTCATGAGGCACAGGAACAAGCCCAGTGGCTCAAAGGTGTTTCAAGCCTTTGCTAAGATCATGTCCACTAACATTCCCTTGGTCATCAAGCAGGTCACATGGTCAAGTCCAACATCAATGACAGTGAAATACACTCTACTAGGAAGGGAAAAGGAGTGAACATTTGATGAATAATCTGAATCGTCACAGCACATCTATTCAAAGTTGTGCTAGAGACCCCACCGAGTGCAGTGAAACAAGTGGATGGAAAGAAAAGCTACTATTTATAAGTGATATAAATGTATACATAGAAAATCCAAGATAATTGATCAGATATCAAGGGTAGAGGAGGAATTTGATCAATTATCAGGGGTGAGGGATTTGGGCTAAACCTATTTAGGATGATTCTTGCTAAAATTGGAGACGTGCCTAACAATGGGACTTAGTGGAAAAAGACGGCTCAGAGGAGCCTGATTATAGTTTGGTCAAGGGGGAGCATCTTGTCACTACTGCCTATTGCTTGAGCAAGATTTCAGCAAAGAAACGAAGGTTTATGTTTTCTTTGTAATTCTTGACAGAAACGCGCTGCTGTAAGGTGGTGGTCTGTTGTCGTTTGGATTCCCCTGAATCAGCCCTAGAGATAAGGATGTGTCATTCATTTGGAAGGTGATCCCAGGAAATGCTGGTAAGGGGTGGGGAACTGAGCGAGGGAATTGAAGTCATCCCATAAAGGGATTTGGTATTAAGCAAAATAACACTGGGTGTAACTGGATTCTGGGCCCTTGGGTGAGGGTGAGGGTGTTTCCACCTGCGGGTAAGGGGACTGAAGTGTTTATGCACTAACTCCCGTCAGTTACTGGGCAAGGGCCCGCTTACAGGGTGTGTGTTTTCCCTGCTCTTCTAGTGTGCGCAGGTGCGCAAAGACGGCTCTGAAGGCCAGAAGACCCTCTAGAGGTGCTGACGTGACAACAGGAAGTCAGGCCCGTGTGTGCTAAAGTGGTGAGAGCAAGGTGACAGGTGAGAGATACTGAGAACATTTGCTACAAGACCCTTTTGCAGGTAACACCAGGGGAAATGAGCACCGGGGAAACCTCATGAAGTCAAGGGGGGAACCCAACAGTAGATCTAATGTGGAGCTGATTAAAACAACCAGAATGCTGCCTGGCAGCCTGTGGGCTTCCGGGCCTTCTGCCGTTCTTGTTTGGGGTTGAAAACAGGCTCGGGCCATGTCTTCTTATACTTGTAAATCTCTTGTTTATTCTTTCCCTATCTCTTCTGCACTCCGCTTGTAAGGCATGAGAAAAAGGTTACTGCACATGTTAATAATGACTTTAGCTTTGCTGGAAAGATGCCATGAAGTTTCTTTTTATCTCAGTAGAAATCGAAGACTGTTCCTCTGTCTAACCAAAGGTACCTCTGGCTCAAAAATGCTTTAACTCTGGGGTAGGTGCCACAATTCTAAACTTTTTCTAAATGTTGATTTATTTTTGACAGCACAGAGCCTCACATGGGGCCGAAACTCACGAACCGTGAGATCATGACCTGAGCCTAAGGCAGACACTCAGTGACTGAGCCACCCAGGTGCCCGATACCATGATTCTAATAACAATATGCCCAAATGATTATAGTGTCTTAGATTAGAGGTTGTTAAAAAGTACCATAAAATATAGACTCTAAAAATTAAAAAAAAAAACTGTACCAATTATATTTAAATTAAGTTTCTGCCTCTTGGGTCTAAAGACCTTCACTTGTTATTGGGCCACTTTGTAATCCAGGTGAACCGCAAGTTTACATTCAGATATAGATCCAAAATGGCAAACTTTTAAAGATATTAGTAGTATTTTATTGAATATATTAACTGACAGCTGGGTTAATAAATTAAAAGGAAATATTGCATTTTCTTTGATAACTGTTCACCTTAAATATTTATCAACATAAAATGGACCACTTCGTTTTCCTCTTCTGTCAACTTGAATTATAAGTAAAACATATTAAAGTTCTTCATATCCAATCGTAAGACCCCAGCCCTCCCCAAACAGGCAGATGCACTCACTTATCTGGACATTGCATTTGCCAGGGTGCATACTGAGTGTTTTGTTTTCTCCTTCTGAAAACACTGGAATAAAAGTCACAAGAAATAAATACAAATTTTTCTTTAAAAAGTCCAAAACTCGATCAGAATTCCTCTATCTTTTTAGGGTGAAATAAAATGAGTAGGTGTTTTGTTTTGTTTTGGTTTGGATTTTAATTATCTGCTCAGTCAGCACAGATTCCCACCGCAGTGTTACATCCTTTCCCTGGAGACGATTATGTGGCACAGTCCATGGTCCGCCTTGACTTCATCAGTTCCCGCTTCAGCTGTTCAAAGCACACAAACATAATGACGTTCCAGGATCCAAGTCGCAAGAAGGAAGGTGCAAATCTAGAAAAGTGCAGGTCACCATCCTCTGAGTTTGTTAGAATTCTCAAAGCCCTTGCAGCACAGATAGCTGATGCTTCTCACGGGACCACTCTCCTCACATAAAGGCACTTAAAGCTAGCTCTTCTTCACCCTTCCCTACTGTGCACCTAAAACAATGTGTCATCTAGTTGTCTAAAACTGCTGCATAACAACAAAACCCACGTACTCCCAACTAGCCACACACACACACAGCCTTCACTCCCTCCAAACCAGAGCATGTTTCCTTTCCAAAGGGGCATTTTCCAATAACTCCCCTTTTATGAGGTTGTGGAAAGGTGTGCTTTGTTTTGCTCTGCTTTCTGAATGGGAGATAGAAACTGTTGAAAAGGTTAGAGGAGAAAGCAAAGAAAAAGTGATGAGCAAGTGGACCATTTTCCAAAGTCCTTAAACTGTCAAGAGACTAAGTGCACTTTTTGGTTTTGCTTTTTGTGGGCTTTGTGTGTGTGTGTGTGTGTGTTATGTTTGAGAATTATGTCAAACTGTGCAGACCAAATGATTGATTTTTTAAATATATTTTTTAATATTTATTTTTAAGAGAGGATGAGAGAGAGACAGAGTGCGAGTAGGGGAAGGGTGGAGAGACAGAGAGAGGGACACAGAATCCAAAGCAGGCTCCGGGCTCTGAGCTGTCAGCACAGAGCCTGACGTGGGGCTCGAACCCACGAACCATGAGATCATGACCTGAGCTGAAGTCAGACGCTTAACTGACTGAATCACCCAGGTGCCATCAAAGGATTGATTTTGAACACCCGTTTGCAGCAATGAAATATTCCAGGAGAAAAAGACGTCATCAGTTAAATCTGCCTCGGATAGATTTTTTTTTTTAATGTTTTATTTATTTTTGATACAGAGAGAGACAGAGCATGAGAGGGGGAAGGGCAGAGAGAAGGAGACACAGAACTGAAGCAGGCTCCAGGCTCTGAACTAGCTGTCAGCACAGAGCCCGACGTGGGGCTCGAACCCACGGACGTGAGATCTGACCTGAGCTGAAGCCGGAGACTCAACCAACCGAGCCACCCAAGCGCCCCTCGGATAGATTTTTTAAAGAGATCTGGCCTAAAAAATCAGGCCTCCAAGGTTTTTGTGTGGAATTTTGTTTTGTTTAGATCTCAACGCATTTCTCCTGACTCCTGGATGTGTGTGTGTGTGTGTGTGTGTGTGTGTGTATTTTAATTGTGGTACCACGTTCATAACATGAGTCTACTATTTTACCATGTTAAGCATGTAGTTCAGTGCCATTAGGTACATTCACACTGCGAGCAACCACTACCCATCTCTAGAACCTTCTGGTCTTTCCTTACTGAAAATGTACACATTAAACAGTAATTCCCTATGTCCCCATGTCCCCCAGCCTCTGCCATTCCACCTCTGTGTCTATGAATCTGACTATTCTAGATGCCTCATGTATGTGAAATCACACACCGTTTGCCCCTTTTTATTTAGCTTAATGTTTCCAGGCTTCATCCTTATTGCCACATGTATCCCCAAAAGGTTTTAAATTTGCAAAAAAATTTAAAAATTGTTAAATGGTTAATGGTTGATAACTAATATATCCATTCTTAATTTTATAATGTATTTCATTTGTATTAACATATAGTTGCCATTTACATTGAATTGGAACCTTGTGTATAATGTGTCTGGTGCATTAATGCTTATTTGATACGGTTTGAGGCTCTGCCTTACAATTTTAAAGGGTTATAGAATTTTGCTATATTATCATGAGTTTAATCCTTGTGGATTATATCTATAAATTAGCTTATATTGGATTTGCTTAGGAAGGTAGTTTTCAATATAATATTACTTAATGGGAAATGTAATCTATACAATACTAGTTTCCAGGTGAGTGGAATAATAATCCAAGCCACATCATTTTCTGCATCATTTTTCCAGATCATTGGCAATCATTTTTCTCTAGTTCTACTTTAATACAATTTAAAGGCTGAGTCCATCAAATTATGATAGTGAAAATCCCAGCTATCGCACTACTGGGTATTTACTCAAATACAAGAATGCTACTTCAAGGGATGCAGGCATCCCTGTGTTTATAGCAGCATTATTTATAATAGCCAAGATACAGAAGCAGCTCAAGTGTTCATGGATAGATGAATGGATGAATATTTAGTGTACACACACACACACACACACACACACACACACACACAAACACACACACACATGTAAGAATATCTCTCGACCATGAAAAGAATGAAATCTTGTCATTCGCAATGACATGGATGGAGTTAGAGAGTATAATGCAAAGTGAAATGAGTCAGTCAGAGGAAAATAAATACCATATGGTTTCACTCATAAGTGGAATTTAAGAACCAAACAAGCAAGGGGCGCCTGGGTGGCTCAGTCCGTTAAGCGCCAGCTTCGGCTCAGGTCATGATCTCAGGTTTGTGGGTTCGAGCCCCACGTCAGGCTCTGTGCTGACGGCTAGCTCAGAGCCTGGGGCCTGCTTCAGATTCTGTGTCTCCCTCTCTCTCTTACGGTCCCCTGCTTGCGCGCTCTCTCTCTGACTCTCAAAAATAAATAAAAAACATTTTAAAAAATTAAGAAAAAAAAAGAAACAAGCAAAGGGAAAAAAATAAGATAAAGACAAA
>NC_043700.1:80723333-80727288 GCF_006229205.1 Suricata suricatta | reverse complement strand
CTCTCTCTCTCTCTCTCTCTCTCTCTCTCTCTCTCTCTCTCTTTCAAAAATAAATAAACATTTAAAAAAGTTACATCTAATGTTCAAAATTACTTAATTTTTTAAAAGAGCAAACAGTTACAATTAAGGGGTTCAGTACAACACGGCTAGAGAAGCTCCAAAATGACATTGTAAATGCGCAGACCTAGTTGTTATTTATAATAGGAGGTTACCTGCTAGGAGTTTATTTTTCACGAGGGCCTCCTTCATTAGATCATAAGTAACTATCTCTGTACAATTGATGATGACATTTCTTGTCAGGTTGGGAGTAGTCCCTGGAAAGAAGAAAATGTTTAATAGCTCCATTATATGATAAGGTGCTAATTGGATACATGTGTTTTGATCATTATAAAATTCACCTTGAAGTCATTTACCTTTCCAAAGGCCTGTCAGGCCTTCCGTTGTTGCTATAATTCTGTAAGCGTTGTAAGTCCCAGTGTATCGGGGTTTGAGACCATGTAGATGGCTCTGCGCTTGAAGCCTGACCTTCACAACCTCTGTGGGCTGCCCTATGAACACGGCCACTCCTCCCGTCGTCAGGCCAGCTGAGATCCTGCTTCCTAAACTAGCTGCTGCGATCCGGAGAGAGAAAACATGCATCAAGCAAAAGTGAAAACAAAACAAAACAAAACAAAAACAAAAATCGAAGACCCAGAATGCAACTCTGTGTTTTTTAATTTTAGTAGTTCGTATTATTGTATCTTTAGATCTTTTCTATTTCCCCAATGCTTGTGCACGGGATGATCATGTAAAAGTATGTGCTCAGTCGCTATAGGGCTAGAAACCTCAAAGCTGCCTAGAATTTTTTAAAAAATAAAGACTTTCAAGGGCAAAGAAACAAAATGCCTATTTAAACAGTGCTTATTAGTTCTTTCCTGTATTTGGCTCTCTTTTTCAGTATTTCCCACCTGGGAGGAGGCACCAGTCACCAGAGATGCTTAGCCTTCCTCTCATCAATGGTGATGTTAATTATTGGACTCGAGGTCTTAGGAAAACCCCAAGTGGACAAACTTCCCATATGGGATGTCAAGTGGTATCAGGCTACCAAAGTCACAAAAGGAACAAAAATAAAAAGAAAGAAGTGACAAAAGCGATTTTTGGCTTGAAATTTTGAAAACATTAACTTAGGTTACTCAAGACATATTATTTAATGAACTGCAAATAGTCTGGCAGCCCTCCTCCCCCAGGCTCATTCCTATAATTAAAGTATGGATCAAAAACATTTACTCATCAAGGACTTTCTCATTCTGTTTCCTAATCTGTAAAATGGAGATAATAATATCTGCCTCATAGAGCCACTGTGTCTGTTAAAATAACATCAATACCGCACTTAACATTGTCATCACCAATTGTACAGAGATAGTTACTCATGGACAGGACCATTGCAGACAGGAAGCACAGCAATTCTTTTCATAGCTGTGTTTTCTCATCATGCTTGTCCAGGAGCTGAGCATCCAGGAAATAACCATCTTTTTAACTGTCAAGATCATATGATTACAATTTCCTTCACTTTGGGCCCAAATTTATAAACTTTTTGGGGAGGAGAGAAAAAGTGTGAGTGGGGGAGGGACTGAGGCAGGAGGAAGAGAGAGAATCTTAAGCAGGCCCCATGCTCAGCACAGAACCCAATGACAAGCTTGACCACGACCCTGGGATCATGACCTGAGTAAAAATCAAGAATCGGATGCTCAACCAACTGAGCCCCGCAGGCGCCACTTAGAATCTTATTTTGATGCACTCATCTTATCCTCCAGTCCCCTTCTCATTTCCCCATCAAACCCTTTGAGAGAGAGCCTATATTTCCCATCTTCACTTCTCACAGTCCATTTCCTCCTCAACCTTCCACAATCTAGTTTGCATCTCCGCTACTCCCCCTTTGGTGTTTTTGCTAAAGACCCATGAGCTCCTATTGTAGGCACATCCATCACTTCTCAGTCGTTTTCACACTAGGTCTCTCTGCTCCATAACTCCTGGAATCTAGCCCAGACTTTGCTCCTCAGCTCATGTGTTAACTGGACCTTACTTGTCGACCCACCTTCAAGTGAATTTCTTACCTTCCCCCTAAGAAAGTCTCCATATTCCCTCCCTCCATGAATGGTACCTTGAGCCAGAACCTTACAAGCCATCTTACATTTCAGCCTTTCCCTTACACCTTATTGCCAGTTACCATCCAAGTTCAGTCAGTTACACTTCCTAAATGTTTCTGATTGACCTCTCTTCTGCTTCCCTATTGCCATCTATTTAGCTTACCCTGATCATTTCTTACTTTTAATTTACCCCCTTCTTGCCCTCTTTCTTTCCATCCTCTAGATAGCTGCCAAAGTGATCTTTTGAAAATAAAGATGGTTTATGAAAGGTCCGTTGTGATCTGACTCCCTCCTGCATTGGCTTTGCCTCTTCCTCCTCACCATCCTGTGCTCCCTCTCGGCCCTGTATGTTCTTGCCACTCCTCTCTGTGTCCTTGTACATGACTTTCACCCTACTTGCAAGGTCTCTCCTCATCACCTCACCTTATTACCCTATTGCTCCTTCAAGATTCAATTCAGACATCAGTTGTTCAGGAAAATCTTGCACAACCTCACCCCCAAGGCTGGGTTACCCATTCCTCTTCTATGTGCCCAAATCCTGTAATTACTTCTAATAGAACTTATGTCATAGTACACTGTGACCTACTAACCTATTCACAGCTCATAGCTGGAACTGGGGGCACCTGCCTACACAGACATCTATAATCTATGCATCTAACATGGTTTCTGGCACAGGGCAGCTCAATAAAAGCTGGAATTGGCATAACATAAAATATTGCCAAAATGCATCCTATTAATTTAGTATCTAAAGTGCTCAACAATCAGTTAGAAAAATCAATCATGAAGAAAACTACCAGGATGGACAGCTACAAACAGGACAAGCAGTTACTCTGAAACTACTTGTGCAGATATGTTTCTACAACCAATATTTATAACTTGTCCCATAAAGTTATGTTTTCCTAAGGTTTTTTTTTTTTTTAAAGAAAGGCCGACTGCCACCTGCACCACCTCATCTGGATGTGTCTGCAGTCTTGGAGACCTGACTACCCTACGTTCTCCTACAAATGGACCTTGAGAGCTTGTTTGGAGGTTCTACTAGCGGAGGACACCTACTTGTATACCCTTCACCGGAGAATGGTCCTCCTCTATTGGAGAAGGTTGTCCTCCTTGACGGCAGCTTTGGGAGGGACACACGTGAAGTGGTGAGGGAGGAAGGGACACCTGCCTAGCCAGCCAGATCAGCCAAATCAATCCTGGCAATCGATGGGGTGACAGATTGCAACCAGATCGCTCTCACATCCATCCTAGGGTTACTTGAAGCAGAAATGATAAAATCTGCTTAGGTAATCACGTAACATGTTCATTTTGTCACCAGTATGTCTTCTCTCTGGATTGTCTTCTCCACAAGAAAGTGACTCTGATATTTGCCAGCTGGATGGTCTCGATATCTCTTAACCGTTCTGATACTCAGTTTGCCTGTCTGACTATGGGGACAACACTGCATCCCACAGTTCTGTTGGACTGGATGATGCACAGAATCACATGGAAAGCACAGGGAGCGGGTTGAGAGCCTGAGGTTAGAGGACAGACTGCCTGGCTTTGAACTCTTGCTCTGGCCCCTTCCAGCTGTGTGATCTTATAACAGAAGTTATAAAACTTCTCTGTGCTTCCGTTTCCCCATTTGTTAAAGGGTAAAAATAACAGTACCTTTCCAGTGGTGATGTATCTGAGGCACTTAGCATTGTGTCCAGCTCATAGTAAGCCCTCGAAACAATGCTGCCTAAACTGACAGGAATTCTTGGTAGATGCTGCACTCAAGAAATACTAGTTTTCTTTTGGTCCCACAAACAAACCCACTACAGCGTAAGTCCCCTGTGGTCTTTCCTCAC
>NC_043700.1:80721577-80723233 GCF_006229205.1 Suricata suricatta | reverse complement strand
CACTGTTTGGAGAACTTTGACTTCAACGTTATTTTGCAACCCATCCATTCTACAGATGGATTTCCAGAGGAGGCCCCAAATGTCCAGGATTCACTGGGTGATTTTTACAAGTATAAATCTGCATCTGAAAACTCGGTTTTGCACACTTCCTTTTCTTTCCATGAACAGTGAGTACCAAACTAATATTGGATGTTTCCTTGCCAATTCGTTATGAAGACCACTCCCCCACATGTGACACTGCTTGTCCAGTGCTGGGCTCAGGGCCTGTCTCTCTATCTGTCCTGCCCAGGTGTGTTCGCTGCTTACTTTCTTTCCCTGCGCTGAAGAACTCCTGGACGGTGTCATAGAGGCCGATCCTAAGGGAGGCAAAGCTTATTTGTCTCTGGAGGCCAGCAGGCAGCCCACTGTAGAGCTTCAGCGGCCCTTCTGTTTTGGCCAGAGTAGTGACCGTTCCCAGGACACCTTTATACCTAACGGCACTGGAGGTCTGGCATTCACCTTGGATCTAGAAATGAGAAAGGACAGGTCAGAGCAAAGTTAAAACTGAGTTCGAGGATCCTAACTGGTGAAGAAAAAACAAAAACTGGCCATAGGCTGTCCTCTGTGGAGAAGAAACTTTAAGCCAAGATTTTTCCTGCTGTTCCTCAGTTCCTTTTCCCTTTTCAGCATCATCTCCCTATCTATCTCTATATCTCTAGCTATGCATATATGCAGAGAGATCAGCTAAAATGCACAATTTGAACATTTCCACCCTCCCTGTGTAAATTCTCGAGAGGCCTTAAGCAGTAGATGGGAATGTGCCCGTGCCAAATTAAGGACCCCGAAGAGCTTGGCTTGTAACCTGGGAGAGGCTAGTATTGTTAGCTCTTAGACACTCAGTACACCCTAACTCTGGGGACTTTGGCAGCAGACACGGTCAACCTATCTTCCATAGCTTCTTGAGGTTCTTTCCTTTACTCCAAAAGCACTTCCAGTTTCCCACCCTAAAGCATCCAGTGCTGTCACAATCCCACGCCGTTAGTTAAGGTGGCCACCGGTCCTGCCTGAGAAGGGGTGATTAAACCAAACCCGTTGTTAAAGGAACCACAGAACAGATGTCCTCTCTCTCCCCATCTCGCTCGCTACCTGTAGCCGGACTTTGGCAGTGTCCAGCGGGAAGGTGATCACATCTGCCACACAGGCCGCCACGCCAGCAGAGAAGATCTTGACCGCCATGGTCGGGGGCACGTCCGAGACTGTTAAGCCCACCATCTTCGCTCAAATTGCAGAGCGACGGGCGGACGCAAGGACGGAAGTACTCGGGCGCCCACAAGATGGAATTTCCCCCTGCCTTTCCTCTCCTGTCCCCTGGGACAGCAAACCGGCTCCCTGACTTCAGAGAGGCAGGGGTCGCTCGCAGCTTAGGCGGCGCGCGGGCAGTGGCAGCAGGTGGAGCCCGGGCGCTCCTGGCAACTCCCGTGCGCCCTGCCAGCGCCGGGGGACTTATATAGGCAGCCGCTCGCGGGCTGCGGCTCGCCAGGTCTCCGCAGACCGGGGGGTGGACCTGGCCGGGGCGTGCCCTGGGGCGCCAGGTCCCTCCCACCCGCATCCTCGCCTGGCGCCTGGAGAGCCGGGCCCTGACCCCGAAAGCCGTCGCTGAGCACCTGGCCTGCGGCC
>NC_043700.1:80720438-80721477 GCF_006229205.1 Suricata suricatta | reverse complement strand
GAGTGCAAACAGGGGAGGGGCAAAGGGAAAGGGAGACACCGAATCTGAAGCAGGCTCCAGGCTCTGAGCTGTCAGCACAGAGCCCGATGTGGGGCTTAAATCCATGAGGAGTGAGATCATGACCTGTCCTGAAGTTGGATGCTTAACCTACTGAGCTACCCAGTGCCCCACTGCTATCCATGTTCTAAAACTTAAGAGTCAGCTCTGAAAAATCTTTGACTCTACACCCAACCATTCATAAAGCTGTACTGTTAAATTTTAAATAAGACATTTACATGAGAGCACTTTACAATCTGTAAGGAACTACACAGGCATGAGGTGAGAACATGAACACACATTTGGAATAGACTTTCAGGATCGTCCCTCGGCTGGCATTGGTTGGCTTCCGAAGTTTCATCTTTTACCAACTCCATACCCTGCTCTCTCCCTCTCCATCACCCGTTTTCTCAGGCAGGTCAACAGAACATTTCTCTTATATTCACCCTGCTTTTCGCAAATCTTTGCCTTCGTATATGCCACTTATTTGCCTCAATTGCTCTTTATTTCAACAGTGTTTGCAGAGGAGGAAAACCTCTGTCTTCTCTTGTTTATCCAGAGCCCATCCATCCTACCTTTACTATTGATTTCCTCAGTATCTCTCAGGCATATCCTCTCTTTGAAGTCCCCTAAATAGCTTCCTGCACAGTGCACACAACCTGTTCTTACAGAGTATTTGGAAATTATTCTCTAGGAGCTCTGAATCCTATTTTCCCTGCTCTTAAACCAAAAGAATAAATGAATGCTCACAATATATCTCTGCACAGGGTAGGAGTAGGAAAAACTCCTCCTCCTACAACAAAAACACATTGCAACATTTACTTTGTCACTGTAGGTAAGCTAGCAACAGATTTCACACCTGGGATGTCCCTGGAACCATATATTACCAGAAAGACGCAAAAGAGGGGGTCAAGATGACCAAGCCAGGGAAGGAAGGCGGCAGAACTGTCCCTGGAGCCAAGAGACCCGCCGCTGTCCTTTCCAATGCCCTCTCCTAAGACAG
>NC_043700.1:80718682-80720338 GCF_006229205.1 Suricata suricatta | reverse complement strand
CACTGTTTGGAGAACTTTGACTTCAACGTTATTTTGCAACCCATCCATTCTACAGATGGATTTCCAGAGGAGGCCCCAAATGTCCAGGATTCACTGGGTGATTTTTACAAGTATAAATCTGCATCTGAAAACTCGGTTTTGCACACTTCCTTTTCTTTCCATGAACAGTGAGCACCAAACTAATATTGGATGTTTCCTTGCCAATTCGTTATGAAGACCACTCCCCCGCATGTGACACTGCTTGTCCAGTGCTGGGCTCAGGGCCTGTCTCTCTATCTGTCCTGCCCAGGTGTGTTCGCTGCTTACTTTCTTTCCCTGCGCTGAAGAACTCCTGGACGGTGTCATAGAGGCCGATCCTAAGGGAGGCAAAGCTTATTTGTCTCTGGAGG
This sequence comes from Suricata suricatta, assembly GCF_006229205.1. NCBI lineage: Eukaryota > Metazoa > Chordata > Mammalia > Carnivora > Herpestidae > Suricata > Suricata suricatta. The sequence goes on along the minus strand of NC_043700.1, from coordinate 80,719,949 downwards.
CCAGCAGGCAGCCCACTGTAGAGCTTCAGCGGCCCTTCTGTTTTGGCCAGAGTAGTGATTGTTCCCAGGACACCTTTATACCTAACAGCACTGGAGGTCTGGCATTCACCTTGGATCTGGAAATGAGAAAGGACAGGTCAGAGCAAAGTTAAAATTGAGTTCGGGGATCCTAACTGGTGAAGAAAAAACAAAAACTGGCTATAGGCTGTCCTCTGTGGAGAAGAAACTTTAAGCCAAGATTTTTCCTGCTGTTCCTCAGTTCCTTTTCCCTTTTCAGCAGCATCTCCCTATCTATCTCTATACCTCTAGCTATGCATATATGCAGAGAGATCAGCTAAAATGCACAATTTGAACACTTCCACCCTCCCTGTGTAAATTCTCGAGAGGCCTTAAGCAGTAGATGGGAATGTGCCCGTGCCAAATTAAGGACTGCGAAGAGCTTAGCTTGTAACCTGGGAGAGGCTAGTATTGTTAGCTCTTAGACACTCAGTACACCCTAACTCTGGGGACTTTGGCAGCAGACACGGTCAACCTATCTTCCATAGCTTCTTGAGGTTCTTTCCTTTACTCCAAAAGCACTTCCAGTTTCCCACCCTAAAGCATCCAGTGCTGTCACAATCCCACGCCGTTAGTTAAGGTGGCCACCGGTCCTGCCTGAGAAGGGGTGATTAAACCAAACCCGTTGTTAAAGGAACCACAGAACAGATGTCCTCTCTCTCCCCATCTCGCTCGCTACCTGTAGCCGGACTTTGGCAGTGTCCAGCGGGAAGGTGATCACATCTGCCACACAGGCCGCCACGCCAGCAGAGAAGATCTTGACCGCCATGGTTGGGGGCACTTCCGAGGCTGTCAAGCCCACCATCTTCGCTCAAATTGCAGAGCGACGGGCGGACGCAAGGACGGAAGTACTCGGGCGCCCACAAGATGGAATTTCCCCCTGCCTTTCCTCTCCTGTCCCCTGGGACAGCAAACCGGCTCCCTGACTTCAGAGAGGCAGGGGTCGCTCGCAGCTTAGGCGGCGCGCGGGCAGTGGCAGCAGGTGGAGCCCGGGCGCTCCTGGCAACTCCCGTGCGCCCTGCCAGCGCCGGGGGACTTATATAGGCAGCCGCTCGCGGGCTGCGGCTCGCCAGGTCTCCGCAGACCGGGGGGTGGACCTGGCCGGGGCGTGCCCTGGGGCGCCGGGTCCCTCCCACCCGCATCCTCGCCTGGCGCCTGGAGAGCCGGGCCCTGACCCCGAAAGCCGTCGCTGAGCACCTGGCCTGCGGCC
>NC_043700.1:80580001-80718582 GCF_006229205.1 Suricata suricatta | reverse complement strand
CCCTTGGAAATAGGAGAAAGTTTGCCTCCGTTTGGAGAGAACAGTAGGGTAGAGGGTGGCGTCCCCAAGGTCAGACTTCACTTCTGGCACAAAGAAGAGGTGAAGAATAGGTCAGTGTAAGCAAGGGTAACAGCCTTTTATGAATGGCAGCGCGTTTGTAATGTACTAATGAACTTAGTACATTAAAGGAACTTAGTACATTTCCTTTTTGAAAATTTAGAGCAACACTTATAACTGTACTTGCTCAGACTGTGGTCAATCAGGATCACTGAACGAACGTCTCCATATTAAATAAAAAAGGATAATGCTGCACTTGCTGGGATGAGCACTGGGTGTTGTATGGAAACCAATTTCACAATACATTATACTTTTTTATAAAAAGGATAATAATGTGCATTTGAATAGTGTTCTATGCTTTCCCATAATTCTCTCACTAACCACCAATAGGAAACACTGTGTTGTAGTTGTATAGATAACTGTGCAAATGACAGAAGAGACAATTTATTAAAAAAGAAAAACAAATTTAAAAATAGAGGGGATATATTTAATGTCATTAACAACATAATGTACCTTTTTCACCTAATAAATTAATACCTTGTCTCTACCAAAATGATAATTATTACAACATTTATATGAACATTTTCATATTATAAATATATATAAATAGTGATTGTTTTAATTACAAACTGTGAATGTTAAAAACATGATAATTATAATATCAGTACTGCATTAATGACGGCATTATAAATTTGCAAGATTCTTTTGGGAAATAGTTTGGCAGTACGCAATGAGCAAAGGCAACATCCATATCCTTTGATCTAGTAATTCTACTTCTGGATATCTTCCTAAAATAATTAGCCAAAATGAGAACAGGTCATACATAGGGTGATGCTTATTGCAGTCCAACATTTATAAGAGCAAATTAGCGGGAGTACCTACATCAGTTGAGATCTAGATGTGCTTCTCTGGGCTCCTCAGAAGAATCGTGCATGTTCGTGATCCATGGGGTCCATCTGTACGCAGTGACAGGTAAATGGGAGGAGACTGCCCTTAGGAGCTGGGAAAGAAGGAAGGGGGCAGGAAGGGGTTCTCTTGGTCCAGCCCAGCCCAAAGAGAGAGTCTATCAAGCTGTGTGTTAAAGGAGAAAATATTCTGTTTTCATTCTAAGGTGGCAGCGCAGTAATTTAAGACAAGTCCATATGCAAATTCTAGCTAGCGTGGACAAATGAATTCTCTGAACTCATATTCTTCACTTTTACAATGAATATTCCAGTGTCATGAGGTTATTCTTTTTTTTTTTTTTTACTTTTTTAATGTTTATTTTTGATATAGACAAAGTCTGAGTGGGAGAGGGGCAGAGAGAGAGGGAGACAGAATCCTAAGCAGACTCCAGGCTCTGAGCTGTCAGCACAGAGCCTGACGCGGGGCTCGAACTCACATGCCGTGAGATCATGACCTGAGCCCAAGTCGGATGCTGAGTCAACTGAGCCACCCAGGCACCCATTAGTCTTATTAATGGATCACTCTTTGTGTTTAGCACAGCTGTACATAACTGTCATGCTTATGAAAGATTTATCCACTTCATGCACATAACAAATACTCACATAGCGTGTAACAAGTACTAGACACTGTTCTAAACACTTTATGAAGTTTAACACACTTACTCCTCATTGCAGCCCTTTGAAAAATGTACTACTGTTATTCCACATCATGGATGAGGAAACTCAGAGGCTCAGAGCAGTTTAGAATCTTCTCCTAGGTCAGTCATGTAACCACTGAATGGTACACTTAGGGTCTGTCTGCACCCCAAGCCCTCTGTCACCATGTGATACCCAAACTGGCTTCTCAATATATGTATTTTCTATGCTTTGAAGATGTAGAATGGCTAGGTATACTCATATATTTTCTTAATTATATAAAAAGTTTCAAAGAAGTCATAGGAAATATATCATCTTTACTTGGTTTGTATACATGACAAAAGGATTTAAAAAGAAAAGAATAAACTTTGCAACACTTCTACTTCTGAAATCACATTAATTCAGGGGCGCCTGGGTGGCTCAGTCAGTTAAGCATCCGAATTCAGCTCAGGTCACGATCTTGCCATTCCAGAGTTTGAGCCCTGAGTCAGGCTCTGAGCTGAGCGCTCGAAGCCTGGAGCCTGCTTTGGATTCTGTATCTCCCTCTCTCTTTGCCCCTCCCCTGGTAGCTCTCTCTCTCTCTCTCTGTCTCTCTGTCTCTCTGTCTCTCTCTCCCCCTCTGTCTCATATGCACACACAAATAAACATTAAATTAATTAAATAAGTAAAATCCTTTTATTTCATTTCATCTTCAGGAGAAGCTGGTGGAAGGTGGGAAAAGTGATATATGAGATTTTTAAAAATGTGATTGACAGGGAGTGAGGCCCAGCAGAGGGACCCGAGAATAAAGCGGAAGAGATGACTTGGAGAATAGGACATTCCTGTCCTCAGACACCTGAAGGCATATGTGGCGGACAGGTGAGATTCGTTCTGTACACAATTAGGGAAGAGCATTAGTGCCGAGGCAGGGAAAGTACAGGTGAGCAGATTTTGGTAAGTGTAAAAAATATTCTACTAGTCAATGTGATCAGAGATAGAATGTGCTGCTGTTGGGTAAGGAGTTTGCACCACTAAGGGTATTCTGTTGTAGGTAGTTTGGGATAATATTAACTCAGAGCATCAAAATACTCTCAGAGAACCTGGATTTGAATCTTCCATTTGCTACCTGTGACCTCAGACAACTCATTTAATCTCTCTTTTTTCAAAAAAAAATATTTATTTTTGTGAGAGAGAGGTGAGGGAGGGGTAGAGAGAGTGGAGGACAGATGATCCCAATTGGGCTCTATTTGGACAGCAGAGAGGCTGAAGTGGGGCTCAAACTCATAAACCGTGAGATCGTGACCTGAGCCAAAGTCAGTTACTCAATCAACTGAGCCACCTAGCTGCCCCAGAAATTTGGACGTTTAAAAATCACTTATGTGTTTCCAAACGAGCATTCTGACCACATAAGGAAAATGTAAAAGAGAGAACTTACATGGAATTTTAAGGACACAAATACACTTTGACAGTGTATGGCACTGAGTGCATATATTCTAGATGTTTCCCCCATCTTCCTTCCTCCAGACCCAGCACCTTGGACCCTGCAGGGGTGGGGGACTGCGTTCCCTGGGGAGATTCTCCTCTGCCTGCACCCTTGGCATCTTACACCACACATTCAAACAACAATGTGAAGATAGTTCAAGGTAGTCATTTCTTTACTTTGCCCTGCTCCATCGCTGTGGATGAAATAAAACCCATCCTTAATTTTTAGTGTCAGGCTGCATCGTTCCCAGACAGTTCGCCACACAGGGGCTGCAGTGGGACGTTTCACAGTCTGGCCAAGAAGGCCTCCTGGCCGTCTCTGACTTGGGAGCAGTGCGGGAAACAGGCAAAGTGAAGCAACAACACAGACATTACCAAGAACGCTTCCAGGGTACCCTCAGTTAGTCTTTGCTCCTTCCCCCAGTGTCCATGTCACATTCACCCGGCTGCAATCCTTGACCTTTAGTCAAGTCCTCTCTGCCAGGCAGGATGCAGCACTCTAAAATTCCCAATGGTCTGGCAGATTAGGAGGAGGAATGGGGGAGGAAGAGGATCCTGGAACTTGGCTGTGACCTCTAACCCAGCAGCCACGTCCTCATCAGAACAGAGCTCAGCGGCCCCTACACACTGGGAGCCTTGAGCCTGGCTCCCAGCTGCGATGGCCCCATTTCACCTTCATGCCACTCCTGGCTGCCCTCCACCAAGAGATCTGGCATCTGCTTCTCCTACGTAATAACTGCATCCTAGGGTGGGTCACAGAATCAGGAGCTCAAGTTCCCGAGTGTGGATGGATTTTATACCTTTCAGTAAAATCTTTAGTTCAATGCTTTGGTTCCTTACAACAACCTGCAAAATGGTCATCCAGACTGGATTAATAAAATATAATCATAATGATCATTTATTATGCCTTTTCTAGATGCCCCTTTTTAGTTATTGTGCTAAAATCTTACCAGTATTATTTCATTACATCCTCACAATATCCCTATAACTGCAATTGTAATTCCCACCCCTATTTTACACACAGGAAAACAGGTGTAAAGAGATTAAATAAGAGGGCTGCCTGGGTGGCTCAGTCAATTAAGCATCTGTTTCTTGATTTCGGCTCAAGTAATGATCTCACAGTTTGTGAGTTTGAACCTTGTGTTGGTCATGGAGCGTGCTTGGAATTCTCTCTCCCTCTCTCTCTGCCTCTACCCCACTCATGCTCTCTCTTGCTCTCTCAAAATAAAGAAATAAACTTTAAAAAATTAAAAATTAATGAGTAAATAAAATTTTTTAAATCTTAAAAAATAATAAAGTAAATGAGATGTCCAAATTTCACAGATAAGAACAGAAAGCTTCCGCTGCATTATTTTCCTATAATCTGCAGAACGACCTTTTGACCACTCTCCTGGAAGGTTTCTTTGCCCAGCTGCATTTCATAATATAGTCTCTCTCTTGGAGTTCAGTCTACTTAGAAGTAGACTCTTAGCATTGTGCTCTATTCCATGTTTCTGGGCCTTTCCCTTTTGAGATGCTCCCTCTTTGTTTAGATCCTGTGTTAAACTCTCTTGTTCAGTATTTATTTAAGAAAATTTTTTTAATGTTTATTTACTTTTGAGAGACAAAGAGACAGAGAATAAGCGTAGGAGAGGTAGAGAGAGAGAGTGAGACACAGAATCTGCAGTAGGCTGCAGGCTCTGAGCTGTCAGCACAGAGCCTGATATGGGGCTCAAATTCATGAACTGTGAGATTCTGACCTGAGCTGAAGTCACATGCTTAACCGACTGAGCCACCCAGGTGCCCCTCAGTATTTCTTGATAGAGGATGAAGGGGATTGGCATTTGGGGTATCTGTTCGTTGGGTGGAGCTCTTCTATCATTCTAGTTGTTCTAGCTTTCCACTTGTTTATTCCATGAATGTGATTCTACATGCATTTATTGTGCACTCACTGCATGCACTGTGCTCAGGTTCAAGGAGACAGGCACACTAATAATGATTATAATATAATACGCTGAGTGCAGTGTTAGAGATGTACTCAGGTGACCGGAGGGCAGAAGAGAAGGGTATCTGACCCAGACTGTGGCATGTGGGGGGCTTCCTGAAGAAGGTATGTATATGAATCCAAGGCTTGGAGAATGAGGAGGAATTACCCATGCAAGAGATGTGGAGAGAGAGCAAGGTCATGCCGGGCACAGGGGACCACACAGCCAAGACATGGAGCCAGGGAGCAGCATAGTGAGTTTGGATAAATAAGAGCTTATTGGTATTTCTGGACCATAAAAGGCAAGGCAGGGAAGGCAAAAGACCAGACTTGAGCTGAAAGGAGGCAGGGCAACGTTGGGAGGCCCTGATCTTATTGTCTTCTAAGTTATGAGGGGGTTTTAAACATGGAAGTGGCAAAGCTAGTTTTGTGTTTTAGATAGATTTATGTGGCTTTGGGGCAGACATCTTGAGGACTGTGAGGGAGAATCTGTTCCATGCCTCTCGCCTGCCGTCTTGTGGTTTGCTGCCCATCTCTGGAAGTGGCAACACCATTCTGACCGCTGCCTTCACCTTTACACGAAGTTCTCCTTGTGTGTGTGTGTGTCCAAATGTAGCCTCTTTTTATCAGGACACCAGTCCTACTGGATTAGGGCACAGCCTCATGACCTCATCTGTTTTTCGTCTATAAAAATTGTGTATATTCAAGGTGTGCAACATGATAATTGATAAACAAGCATACTTCAGAGATGTTTTCAGGTGGTGTCAGACCACCGCAAAAAGAGAATGTCCCAATAAAGCTAGTCAAAGTAAATTTTTAGTTTTCCAGTGCATAGAAAAGTTATGTTTATACTGTCATCTATTAAATGTGCAATAGTATTATGTCTAAAAATTAATGTGCATAACTTATTTTAAAATATTTCATTGTTAGAAAATGTTAACCATCATCTGAACTTCCAGCAAGTGTAATCAGAGGCCACAGAACATTATAATAAATATAACAATAATAAAAAGTTTATAGTATTGCAAGAATTATCAAAATGCGACACAGAGACACAGAGTAAGCAAATGTCATTGGAAAAATGATGACATAGAGTTGCCACAAACCTTCAGTTTGCAAAAAGCGCGAAGCATCATAAAGCAAAGCCCAATGAAATGAGGTGTGCATGTACATATAGTGAAACGATTGCTAAGTCAAGCTAATAACATATCCATTTCCTCACAGTTACCATTTTTTTCTTTTGTTGAGGAGAGAATAACTGACATCTACTATTAGCAGACTTCCAGTATGCGATACAGTATTATTAAGTACATCTTGCGGTACATTAGATGCCTAGGCTTATTCCTCCTACAGAACTATAACTTTGTACCCTTTTTTTTTAAAAGAATGTTTATTTATTAATTTAGAGAGAGAGGGGGAGGGAGGGGCAGCGAGAGAGGGAAGAGAATCCCAAGCAGGCTCCACGCTTTCAGCTCCGAACCTGGTATGGGACTCCATCATGAACCATGAGATCATGACCTAAGCTGAAACTGAGTTGGACGCTTAACTGACTGAGCCACCCAGGTGCTCTGCAGTTTCTTCCTTTCTGTGTCTGGCTTATTTCACTTAGTGTAATTGTCCTACGGTTCGCCTTTGTTGCCTCATGGTCTCATCTTAATTTAACTAATTACAACTGCAGCAACCCTATTCCCAAATCAAGTCAGATTCTGAGGTACTTGGGATTACTCTTTAACATAAGAATTTGGTGGAGAGAGGGACATAATTCAACCCATAACAGGTGCCAATGATAGGCTGTAGAGGACTCTCTTTAAAAAGTTTATTTACTTATTTTGAGAGAGAGAGCGTGCACATGCCAGCTGGGGAGGGCAGAGAATAGAGGGAGAGAGAGAATCCCAAGCGGGATTCTCGCTGTCAGTGCAGAGCACCAGGCAGGATTAGGTTTCATAAACTGTGAGGTCATGACCTGGGCTGGTTGCAGAACAAGGAATGGACCAGGACAGGTGCTGGCTTCCTGGCCACAGACCTTGTCTGGCATCCTGTCCCCCAACACTGAGCACCAGGTAGGGGGTACTCGCTCCCTGTCTCCATCACCTGTGCGCAGGTGGGCAAGCGATCCCCTCTGCCACAGCTCCTGCCTGCAGATGGTCAGCCACGTTAGGAGCCCCCCAGGCATCTTTGCGAGGAGCCCACAGGTTTGGTGCCTTAAATGTCCATAGCTTTTGAGTGTGGCGACAGAGACAAGTAAGAGAATAAGTAGTGGAAGAACAGAAATCAAGTCATTATTAACCAAGAAGTGGCACTGGGGGTTAGAAATCCCTGCTGGAGAAGTCCGGACATAGAAGATAAAGCGTAAAAGTACCAGCCCGACTTCTGCAGTTAGCAAAAGGGGTGTGGCTGACTCCTGGGCACCAGACTTTTAAGCACCACAGCTGCCCAAGCAGCCCCCAGATGATAGATGATAGCTGCCTGGTGCTCTTGAGATTACATTTGGGAAAATATAATGAAAATCTTCTGACAGGAATGTAAAAAAATGTCCGTGTGTTATGGAACATTTTGCATTTCACTAGCATTCATCAACCTTTCACTTTTGGTGACATTGTATCTTGTTCCAAGATTTTGTATTTTCATGCACTGAGTTATTAAATAGCCATCTCTTTGGATTACTACCTTTCTGCGTGGCTTTTTTTTATTAGTAAATTGTTGATTTATTACCTAGATTTATCTAAAAACCACCAAGCATCTATATATTTATTATACAGCCTTCATTTTCTTACAGCAACTTTAGTGTGTTTTGCAGTTTCCTGTAATTCTTTTGGAAGATCCAGTTGCCTATCTCTCAAAGCCTGAATTCACAAAAGCTCTACTTTTGTCCATATCTTTTCTATTATGTGATGACTTTCATATATACGGCTTTGTAATCTGCTGGGCAGAAGTTATTACTCTAGAAAGAAAACTAAGATAGTTCCCAGTATGGATAAGCCTGTCCATAGTTTCATTTTGGATGTGATTCTACACTGTAATCGTCTAATCTGTCCTTGTTTATTACCTATTTCTTGTAAACTGGGCACTCAATTTACTATTTCAAATAATAACAATTTTTCTAATAGTATGGATTCCAGTCTATATAGAGATGAACATCCCATGTGTATATATTATCAGTAGTTTTCTTATTTTTAGTTTACTAGTCTAGCTTTCATAAAGTAAATTAAACAGACATTGTATGTCTGTCTAGCTCTAAATTCCACTTATCCCATTTAAAGTCCACGATCTTGAATAAGTGGAAAATCAGATCATTAATAGGTTGCCATGTTAAAACAAATCAAAGAGTTTAGGGGCCCCTGGGTGGCTCAGTCAGTTCAGCATCTGGCTCTCGGTTTCGGATCAGGTCGTAATCTCACATTTGTGAGATCGAGCCCCATGCCTAGTTCTGTGCTGACAGTGCAAAGCCTCCTTGGGATTCTCTCTCTCTCTCTCTCTCTCTCTCTGTTCCTCCCTAGCTCTCGCATGTGCTCTCTCTCTTTCTCTCTCTCTCTCATAATAAATAAATATTAAAACAAAACCAAAAACCCAAAGAGTTTGTTATGTCTAAATAGATGGAGGGCAAGGTTAAATATTTTTGCATTCAAAAGAGAGGGGGGGAAATGTAGAATATCCAGAAAAGGATAATTTTAAACATATAAAAAAGCTTACCTAAATGAATAAATTGGCATTCATGGTATAGTGGTAATTGGGGTTTTCATGCTCAAAGTTTAAGAAGTAAGTTTGAATTGAAGTTCCTCATGAAGCTCCCAGTGAAGCTTCGTTCACTGCAAAAAAAGCCTTACCCTATCCAAGAAAGTTATCCACAAATTTGTTTTTAAGGCAAACACTTATGGGCTTATGGGCAAGTAATAAATTGTATCATTTATCTTGAATGTATCATAGATAAGCTGCTATATAATGATCGCCACTTCAGATAGCTGTGAAATTAGGTGATTAACTAGTTGTTACTTAACCTTCTAATTTCTGTATAAGTCTAATTACATGAAACAGAAGTTGGTGTTTTGATTTTTTACTTTGCTTATCCATTTGGAGTGTCATTGTAACTACTGTATTGTAAATGATGGAAAATAATTGCATATGTTAAAAAAATAGTGTTATATTCTAAAAAAATAAAATAAAAAATAAAGTTACAAAAAAAAGACAAACACAATCAAATGTGTACACTTGGCCATATTAAGGTTTACGTTGATTGAAATTTTACTGAATGTTAATATTTCTTATTTATGTTAATGACTAAATGCTTTTTATACTTATTTATGTTAATTTGAGATTTCCTAACAACTTTAATATCATGATTTTGATATTTTTTAAGTTTTTAAACATTTTTGTATTTTCTTTTGAGAGAGAGAGAGAGAGAGAGAGAGACAGAGCATGAGGAGCATGAGGGGCAGAGAGAAGAGACACAGAATCCGAAGCAGGCTCCAGGCTCTGAGCTGTCAGCACACATGATTTTGATAGTTTTGCCAATTTAAAAAAATGGAGAAGTCGGAATATGGGAGGACTGGCAGTGGCAGCACAGTCAGTGAAATGTAGATTTACATGTGGTAAACATGGTTATAAAACTGAACACACCAATGATTTAGAAATTTTTTAAATGATTACTTATTTTTAGAGACAGAGAGAGACAGAGCATGAGTGCAGGAGGGGCAGAGATCGAGAGGGAGACACAGAATCCGAAGCAGGCTCTGGGCTCTGAGCTGTCAGCACAGAGCCTGACGTGGGGCTCGAACTCATGAGCCATGAGATCATGACCTGAGCTGAAGTCAGACGCTTAACTGACTGAATCACCCAGGTGTCGTCAAAGGATTGATTTTGAACACCCGTTTGCAGCAATGAAATATTCCAGGAGAAAAAGATGTCATCAGTTAAATCTGCCTCGGATAGATTTTTTTAAAGAGATCTGGCCTAAAAAATCAGGCCTCCAAGGTTTTCATGTGGAGTTTTGTTTTGTTTAGATCTCAACGCATTTCTCCTGACTCCTGGATGTGTGTGTGTGTGTGTGTGTGTGTGTGTGTGTGTGTGTATTTTAATTGTGGTACCATGTTCATAACATGAGTCTACTATTTTACCATGTTAAGTGTGTATTTCAGCGCCAGTAGGTACATTCACACTGCAAGCAACCACTACCCATCTCTAGAACCTTCTGGTCTTCCCTTACTGAAAATGTACACATTAAACAGTAATTCCCTATGTCCCCATGTCCCCCAGCCTCTGCCATTCCACCTCTGTGTCTATGAATCTGACTATTCTAGATGCCTCATGTATGTGAAATCACACACCTTTTGTCCTTCTGGGGCTGGCCCATTTTATTTAGAATAAATAAAGTTCGGGGCTTGAACTCACGAGCTGTGAGATCATGAGCTGAGCTGAAGTCAGAAGCTTAACCAACTGAGCCACCCAGGCACCCTCACATATATGCAACATTCTAAATAAAAACCTACATGTAAACAATTGGATTGGAGTGTATTCTGCAGCCATAAACTTACATTTTAATGTAATTTGTACAAATTGAGTAAATAGTAAGAAGCAGCAGAGACGTTTAAATTTCCATTAGAAAATGAACTCCTAATGTTTCTTGGGAACGAGGTGGCCTGTAGTCCCAGAGAGAGGATAATTGACATGCACTCCCATCCGTCTAGTGTGCGCTAAGGCAAAGCACTCAGGACATGAACATCCCAAAGAGAGGCCACCTGTGGGATCTCACATCAGGGAGAAAAGCACTGTGTGGGGCGCCTGGGTGGCTCAGCTAGTTAAGTGTCTGACTTCGGCTCAGGCCATGATCCCACGGTTCATGGGTTCGAGCCCCACTTCGGGCTCTGTGTTGACAGCTCAGAGCCTGGAGCCTGCTTTGCATTCTATGTCTCCCTCTCTCTCTGCCCCTCCCCACTCACACTCTGCCTCTCTCTTTCTAAATAAGTAAATAAATAAAAATAAATGAGAAAGCCCTGTGAAATACTGGCAATTCTCAAGGGGAAAACCTGACTACTAACATTTGTGCCTGACGTATGTTTTGACAATTTGCAAAATGTCTGAAACTCTTAGAGTTTCTCTAGCTGTCTGGAAATAAAACAAGCTTGAAACTGAAGATTGCCAGATTCGCTTTTACTCCTTGATCCTGCTTATGCATCGTGTTATGGTCTGATGGTTCCTTTATAAATTGATTTCATGGTAAGGAGTAAGTCATTGTGGTTTCTTTTTGAAAAAAGACTGCTAACCCCAGCAGGCTCATGGTAAGCATTTTCGGTGCGGCAATAGTGCGCACGAGTGCCTTTAGCCCACCCCCTTCTCTTATCGCCCTGCACGGCCTTGTGCACGCGGTGTGACATCCCAGCTTCTACAATGAGGCTCCATAAACAATGTTCCCAACAGGCAACTCACTGGCACCCTTCTGCTCTAGGATCCCCACATCTAGGAGATGCAGGTCTGTTCTCAGGGGGACGGGAGGAAGGCCCCTCAGGCCCTGGCAGGGGCTCTTTCTCTGGGGAGGGAAAATTGGGGCCTGATTCTGGAACGTGGTCTGGATGGTGAGGATAATGAAGCCTCACTGAGCAGTCCCCGTGGCTCCTCTGGAGTGGTGTTTCGGGAGCCACACGGCCTGATTGTGTGGACAAAGCCGGGCCCACTGAAGAATGGGGCTCAAGACAGGACATCAAGTGCCCCTGTCTGCAGACAGTACTGGACCCCAGCGACTCTCGGATTCATGATCTTTCAGACTGTATTATATTAAATAGTAAGTATTTTTAAATATAGGCAGAGGAAGGACAAACACCAGGGGTAGAGTCTGACCACAGGTTTAGCTTCTCTGAGTGGTTTTACTGAATCCCTTCCTTTCTTCTCTCTTAGGAACCAAAGGGGTCACTACAATCTCCAGGTTTTTTGCCCACAAGGGTTTCGATGACAGCTGCAGCTGGTGGGAAGGGAGGGAAAGATGGAGAAGCGGGTGGACTTGGAAAGGGTAGAGGTGTGGGGGGGAGGATGTTAATTCCCATAAGCTGGGACTCCACTGATCTGTCCTCTGCTGCCAACTCCTTGGCCTCATTTTTACTCTTTCCCCCAAACCCTCAAGCTCTCAGGTTCCAGACTTTACACTGGGAAATGGTATCTCTTCCGTTTCCAAAGGCTCAATCAGTGCACGAGGACGGGAGAGCGGTCAGACAACACGGGCAGCATTAGCCTGTGGCTTCCCTACCTGCTCTCAGCGCTGCCTCGTCCCTGCTCCTCACAGCCAGGGAGGCCCCTCAGAAAGAGAATGCGGACATTTCCACGGGGGTCTAGCCACCTCGATCCTTGATGTTTCGAAACTTGGCATGGCGATTTTACTCAGTGAGCTCATATGTCCTCTCCCATACGCACACACGTATGTGCACGGGCACTCTCTCTCTGCCTGTTTTTTTGTCTCTCTCTCGCCAAATTTGGGAAACAACGTTATCCAGCTTGTCTGCTGGTGCTGCTGCTGTCTGAGCTTTCATGCTGCAGGCCGACCTCGCATCGATCCCTCTGAAAACGTTGAGGCCTTGTGATTTTAAAAGCAGCACCTACGAATCCTAAATGGCTGTCTCATTTAACTGAGATCCTCTTGGCCTTTGGTTAAGTTTCTTCAGATGTTTTATGTATTAAAGGAGCCTTTATAAGAGCACCTGAGGTTACTCCTTTGCAGAGAAAGTAAAAAGTGTGCAATGGAGTGAGGGACCCTGGAGGAATGGAAGATCTTCCAAAGGCTGAAGAGTCATCTGAACTAAGTCGTGCTCCGGGACATGATTTTAATACTTTAATACATGCTTAATACATGCTTTTGTACAGAAAACTGGCTTCTGTATGTAAGCTGTGTCCTGAGCTTGTGACTGTCAGGGGAGGCCACCAGGCAGTCACCTGGGTCCCAGGCCGGCCCCTGATGGGAGGCGCCAGAGCACACTGGCCATGGAGGATGCACTCTGTGCCCCGTGAGACAGGCTGGCACCGGCAGGGCTGTAAAGGGAAAATTTCCCAGCTTAAGGCCATGAACCCAAGAGGAAATTACATTTCAAGCAAAAAATGCTGTGGAAATATGTAATGTTAGGTAATGTTTGCGTCATGAAGGCATCATCTACCTTCTATTTAATCTTCTCTTCCTTTGATCCTTTGGCTTCCTGTGTTCAAAATAGAATACTAGAATACGGTGCATTGTCTGCTGACGCCCATGCTTCTGTCAAGCTCTTCTTGACAATATCCTTTCAGTTACATTTGAAATCAAAGCTCCATCCTCTTTTTTTGCTCCAATTGTTTTGAGCATTAAAGGGAAATGTATCATTTTAGTTTTGACTGGAGAAGTAAAACTTTTACTGGAAGGTATTAAATGTGGGTCTCAAATTTAGTCACAGGAAACAGTATTTAGCCCAACATTACCCCCTAGTGGGACACAACAGAATAGATATTAACTAGGGTATGTGGAATGCAGCTGAACAGGTGTAACTAAAGGCCTGCTCTCTGGCAAATACAGTGGCTTTTAAGAGGAGAGGCAGTCAGTAGGTTTTCCCCATAAACAGTGGCTTTTAAGAATACTATTTAAACATCTCACACTTGGTAAGTCACAAGCCTTAAGAGAAGGTGGAACAATTCATGATGCTTCATAACCTGCTCTTTTTCTTTCATTTTATTTTTCTGTTGTTGCCATAGTAAATGGCATGTAAGAACCAGAGAAACAAAAACAGAAGCCATATTTAAAAATACATCTGATGTCATGAAAATTACCCAGTATTGTAGACATCAAAAGTTGGAAGACAAATCCAAAAGAAATCTAAAGAATCAGTAATCATTTCAAAAAATATTCAACATCCTTATTATGAGAAAAATTCAACTGAAAATGAAATATTATCTTGGGGCACCTGGGTGGCTCAGTTGCTTAAGGGTCTGACTTCAGCTCAGGTCATGATCTCTTGGTTTGTGAATTCAAGCCCTGCATCGGGCTCTGTGCTCACAGCTTGGAGCCTGGAGCCTGCTTTGGATTCTGTGCCTCCCTCTCTCTCTGCCCCTCCCCTGCTTACGTCTGTCTGTCTGTCTCTCTCAAAAATAAACATAAAAAAATCAAGTATCACCTTTAACTGACCAGATTGATACAAATTAAAAGCTTGTTAACTTCAAATGTTGGTGAAGGGTGTGAGAAGAGAGTGCTGGCTATTGATGGGAGTGGGAGCAAGTCGATTATTTTGAAAGGTGATTTGGCAGTATTCATTAAAATCTTAAGTGGAAATTTTACTTCCTCCATTCTATCCCAAAGAAATATTCTTATATATGCCCCAAATGTCTTTATAATGATACTTGCTACCACAGTGTTTATAATAAGAAGACTCTTCTATAGTAAAAGCCCCTCACCTGGGAGCGGGAAGGTGGGTGTGGTATGGGGTATTCCTTTTCTGTGGAATACTGTGCTGCCATTAAAATAAATGAAGTTGGGGTGCCCGGTGGTTCAGTCAGTTAAGCACGCAACTCTTGGTTTCAGCTCAGGTCGTGACCTCACGGTTTCTGAGATTGAGCCCTGTGTCGGGCTCTGCACCGGCAGTTTGAGTCTGATTGGGATTCTCTCTCTCTGCCTCTCCCCCACTCTCTCACTCTCTTTCTCTCTCTCTCTCTCAAAAATAAATAAATAAACTTAAAAAAATTAAAAAGTATAAGTAGATCTGTATATTCCAACATGAAAACATCTCCCTGACATTTAGATGAAAAAATATGGAATCACAGAATAACTTTTAATTTGATCTCATTTTTTTTAAAAATGCATGTACATAGATGTGTATATACATTTATAGAACAAATGAGCTTCAATCTATCAATCATGCTTACATCCATGGAGGAAGTAGGAGCTGAGGGGCTAATAAAGGAAGACTTTCTTTCGGCATAATTTTTTGTTGTTCAACATAGGTATTCGTTTTTGATTGTGGCATCTGTGTATTACTTGTTTGTAAAAAGCAAACAAAATACCTAAGTGTTATTATGTGATGTCTTTGCAGACGCACTAATGTTTGTTGGAGATTTCTTTACTGTAGGGAATAGAAAGTTTAAACTTAACGAAGTTGAAGTCGAAGCCATCAGAAGTCTTTCCACCAAAAGTCATTTTTCAAGACAGTACATGGTAAACATTTCACTGGAGAAATGTGTGAGTCTGTTACCTTCCAGATAGTCTGAATCTTTTCCTGGCCTTGTCACTGTCCAGGTGCTGACTGTCCAGGGCTCTAGACTGAGCCACGGTGGGCGACAACTTTGCAGCCTGAGGATCTTCAATCATTATTCTCTGCACAGTGACACCTCCGGGCCCCGCCCCCGGTCCCGCCTTGAACCTGATCAAGTCACTGGAAACCATTTGCTCTAAGTAAATCCTCCTCTTTGCTCCTCCCTATTCAGAAAGAAGGAGGAATTACAAAGGAGATTCTGAAATCTCCCTGCCAACCTGTGTGTATTATTAAAGCTATTTTCTATAATACTTCACTTTCAAAGGAGTTTAAATTTTATATTTTGCTTAAGTCTTTTAGGAAGTCAACCTTCCCCTATTATCTCCTCCACAACATACATTTGCAAATTCCGTTACTGCTAGTTGCACCTTCTTTTTGAGACCAGCTGCTGAGGAAATTACTCACCTGCCGCATCCCAAGACATTTTACACTTTTATTTTTTTCACGAATTCTTTCAAATATCTTCTCAGCTTAATTGGGCATTTCCTTGACTTATTTCAAGAGGGACCCACTGAATTCAGGTACTATTTCTCAGCTTTCCCCCTTGTTCTGATGTATAGTTCTTTACTTCTCGTGATGAGAAGAGATAGCCATGTTTTATCACACTGGGGACCCCTGACTTTTCAATACAAATGAAACAAGAAAATCTGATGCTGAGACAACGTTTTTGGCTTCTGATGAAATGTCATATTAACCACATACTGTTTTATACCAAGAGCCTTCTTTCATTTCCAAAACTTCAAAAGTCAACACTCTCCTAAAGATGTGGCAGGAGTTGAGGGACAGATTGAAATAGCACACGTCCTTCACAGATTTCGATAAAGGATGCTATAAATAATGTGCTAAAACCAGCCAGTGGGGAAAATGAGCAAATTGTAATAACTTCTGTATTTTAGGTTCTTCACCTCTCAGAATACAGATAAATGCTGAGAAATTGGTCTATAGGTGTATAGGCAGTAACATCATAAACATTCCTATATGCTTATTTATTTTCCTGTAGGAAGTTGGGATGAGAGGGGAACAAGACCACACTGAAGTTTTAGAACAATCATGTAACAGCAGCTTAAAATAGTAACTGGAGGTATGAAGGGAGACAAGAGGCAGAAAAGGAAAGTGGCCACAATTCGGCAAACTTTGTTCTTCCAAACACATGTCACAAACATCATGAACTTATAGACTTGATCATTTATTCTGGCTTGCCAGTGCTTGCAAGAGTAATTATGTCATACTCAGTCTGACCAATAGCCAAAGGGCTATTTTGAATGACTGCCTGCTAGTTATTAAGAAAAACAGACCCAAGTAAGGAAAGGTGCATTAGCGTTGCCATGGGCAAGGACTATGCATCCATACTTAGCCTTTCATCAGAGCATCAGCGACCTCAGAGTTCCCCCTTTGGGTCACACTTTGGGGCATAAAGTTTGACCATCAGATATTGTGAAAAAGGGTCAAAAAAAGACAAGGTGCCAACATCTTGCTCGATCCAGTGAAGACTGGACAGACTCTGTTCTTTTAAGTACAAAGCAATAGAGTTTCTTGTGCCATGTGGCAAGTCATTCAGATTGCTACTTTTGTTTAAGGATAACCTATTTTTTTTTAAAGTATATTCAGAGTGATGAGAATACATCAAAGATGAATATGAGCCTAATAAAACCCTCTTAAACCTATCAACAAATAACTGGGAACAGACAGAGGATCACAGATTTAGAGATGTTTACAAAAAAATAATAGGTCTTGGTAACTGGATGTGGGTCACATGCTATAGGGAGGAATCAAAGATGACTCACATTTTTGGCTTCAGGTACTAGATGGGTATTTTGTCGTTAATTAAGCTAAGGGATAACAAATGGGAATATGTCATGGAGAGAAAAATAGCAAGTCTGATTTTGAGATTCATATGGAACATTCAGGAAATGAGAGAATGGACAATGCTTGGGATACCCATGCCGCTCAATACATACTTGTTGGATGAAAGTTCAGGAGAGAAGCTTGAGCTGAGCTAACCTTTGGGAGTCAACAGCAGACAGACAGGTGCTGAAATAACTGAGGCGGATGAGCTCCTTCAGGGCACACAGTGGGGACAACCTTAGCCAGATCCTTGGGGTACCCACGATGGGATGGCAAAGGAAGGCAGGCTCAGATAACTGATGGAGACTTTGTCTGAGAGAGAAAAGGGAATCTGTTAAATACTGGTTTCACAGAGACCACACAAGGGAGGAGGGAATTTTAATGTGGGAATGTCACCAGATTAGAGTGTCATAGAAAGAGGAAGTAAGAACCAGAAAGCGTCTGTTGGATTCAGGAATTAAGGCAATCACTGGTGCCCTCAGCAGGAGCAACTTCAGTGGTGAGTCACCACGTCATATTAAAGTGAAGGGAAGTTAGGTTGGGAATGAAGAAATGGAGGCAGAAGATTACACTGCTCTTTCGTGATGTTTGACTGAAATGCAGTTGATAAGTCAGTAAACAGAGTGTGTAACAGAGTTAACGAATTGAACAAACACTCTCACAACCTGGGGCCAAGAAATCCATTGTGGAGATGTTGATGATAAAAGACAGAGAAGAAAAGACGCCAGAGGTTCTCCAAGATGGAGGACGGAGCCAAATAGATTGTGGGCGTACATAAATTTGTACTTGAGCAGCTAAAAGTGGAGAGCGGCAGCTGATAGCACTGATCATATCTGTGAACCAAATGTTTTACCTAAGAGGGGGCAGGAGTCAGATTAGGGGACTTTCAGAAATGAGTCAAGAATTCAAATGGCTTATTTTGGGATAAGGAGGATTGCATTAGGGACATGGAAAGGGATTGTTGACTTGGCATTCTGGACTCATCTGAAGACAAACATAAAAGTGTAGCAGTTCAAATCTACATATCGTGAATTCTCCCCCCCACCAGAGCCCCTACAACTCAGCCACCCAGTTGCGATGGAAGAAGGCAGATGCTTGTAAAGATTCAAGATTTGGGGATTACAGAGAGGCCACCACAAGTGAGAGCCACAGACGGTGTGGGTGAGGGAAGGTGAAGTTGAGAGAGCAGAAGACTGCAGTTGAAGAGACAACTAGGAGCTGGAATCTGATGAGGAAACTCAGAGTGAGACATGGCAAATTAACTGAGGGTTAGGACAGGGAGGGTGCCATGGGCAGGCTCGGTGGACGCGACACAGCTGGAGAGTTGGGAAGTTCATTCGTATTTCAGAGGCACAGAAATCAAAGTTGGAGTGTTTGCTGGGTTCTCTCTGTAGATGCCGAGGTTCCCCGAGGGGTGGCAAAAATGGGGGCAGATAGGAAATCTGTGATGTGAATGCTATTTGGTGAACACTGGAGAAGACTTGGGAGAACTCAGGGTGGTAGATGTGATGGAGCAAAAGGGGGCATGATTCTTTGACACATCTCTCACTGAGAGCTAAGGTCTGGTTCCCTCCGTTTGTGTCTGACCTGGCCTGTGACTGCTTGGACCACGAGGGTGTGGTGGATGTGCCCCTATGCTAGTTCAGGCCTAGAGTGAGGATGGAGTAAGGGTGGAGGAAAAAGTCTTGACCAACTCTTACCCGAATTAGGACACTGATCTCTTAACTGGTCTGCCCAATTCTCCTGTTGTGCTTCTACCATTATTCTCATTAGCACACTCAGAATTCTTTTTTTGGGTGGGGGGAGGCAGTGGTCAGAGAGAGAGGGAGAGGAGAAAATCCCAAGTATCCCAATCTGCAATGTCAGCATGGAGCCCAACGCGGGGCTCGAACTCACGAACCTCGAGATCATGACCTGAGCCCAAATCAAGAGTCAGATGCTTAACTGACTGAGTCATGCAGGCACCCACAGAATTACTCTTCAAATCTAAATCAGAACATGCTTCCCTAGGTCCCGACTCTTTCGGGCACTCTGTCTCACTCAGAGTGAAGAGCCCAGGCGTTTTCATTGACCTCCTGGATCCTGTGAGGTCTGCTTCCTGTTATCTCTGCCTCACTGTTAGCATCTTCCCTCTGCTCAATGACAGCTGCTTTGCTCTGCCTCCAATTTGCCAGGCAGCCTCCCACTGCAGGGGTCTTTGTACTTGGAGTTCTTTAGTCTGAAAAGCGCTCCCCTCAGACAACTGCACAGCTCACTCCCTCAGCTTTTCCTCACAAGTCACCTCTGTGAGGTCTTCCTGGAGCACCCCAGCATTCCAAACCCTGTTTCTTTGCTTTATTTTGATTGCCCGCACCACTAACCTATAGCATAATGGCATTTATCTTGGTTATTGTCGGTCTCCTTTATCTGAGTGTACGTTTCTCTTAAGAACAGGGATTTTTGATCCGTGTTATTCGCTGCTGTATCTGGAGAGCCTGAAACTGTATCTGGCACCCAGCAGGGGGGGCAATATCCATGAAATAAGTGAATTCGCTAGACCTATTCTAGGGCTCATAAGGTTATCTCCAGCCCAGTCCTAGGATGTGGCATCAGTCTAGCTGATACTTGCCCTTGGAGGAGTCTAAGAGTTACAGGATTTGGGATTGCAGGGTTCCTGGCTCTCTGTGAAGGGCGAGGAGAGGGAGCCGCTGTGAATCCAGGAAGCCCGAACTAGCTATAGCTTGGCCCTCAGCCATCTGCTTCCGGTCTCGAGCAGCCCCGCCTCCTGGCAAACAGGCATGTTAACAAAGCCCGCAGGCCGGGAAGCCTGATCCAAGCCTTCATCCCCACACTGTTGCCTATCTCTCAATTCCTTTGTCTGGCTCCCCAAGCTTTCCTTTTAAAGAATTAGACTGTCAAGGAAATGCTCAACAGAAGACATGGGCCCAAAACATTATATAGAGTCATCTTAAAGCAGAAAATAGTGTGAAATACTTTGTACTCACCACATAAACTGCTATTTTGTTCAGGTTTGAAGTCGATGCTGTAACAAAAGAGCCTTCTTACAGGATGGGTAGTGAAGAATACACATTCAGAGCAGCCAGAGATCAGAAATGAGGCAGCTGTCAGCCAGCTCATGAGTTTCACTGTTAGATTAAAGAACTAAAGTAGCTTTAAGTTTAATTTTTTTAATGTTTTATTTATTTTTGAGAGTGAAAGAATGAATAAGTGGGAGCAGGGGAGGGGCGAAGAGAGTGGGACAGAAGATCCGAAGCAGGCTTTGTGCTGACAGCAACAAGCCCGATGCGGGGCTTGAACCTGCAAACTGCGAGATTATGACCTGAGCTGAAGTCAGAGGCTTAACCGAGTGAGCCACCCAGGTGCCCCAAGCAGCTCTAAGTTTAGACTCCCTAGACAAAGCTTCGGTGAGAGACCAGCCCAAGCCCGGGGGGGGGGGGGGGGGGGGGGGGGGGGGGGGGGGGGGGGGCTGGTATCCAAGCTCTTGCGACAGGAAAGTGAGGATATGGCTAGAACCTTTCCTACTTGCTGTGACAGACTTCCGGACAGCTGGCCTCTGTGGCACTTCCCCATCGTTAATCCCCCCTCCATCCAGAATCAGACTTGAGGTACTGTGGGATGGCAGGACTGGCTGGATCTGTGGTTTCTCTGGCACACCCACTTCCCCAGCAGCCAGGCTCCTAATGGTCTCTTCCTTTCCCCTGGCAGTAGCTTTTGCTTCTGAGTTTTCATATGCAAAAGCCACTGAGAGCCGGACCCAGGGCTCTGTGGCTAAAAGCTCAGGGGGATGCCAGTTCAAGTCTATGAGGATATACACGAAAGCTATCATCTGGATGGTGTATTGATTATTAGCTTGGGAAGCGAATCACCGCAGAGCTAGATCAAAAGGGACCATTCAGAGATAGTAAATCACAATACATTGAAATCAAGAAAACAATCCATGGAGGTACTAAAAAAACATAACACAACCATTAAAAATGAGACAGGAACTTTAATCATTTTTCAGAAAATGCCTTTTGAAATGCACTGACTACCTTCTGGAGGTGAAGGAGGCTGAACTGACTGGCCCATCCGGCTCATGGACTAAGCTGGGACTAATCAACTCACAGGCTCAGGGCTCCTCCACGTGCAGCCTAAAGAAGCAAACAGACTACAAGTGGCCTATATGTAATAAGAATAGTTCCACGGTGTCGAGAAGTACTAAGATGAGTTTGAATGGATGAGAGCAAGATGATGGCACCGCATCCACAAAGACACGCTCAGTCACAGTTCCTTTCTCAGTAATAATGGAAAATTCTGACTTCTCTTGTTTACCTAGGGCTACGCACTAATACACATGCCTGTTCGCCTCCCAAATCCGCATCACTGATGTTGGCAAGGTAGAGGTGGGCAAGAGAATCAGATTTCACAGTTATTTCTTGAGGTATCTTTAATGGAACAACATTAAAGTCAAATCAAATCAATGACTAGTTACCCAACGGGGCACACACCAAATAGTATTACAGTGTACTAATGAGGGATTGTCACCCTTTTATCACTTCTGCAGGGTAAGTTAAATAATTAGACAACTGATACACATTCTCTTTCTTATTTTAAATACACCCGTTCACAAACACACCACGATATTCTGTCTTTATTTCAAAATATTTGCCTCGAAGTGTTGGTTTACTCAGTCAAAATGGTTGTCTAAATATAATTTCCTCTCCAAAGTTGTCAAAAGAATGTCATTATTGCCTTAGGCAGGAACTGAAGCACAAAGATAAAAGCCGTATCTGAATATCTGATGTATTTTATTTGTTCACATTTGTCCTACTTGAGGTTAACACTACTTCATTTGACAGTTTAAAAATCATTCTGTAAACAGAATAAAAAACAGCAGCAACACAGCTCAAAGAAAAACACAATGCATATAAAGGAATGTGTTGAAAGGGACACTCTGAATCAGCAAAGAAATGTGACCATGATGATGATGAAGTCAACAACAAGGAGGAAAAACCTTCAACATCTGTAAAAGGCAAAACTGTAATTGTAATAAAAAAAAAAAAAAGCAAGAATCCAAAGTGCAGGTGTGCTAGTTTTCATTCCCACATCCATTCAGGAAATAGATAGAGCATACTATTCTTTTAATAAAGTGACAAGTTCTGCTTTAAAACATTCAGGTTCGTTATCTTGCAGATTTTGTTTTCTAGTTTACATGACCTCTACTTGACATTGATTTTAACGGGAAAGATGGTCATACAGGATACATGGCTTAATTGCTTGAATCTATGCAGAGTATAGAAATGGTAAAGTTTACTGGCTTAGTTTTTGCTTTATTTGCAATGAGTAACAAGAAGCTGAAGATCCAGTACCAGAAGCATCAGTACTTTTACTCTTAAAAAAAGAAAATCCTGAGCCCTCAGTTACCTTTGTTGCCATTTTCAGATTCTCTGTAACAAAAGACTGTTCATTTTCCCTGAATTCTAACCCGTTGACTTGAATAATCAGAATAGTTTTTTTAATGCAAAGTTGGTTGGTCCAGTATTGGTCCAAATTGATCAACTGGACGTGTTATTCTGGCATCATGTAAAAATCATATGCACTTTCATTGTTTAGAGCCTCAAATGTTTTCCCCCTGAAAGGAAACCTCTGTTGAATATGATTTTTGAATAGAGGACGTTTATGAAATATATTTCAAATCTTAAAAAATATTTCTAATGCTCCCTAAAATGGCATATATAGGATTTACCCCAGCTGACAATGCCTGTTCCTTTTAGGAACATTTCTGCGTAATATTTCACCTTCCTGCAGGCTCTAGTTTTATCTAAAAAGCCCAATACACAAATGGCTGCTGCCTTACTTAGCATTAAACAGCACTATTTTTTAAACCATGTATACAGTTCAACAGCAAGATTAAGAAGTTAAAATACACACATATCACAGACAGATTAATCTTTTTTGGAATTCACTGAATTAACTGTGTTCTGGTCAATCCCCTCCCCCACAAGACAGTGTACTGTACCTACATCGAGGTGTTTAAATATTTCTCCAACAGTTTTCATTGTATTATATTATGAAAACACTAGGCTTCAAGCCGGGTACTAATAAATATTTAATTTAAAAGGAAGAAAGAAACCCCAACACAGAACGTTAAAAAAAAACAAACCCTTTTCCCTCCCTCCCCTCCCTCCTCCCCAGAGAAGGCGTGGGTGTCAGCCCGACATGGCTGAGATCTCATAGTCACTGGCGGAAGCGAGGGGCTTGCCTATCATCCGGATGTTTTTTGCACTGGTGATCCTGGCCATCATACACACGGGCTTGTCAAAGTACTTCACCAGGGCCGGCTCAGTCAGGAGGGAGGCCAGGAACTGCTCGAAGGTGATGGCCCAGTCCCGGTCCAGGCTGGTGCTCCGGGGCAGTGCCGCCGTGCCCTGGCCGCTGCGCACCAGGACTGTGTCCTCCCCGATGTCCTCACAGTGCAGCTTGTCCTCCTCGTGGGAGCCGGCGCTCAGCACCGAGTACGAGGACATGGAGCTGTCGTCCTTGGTGTCGTCATCGGAAATCAGCATGGAGGAGCAGGCCCCATTGTCCCGGGGGGAGGAGTCCTCCAGCTTGATGTCCTCCATCTGCCCTCCCAAGGAGGGCTCCTCACCCTCCACCGCCAAGCCGGCCGTGAGGGGCTCAACGGACTCCACCGCGTAAGGCTGGCTGGGCCCTTTCTTGGGGAAGAGCACGCCCGGGATGCCCGGGTTGCAGGAGGGCCCGCTGCCCCCGCTCCCGCCCTCCTTTGCAGGCTGGGTGGCAAAGAGCTTGCCGACTTCCCCGATCTCCAGGAGGAGGCTGGTCACCGCAGCCGTGGCGTGGTACAGCTCCTGCTCATTGGGGTCTTCACTGAACATGTTGTACATGGTCTTACACAGCTCGATAAACTGCCCCTGAAAAGTGATGGGGGAAAACACAAAGGATGTGGCCATCTCATTGGAAGCACAGAGGCATCACTGAAGCAGACTGTAAAGCCATTTAATGTGAGGGCTCCTGAAAGACTCTGCAAAGTGCTATATGTAGGATCAACTGACTGCTGTTTAAAGTCTCGTTACTTGGGGCGCCTGGATGGCTTAGTCGGTTAACCAGCTGCCTTTTGACTTCGGCTCAGGTCATTAACTCGTGGTTCCTGAGTTCCAGCTCTGGGTCAGGCTCTGCACTGACAGTGTGGAGCCTGCTTGGGATTCTCCCTCTCTTCTCTCTCTGCCCGCCCCCCACCCCCAACTAAATGAATGAACTTAAAAAAATAAAGTCTCTTTATTCATGTTTCTACTCTTTTTAATTTGAAGAATTTCCAACATCCATGAAAGTAAAAAGAATGAAATAATGAACCTTCATGTGGCTGGCCCCCGGAGTCTGGCATGACTGTCCTCCAGTTAGCTGCCTCACTAACTCTTTTATCCTTTGTTCAGTATCTAAGTCAATCCCAGACCTCCATCTCATGTCTATACCCTTCCGCGTGCAGCCCCGGTTGAGCTCAGACCCCTTTTCGCAGGACACATCTGCGGGTGTCCCCGGACAGGAGGGTGCCTTCCACTCCCCACCCACGTGATTCATCTGCTCTGCTGTTAGGAGACAGCATTTTCATCCTGTAACATATGTTATAATTATTTATAGTTTTTTTCTGCCTCTCTACATTTCAGCTTCTTAAGGAAAAAAAGTGTCCAACATCTTTAAAGCCGAACACGGTGATTTGAAAATGGCATGAGCCTGTCTTCTGAGTATCTGAAGGTATTTTTAATAACTGAGATGAGAATGTGTGTACTCTAAAAACTGAGTATTTTGTGATTCACATTTTCTCTGAGGGGGTCACCTTCTCAGGATTGAGCATATTTTTGGTGCACAAAAACATGCACAGAATAGATCCAAACATATCTTAATTAAATACCCCATGTAACCATTATCTTCTAATTAATTGATTAATTATTTTTATTTTTTTTTTTGAAAGAGAGAGAGAAAGAGAGAGAGAGCATGTACAAGTGGGGGAAGAGGGAGAGAGGGAGAGAGAGAGAGAATCCCAAGCAGGCTCCACCCTTCGTATGGAGCCTGATGCAAGGCTCAATCCCATGACCCTGGATCATAATCTGAGCCGAAATCAAAAGTCGGACACTCAACTGACTGAGCCACCCAGGCAAGGCATCCCCTTTTATTAATTCATTTTTAATTTTTTATTGAGTTAACATTATCTTTCAGGGGTACATATTGAACATTTTTCTATGACTGGAAAACAGAGCTTCAAGGTTCAAAATGAAGAAACAGAAATGTTAGACACTTACCTGATTCAATTTGGGTAAATCCTTTGCATTCTTTGATTTGGACTTATTTTCTGGAGTCCAGAGTCTCAGATAATTACGATTTTCTTGAGAATTTGCCCTCTTCCCTAAAACCCAAATGTCAAGAAATAAGTATTCAAAGGCCCAGAAACAAGTGTTCACCCAGCAGTACGGGAAACAGGCAGGAGATCGGTACCTCTGTCCGGCTGCAGACTCACAGTCACAAAGCCATCATCCGGGCCGTGCTTTCTCCTGCTATCCAGCCCAACCACTGCCGAGAAATATGCAGAAGAAAAAAGAAAGCACAAGGTTATATAGTAAACTGACAGACTTAGGATTTGCAGTAGAAAACAGAAAAATCTTTAGGTAGGGTTGCCTGATTTAGCAAAACAAAGAAAACAAAAACCAAAACCCGCTGAGTTTACACTGAGTTAAATTTGAATTTGAGATAAATAACAAAATAATATTTTAGTATAAATATGTCCTAAAGGGGCACCTGGGAGGCTGGGTCAGTTAAGCGTTCGACTTCAGCTCAGGTCATGATCTCATGGTCCATGAGTTTGAGCCGCGCGTCAGGCTCCGTGCTGACAGCTCAGAGCCTGGAGCCTGCTTCAGATTCTATGTCTCCCTTTCTCTCTGCCCCTCCCCCTCTCGTGCTCTATCCCTCTCTGTCTCTCAAAAATAAATAAACAATAAAAAAATGAGTCCTAAATATCACATGGAACAT
This sequence comes from Suricata suricatta, assembly GCF_006229205.1. Classification (NCBI taxonomy): domain Eukaryota; kingdom Metazoa; phylum Chordata; class Mammalia; order Carnivora; family Herpestidae; genus Suricata; species Suricata suricatta. The sequence goes on along the minus strand of NC_043700.1, from coordinate 80,692,414 downwards.
ACTGTGCTAAACAAATGATGTCTCGTTAATCTCGAATTCAGATTTTACTGGTGTTCCATATCTTTCCTGACAACCCTATTTCTCAGTAATGGACTACCCCAGAATTATTTTTCACAAATGGGGTTCAGTGTAGAACTAGGAATTAAAGAAACGATGTCATGTAGTCTTCCCTTCTTAAAAACTGGGCGTGTTGGCCCAATGACTGTTGGCTTCCCTACCCTCTCTGATACATCATCATAACTTTGCATTCATGAGACTGGTTTTCAGCCAGGCTCTACAAAAGACCAAGAACTCACTTTTAAAAAAAGAAAACAAAAAAAAATGTTATATGCTACAAACATTCACATTCATAATACGGCATTTCAAAACTATGGCTTTTTGGGGTGCCTGGGTGGCTCAGTCAGGTAACCTTCCGACTCTAGATTTCATCTCAGATCACGATCTCACGGTCTGTGGGTTTGAGCCCTGCACTGGGTTCTGCACTTACAGGGCAAAGCCTGCTTTCGATTCTCTCTCTCGCTCCCCCCTTCTCTCTCTCTCTCCTTCCAAGTAAATATATAAATTAAAAAAAAATAGGACTTTCAAGGAAACCACTTTTTTAACTGTTTTCTTTTTACTTCTTAAAACAGGACATGGGGCGCCTGGGTAGCTCAGCCGGTTAAGCCTCCGGCTTCAGCTCAGGTCAGATCTCACATTTGTGGGTTCGAGCCCTGCGTCAGGCTCTGTGCTGACAGCTAGCTCAGAGCCTGGAGCCTGCTTCTGGTTCTGTGTCTCCTTCTCTCTCTGCCCCTCCCCCTCTCATGCTCTGTCTCTCTCTGTATCAAAAATAAATAAAACATTAAAAAAAATTTAAAAAAAATAAAATAAAACAGGACATGACTGGGCACATAATGACTTCAAAAGGGAGAGGTATAAAAATCTTCCTCCCACTCCCCATTCAGTTTGTCAGCTGTCAGAATGCATTCCAGCCCATCTCCACTCATCCAAAAGGGGGCTGGTTTGCCAGATACGTGACCGTCACTGAATTCAGCGTCAGGTTAATTTCAGCAGCTTTTAAGACAGAGTGAGGACAATGTACTGCATGTCGCTAGAAATTCTTCTCCTCTTAATGTTGAAAATTATTTAGGAAACAAGTAGATATTCAAAAATATTTTAAAGTACGGTAAGTTCATGCAACAGATATTATACAGCCATTTAAAAACCAGGTTTTCAGAAAGGGGTGCCTGGGTGGCTCAGTCAGGTAAGCGACAAGACTACGGCTCAGATTATAATCTCACAGTCTGTGAGTTCCAGCCCCATGTCGGGCTCTGTGCGGGCAGCTCAGAGCCTAGAGCCTGCTTCGGACTCTGTGTCTTCCTTTCTCTCTGCCTCTTCCCTGCTCACGCTCTGTTGGTCTCTCTCTCTCAAAAATAAATAAACATTAAAAAAAATAAAAATAAGTAAAGACCAGGTTTTCAGAGAATATTTAATGACACTGTAGCATAGTCACTGGATTTTCAATGAAAAAAGTAGGATACAAAATTGTACAGGCAGATTGATCCCAGTTTTGTATATAAGCATATATATTATTATAATTACATATGTTATATGAACAAAGATGACAAAAGTATTTCAGGATACTGTTATCTTTGTATCATAAAATTTTAAGCTTTATCCTTATTTTATATATTATATCTATATTTTTTTAAATTTCAATGCAAAGCAATAGTGATTTGGGAGTTAGAAAAATATTTTTTTAAAAAACCTTTAATGATTATTAAATCCTATTGGCATGTGACCATTCCTGAAGCATTCTGAAATAAGCGAATCCTTTTCTGAAGGAAATGGGTGTTTCCTAACAAAGATATGGCTTACCCTTTGCAGCCAAAATACTATTGCAAACAAAGAATATTCTAAGAAATGCTAAGGCACTGTGCTAAAAGCCTTACTATGTCATCTCGTTAAGTCCATACGATACCCAATATGCCAGCTGTCATCTCCATTTCCCATAGAAGGAAACTGAGGCTCAGAGATGCCACAACCTACCTGCGGTCACCGAGGTAACAATATACAGAGAAATATTCCACCCAAAGACCCTACCTGCAACTCACATTGCCAGTAAGAAGAATAAGAGTGGGTCTGGCTCACCCCGGTCTCCTCAATCATGCTAACACTGTTTGGTGACAGATGGTGACCACACTTATTGTGATGAGCATGAGTGACACATAGAATCGTTGGGTCATGTTGCACAGCGGAAACTACTACAACCCTGTAAGGTAAATACTCCAATTAAAAAAAAAAAAAAAGGCTGATCTAAACTGTGCTTACTTTGAAAGGGCAAGATTTCAGAGGCAAAAGGAGCCAGAAGCAACCCATGTCTACTTTTGGACTTGGGTGAAGTCATGCAGCTGCAGTAATGATGAATTAGAAGGTAAATTAGTCACTGCAATAGCAAGCTGAGAGACGTTGCTTAGATTCATACAAGACAGACACTGCCTTGTACATCTTATTGGATACAGAGTGTTGAATCATGTCTACATAGACCTAACAACTACATAAAGCCGAAGTCAGCACATTTTTTTTTCATAAAAGACTGGACGGTAAATATTTTACAGGTTTTGCAGGCCACACTGCCTCTGTCTCAACTACTCAGTTCTACCACTCACAGCATGAAAGGAGCCAGAGGCAATACATAAATGAAAAGCTTGGTGGTGTTTCAATAAAACTTTATTTATAGGCACTGAAGTTTAAATTTCATATAATTTCCTCATATCATGAAATATTATTCTACTTCTGATTTCTTAAAATCCATTTAAAAACGTAAAAAGCATTCTTAGTCTGCAGGCTGTACAAACAAACCACATTTGGCCCACAGGCTGAAGTTTGCTGACACCTATTACAGAGCCTGTATCTCTTGCACACAGATATAAGAGAACTCTTTCAGACACAATGTCCTGATTTTGGACGGCAGCATAATACTAGGATGATGTTCTTAATGCACCTGACCACAGTAGGGAGAGGGGAGCAAAACATAGAGCTCTAGGGGTCCTGTTTTCTCGAAGTCTGTGGGACATGAGGTACATGGTCCCTTTAGTGGGCAAAGTACCCACTCTCCAGTAGTTGGCAGCCTGACTTCACAAATGTGAAAAGAAAGTAATGTATTAGGTAACTGTATTCATATACTTCTTTGATCTACTAGCTTTGGAGGCACCTTTTTCCAGTAACAGAGGCTCTGTAGGAAAGAAATGCCGCACATCTGGGGAGGAAGGTCACTTACCATGTGTGCATTCGGGGGTGATGTCTTCAAAGAAGTACTGAGTTGCTTCAAAAGCAGAATCTGGCTCGTCCTGATCAGAAGATGGCTCTAGAGAGGGGAAGAGAGGTAATTATAGTATTGGCAGGGCGGTGACTCAAGGAAAGCGTGCTTTAATTGTTAAAGAGGTGATATGGGGGAGGATGAGGAGCTGGAGGAGATGGGCACATCGCTGGGGGCCCTGAATGCCGACTCCCTCTACAGCCTTATGGGGGGCGGGGGGCTTACTCCATTTTTCACTCCACCTTCCTTTTTAACAACCACACACTGAAGTGTCCCTTTGCTCCTTCCTTTTTACAAGACTGTCCTAAATTCTGTGAAATGCTGCCTTACAAACTAAATTTTTAGGATACTGTATGCAATTAAAAATAATTCTCAAATCCACAATTTTACCCTATCTCTATCCTTAATGCCAACCCCCCACTGTGTGTGTGTGTGTGTGTGTGTGTGTGTGTGTGTTTGCTAGATATATCCAAGCTATAGGCCAATGTTTTTAAAATGTGAACTCAAACCTTCTCCATCTTGCCCACTTGTTTCTGTCAGTGTTAAAATGACTCTTTCTAAACTCAAAATCTCAGGTTCTACATTCTCTTCTCTTTTGCAACCTTTGTATCCTGTGAGTTACCAAATGCTATTTATTCTTCCTCTTGCACATGTCTACTCTTGTCTATTACAACTCAGATCTCATACTTCTGTTACAACAGGTAAATGACCATGCAATCAAGCACATACTGATTCAGGAACCTATGTAGATAATTACTATTCAGTTCTGCTTAGTGACCAGTGAGTGATTTGGTTTCAAACCAGGTCATGGTCACAAATACATGTGCTCCTCTGTGTGGCGCACTTACCAGGCAAGACATGCATTTTGTACAGGAGTTTGAGTTTCTCTGTGAGGTCCCCATGGCACGCAGCACCTAAAATCACATAAGTACAATGTGAAATATGTCACATGTGCTAGTGGCCGCTCTCAGCTTAGCATTCCCCTGAAAAGTCTACTTATTGCAAATTGAAATCAAGACCCTGGCTGACAAAAGGTCTGGTCAGGACATATTTGGGTTAAGAGCTCTGGAACCCAGATGCCTGGATGCAACTCCTTTGTACCGACTATTTGCCCTAGGGAGAGTTAACCTCTCTGTACCTCAGTTTCCCCTGTATAAGGTCGGATGATAAATAGATGATTCTACCAGTGGTCTTGCCATCAGGATCAAAGGAATGTGAGAAGTAAATGTGTTAACATGTATAAAACAGTTAGAATAGCCCCTGGGACATAATAAATGTGTTATTTATAAGAAAACTCATATAAATATAACGGTTTCAACAGTCTAATGGAATTCAGAAATAATCTCAAAATATGTCTGAGATTGTTTCCTATTACTCATTGTAGAAATTTCTTTTAGTTGTTTCGGGGTTCTCCTAAATACTTCTTTAGTTTAATTCATCTTCATCTGTCTGCCATTATATCACCATCCCTTCAATCAAAAGAACCCTGTTACTGTCCCCTTAAAGTCTCTACGTATTTCAGGAATCAGAAAATCCTTCAGAAATATCTAGTGTTAGAGCACCTAGTTGAAGATTAGTCAGATTTAGGGAAAGAGGAATCACAGAATCTGGGTTGGCAGGAACATCAGGGTGTCCACTGGACGGAGGCATCCCCCTTCACGCACTGAAGAAAGACAGGGCTCTAGCACCTGCTTGAACACTCAGAGACAGGGAGCTCATCACCACCAGATGCATCCCATTCTACGGATGCATTCTCTAAATACTGAAAGTTTCTCTGCACTTTTTGCTTTAGTGTCAAGATCCTTCCCCTGCACTCTCAACTTCAGAAAGTCCACAAAATCCATGAAATGCACAATTTGTCTCTATGTGCATATATCATTTTGAGGAGAAGAAAATGTCCATAGTCCCTATTAGATCTCAAAGAGTCTATGACTCAATAAAAGGTTTAGAGCTGCTCTTCTTTCCCCTATTCTACTCTTTAAAGCCAATCAGAAAGGTCTACTGCCTCAATACAACAATCCTTCAGATTCTGAGGATCACTCACCTGTCTCCCTCAAGCTTATCTTTTCAAGGCAAGTTTATCCTGCCCTCTCCAAAGTTTTCCACTTTCTCACATAGCATGCCTTGTATAAGGCTTCCGCATTTTTACTCATAACCGGTCAGTCAATATCTCTCTGGACAGAGAGTTCCAGAAGACTCTTATCTACTTCAGAGAATAGTGGAGCTGTTTTTGACTCTTCCACTAATATAGCCTGAGTTTGCATTCGATTTGTTATACTCTTTCACTCGGGAGTATCATACTGACCACGTGGTTAACTAAACTGCAAGATGTCTGCATACTAAGATTAATCATTAAAGCAACGACAGACACTTCTATCTCATAAAATTATCGTGAGAAGAGAATGAAACACGCATGGGAAGTAGTTAGCATGAGATTTAACACAAAGCAAATAATTAATAAATGTCTGTCATTAAACCCTTTTTAAGTCAGGCACCATTCCAGAAACTCTATTCAAAGTCATTTTATCCCCGACAGTAACTCATTTGCAAATGAAGGAAAAATCAGAGTTCAAATACCAAGCCCAAAGTACTTGAGAACTCTCAGTTGAAACAGATTTATTAACCATCACATTTTTGGGGGCAGTGTTTGGCCAGTTACCTAAATCACCAACTTCTATACACTCCCACCTCTTCCATTTATAACGAGTCATCTGACAAATGACGGACCAGCCACATTATGACGTGTATGGCATATTTAAAGCCTGCCTTTCAGCAACATGACTGGAAAAGGAGGTGCACTTCATCTGTGGCTTCGGACAGTAATCCCTCATTTCTAATTCCATACAGACCATCTGTTCACGAATTTCTAGAGGGAACTTCCTGGGATTGACATTAAAATTACTGACTCACCTTTTCCAGAATTCGTTTTTTAGTTTTTAAAACCTGAACAGAATTTCTCTTTTCTGGTCTACTTGTCTATCTCCATAATAATTGTCCCACTCGAGTGACAACTTTCATGACTCCCAGTGTCTGAAAAGGCATACTTCACTCAAGAACTTAAGTGCATTTTGAGAAAGTCTAAATACTCTTTGTTTTCCTTACTTGAGTCACCTGAACTTAAGCCAATTAAGTATTTCTATTAAATTCTATCGCTTTTCTACATGCGAACTGGTTTCTTTTTCCTCCTCCTTATTCTTGTCCGAAGATAATTGTTAAAAATCCCCTTTTGTTGGCCACCTTTCTGGTAATAAGTAGTTACTTTGGGGCAGAAAAGATTAGGAGAGGGTTAAAGGCCTTTGGCCTTGCCTGGATTGTTTCACTGTTTAAAGAAGCTGAATGTACCTCTGTTACTTGTGTAATTAAAAACCGAGATCTCCTCCTTCCCTAAAAAATATCCTGCTTGCTGTCCTCAACACGGAGTAGCAAGAAAAGGATGAATCGGCGAGACAGCCCTTGCCTGAGTCCTGGGCCCAGCATGTACTAACTGGGCACTGCAGTCCAGTGACAGGTAAGTATTAACTCGCTAGAAACTAATATCCCAGCAAGTTATTTAACTTTTCTGAGCTTTCATGTCTTCAACCGACAATGGGGCTAATAAGAGTAGCAGGTGGGTAATAAAGCATAATAGAAAGAGCACAGACTGTGCCTCCCGAGTGCCTGGGTTGAAACTCCAACTCTGTAGTTGTGTGTCGCTGGCAAACTGAATGCATGTGAACATTAGTGCGGTGCCTGCCGCAGAGTAAATGCTGCGTAAATGTCAGCTGTCATTACTATCCCCTCAAGAGGCTACTGTTTGGATTTATGATAACATACACATTCTAAAGCATCTGAACAGTGGCTGTACTAAAAAAAAGGCTAGTTCTTCCATGTCCCCCTCCCCTTTGAAGCATATATGTGAGTGCTTTATACAAATACTTTTTCTTCCTAAGCACACTTCATCTACACCCCTTTGTCTTTTTACTTTTTTAAATGCCTTTTTAAAAATGTTTTTGTTTTATTTATTTATTTTGAGAGAGAGAGTGTGTGAGCAGGGGAGGGGCAGAGACAGGGGGAGAGAATCCTGAGCTAGTAGCACAGAGCCTGATGCTGGAACTCGTGGATTGTGAGATCCTGACCAGAGCTGAAAACCCGGACACTTAACTAACTGAGCCACCCAGGTGCCCCTCCCCTTTGCCTTTTTAAAAACCATCAGCTTCCCCTGCCTTCCCAGCCTTCTAGTCATTATTCTTAAAGATTTAGAGCACTTTTTGGAATCATCATTGGCTCTGTGCCTGGCCCCTTCATCTTTCCTAGGGCATGTTGTTTTAAAGTATATGACTTGGGGATGCCCGGATGGCTCAGTCAGTGAAGCCTCCAACTCTTGATTTTGGCTCAGGTCATGATCTCATGGTTTGTAAGACTGAGCCCTGCATCAGGCTCTACCTACCTGCTTTCAGCACAGAGTCTGCTTAGGATTCTCCCTCTCTCTTTGCCCTTACCCTGCTCGCTCGCTCGCTCTCTCTCTCTCTCAAAATAAATAAATAAACATTTTAAAATAAATAAAAAAAAACAAAGTACCTGGCCCAAAGTCACAGTGGGGCACACTTAGAATAAACTTTCTTTTTTCTTCTTTCATTCCAACACACTGGCATAATGCCTCCTACATCCACAACCTCCATGTCTGGTAGGCCAAGCTAGCACCCTGTAGCCTTTCTGTTCGATCATGAAGGGAACAAGAGTCCTAAAGGACACAGGGAAGTCCTGCTAACGCAGAGTAACGTCAGACAGTGAGGCTGAGGGGCAGAAACCACTGCAGCCTGTGAGTTGTGGGTGTGCTTTCTCAGGCCGCCGGTCCTTCCTCAGGGCTGGATGGAGAGAAAAGACCTCCATTCAGACCGCAGAAGTGTGGCGGTTTCTTCAGCCCTTTATTAAAAATATCACAAAATGTTTTTATAACATTTTGCAATACATAATATAAATATACTTTGTGTCAAAGAAAAACAATCCACTGAAATATTCTTTTTCTCATAAAGTTATCATGGTCTGTGGTTCCAGCGTGTAAGGTGGCGTTTTAGTGTCTTACAAAGTATCTGAGAATGTATTTTAACTAGTGCTGAGGACTAACTAATGTCAAAGGCAATGCTTGAATCACATAGTATGTCCATTAATTAAAATTCATTTTACCATCAGTTTGCAAACCTTAAGATGAGCCCTTCTGCTCTCTAAACCCAGTCTTTGGAGACAGTATGGGACTGTGGCCCTGAGGGCAGCACTGAAGACCACCACCGTCATCCCTTCCAAATTCATGCAACAACTCCTCCATGCTTACTTAGCCCAGCGACAAACTCTCGGAAGTTAATCAGAGAATCTCCATTTTCATCCAGTAACTGGAATAGGCGAGAGGCCAGCACTTCCGAGTGAGTTCCACAGGCCCAGGGAAAGAGAAGGGCAAACATCCCCTTGAACTGCTCAAAGTCAATGCGATACTGTTCCAGGTAAGGCAGGCTGGGGTCGTGGCGGTCCAGAGCGTTGCTGCTCCCCCCCCAGTAGCAGCTGGTTAGATGCTCTGCCTGAAAAATTAAAGACAGAAGAGGATTACTGGGGATATGATCTCACAGCAGAAACCGGGAAGAAAAAGCCCCGCCTCACATTTGCAAAAACCCTTTTTGGTGGACCCCTGTGAGTCTCCTGGGGCAGGTGCTCTGGTTTTAGGGCTTCCAGTCTTCTCCTTGTTCCACCCCGTCTCCACCGAACCACCCCACCAACTCCATGCCAACCACCTCTGCAGGTTATATCCGGCATGAAAGGTCCGGTTCAGTTACTGGAGGTAGGTGAAGAAAGGGACCCCCCACATTCCCCACCTCTACCCCTGTGTGTTTCCTCTTTACACAGACACACGCATTAAAAAAAAAAAAAAAAAGGCCCAGAAACAAAATTATCTATTTAAAAAAATTAAACAGAATGTTAACCTGAAGAGAATCTGTAATTTATAATTTAGGCCATCTGACCACCTTGTTTTCTAGGTGAGGCGGAGAAAGCCCAGAGGCTGAGCGGCTCTCACAAGGTACATCAACCACTTAGAGCAGAAGCATTGTAGGAAACATAGGTCTGAACCTAACAGACTCCATGACAGGCTAAGGTTTCCTCTTTGAACTAGAAGGCCTAAGGTTCAGTTCCTCCTATTAGGCTGTTACACATTACCCGAGGCAGGAGAGACCACCTTGTGGTATCTAATCAGGAAAGGCCAGCTACCTCTCCCCACATTCCTAAAGGTGAGGCCTACAGATAGAAACTTTAGATAGGACCTTGTTACCTCATGTTAAAGTTAACCTGATAGTCACCGAATAAGACCCTGAACTCGCTCTGTAATTGGTTAATTTCAAAGATACTCTAAATGTTGTGATTGGGTCCCGCCAAAAGTAACGAACACTCTAAACAAAATGTATGGTTAAAGTTGCTGCCAATACTGTTATATGGTAATGATTGGATCACTGTACCTATGTCACAATTTCCTGTAACTCCCCCTTCCCAAACCCCGTTAAAAACCCTGCTCAGCCCTTGTTTGGGGTTCTCAGCACGGATCCACTGAGTTGGTGAAGTCTGTGAGCCCGAGCCCGTAATAAAGCCCTTTGCCTTTGCATGTGTGCCTCAGCCTCCCTGGTGGTCTCTGGTCATTGAGGATATTGCGTTTTGGGCATTACAGCATCATGACATTTGGGGTTTCTGAATTCTTAGTCTAGTGTCCCAAAGACCCCTTGCCTCTTGGTCACTGTAATTATATAAATATCATAGTCACAGTATTCAAGCTACAAATGTGTGGTCTTCTTATTTCATGCATCTGAAAATAGCGCTAGGAAAATTATGAGTAGGAACCACTATGGTGAGAAGAGCAGAGATGTGGAAACAACAAAAAGCTTCCTGTTTCTGTCCTTGGAAACAAGGCAGCCTCTTATTCATGAAGTCATATTGATTCTGGTAGATATGTGCACCCATTCTAGGAAGACCACAAAGATAAAACTTGTAATAGAAAGGCCCAGAAGGACACCCCTCCCCCAGACATTTACAGTTAGCTCTGGATGGATGGGGGAGATGGGAAGGGCATGAAAAGGAGGACTTTATTTTTACTTTATTCCCCAATGTACTGTCTGAGTATCTCACTACAGTAATGTATAAATATTGCAGTAGAAAAAAGCACTTTCGAAACCGACCTTTCCCCCTTGCCTAGGAGTTGTGTAAGGGGGGAGTCAGTAGTGGGTGTAGTAGCTCAGTTTTGCTCTTACTTAGAAAGGTACAGAGCCCTAAATTCTTTATCACAATTGTTTACTGGAAACCACAGCCAATAAACTAGAAGACAGGGGAGCAGGGGTAGGCAAGACGGGCAGGGGGGGGGGGAAGGAGAGGTGGAGTGCAGACCCAAAGGCAGGTTTTTGCAAAGCTGCCTGGGGAGAATAAAGCAAGCCGGTCAGAGCTCACCGAAGATTTGGGACTGCATTCCAGGATCTAGTGCTTGAGGTCAGAGTGGGGGATGTCAGAGGGAGGTAGGGGAGGCTGAAGTCAGAGACTCTGCAAGGATCCAGTGGAGCCCTCTGCCCTGACCTCTCCGCCCTGACCTTGGTGGGTGGGAAGGCCTCGGTCAAACACCCCTGGGAGGGGTCCTCCTAACCTGAGCTACCGCAGTGCGTAAAGCTTGCCTAGGGCATTTCCTCCTAACAGAAGCTTGCAAATTACTCCCTAACCAGGCTGGAATGTGGCTCTCTGACAGTGCTCACAAACTTCAGGAAAAGACCAGCCAGTTCCTTGCCAAGCCCCATACTTCATCACGTGGGGACTAGGGACCCAGACCTCCAAAAAGGACCCAAGGAATAATTCGGGGAGTTCAAGAGAAACTAGGGCAAAGGGGCCTTGAACTACATTTTCCAGCAAATGCACCTCAAGGTGGCAGCCTTTCCACCTTTTCCTCCAAGTTTTTGTTTTGTTTTGAGTATAGTTGACATACAATGTTACATTAGTTTCACATGTAGGATTCAGTAGTTTGCCAAGTTTATTAGCTCCTCCAGAAGGGACTGCATCTGTCCTTTCTACATGCAGGAGATCCCCCTCCCCCGGAAACTGGCATTTTCAAGGGCTAAAAAGTCTGGCAAAGTGTCTGACACATAGTAACGCCTCAATGTTTGTTCAAAGAATTTAAAGCCAACTAAAGTGTTCAGAAGACTCAAGAAAAGAGAGTCCATAATGAAGTTTTTATCTTGGGCTCCACGGCATCTCCTGAGGCTCCCTCTGACCCCTGCCACTGAGTCTCAGGTTCTTTCTTGGGGTGCTCTGTAGATTGGGGGAACTCCTATTTGTCAACATAGCCTTAGGGCAGGGTTTTGGAGTATAAGAAGAGTTTGCATGTCCACAGGGTGCAAATGACACACTTGGTACCTAAGGGTGTGCAGATCAGAGAGCGCCCAGGCTTCAGCCATCTCTGGGTCCCAGACTTCTGCTCAACCAGCTCTGGTCCTCCTTTCCCTGGTGTCCCCCCAAAGCAGCCTCTTCTTTCTAATGTCAATGCTCTTCCTGTTATCTGTTCTTGGTCTTGCCTCTGGCTGCTACTCCCACTTCTGTTCAGTTACCTTAAATCCTGGCTCTGCCCATCCCCCCCCATAAAGTGGATTTCTTCTGGTCCTCAGCATCTCTTCAAAATCCAAAATTAATTGGATCATTGTACTTTATTTTGATCCAAGTTGGATCTTTGTATTTTTCCTTTATGAAACCGAGAGGGGCCCTTTTCTTATGAATAACCAATGTACACTGAGCAGTTAGTTACGGTGTATGAATAAAATATGAACGGGGGGCATACTATAGAGACTTCTCCATCAAGTGCCGAATGGAGCCTGGTGGGGGGCGGTGTCCACTCTGCTGGTCATGCTGCTGGCACACACGAAGGTCATCATCAACCAGCTATGGAACCTCACTCTCTGCGCACACCATCAGAAACATGCAGGGAGGATACTAGAGGGACCACTGATCACTGATTTACCCATGTATTCAATACACATGCTCAGAGCACCTGCCAGGGAGAGACACTATAGTAGGCACCAGTAAAACAAAAGTAAATAATGGCAGTGCCCTTCAGCAGCTAACAAGCAAGCGGGGATATCAGCGAAAACATTCCCAGCTATCACATCCTCTGATTCTAAGATCTATTAGTGTTCAACCCAGACCTTTGTCCCTTAATGCTTCCTGCTATATTATGTTTGCAGTTCTCCAAATAGTCATGGTTAGTTCTGGCAGTAACAGGGGAACATACAGGAAGCTACCCGATTAGAGATCAGGATAAAGTTGATATCAGCATAAAAGAATGAAAATCACAGAACTTGAACCAATTAGGCTTTTTCTTAGACATAGGAACAGCTTTATTCTTACTCTGGCTGCATATCTCTTTTTCAGTGTGTTTTAACATAGCTTAAAACAGGAAAGCTCTAAGGGTGCTTTAATATAGCTTCACATAAAAAATTATAAGGTACAATGATTTCAGGGAGACTTTAAACTAAACTGCCGTCATTCCAATGAGTATTATAAAGTAACACCTTATTTTGTTGGGTCTAAGGAAATAGCTAAAATATATATGGGATAGGATAGAGCTAAAACATCAGCTTAAATGAGTTAAGAGAATACGCTTATTTTTCATATGAAGCAGTCCAGTTTTTAAAAATGTTTATTTTTGAGAGAGAGAGAAGATAGCATGCATGCGCAGGAGAGGCCCAGAGACAGGGTGACCCAGGCTCCAAAGCGGGCTCTGCACTGACAGCAGCGAGCCTGGCTGTGGGGCTCGAACCATGACCTGACCTGAGCTGAAGTTGGATGCTCAACGGACTGAGCCACCCAGGTGCCCCGAAGCACTCCATTTCTATACTCTCAGCTTCATCTTCATATTTACGCACGTGGACACTCATGCTGTACGTTAACAGAAATGGGGCACCTGGGTAGATCAGTCGGTTAAGCATCCAAATGTGGCTCAGGTCATAATCTCCTGGTTTGTCGATCTGAGTCTCATGTCAGGCTCTCTGCTGTCAGCGCAGAGCCTATTTCAGATTCTCTGTCCTGTCTTTCTGCCCGTCCCCTGCTTGTGCTCTCTCTCTGAAAATAAATAAACCTTAAAAAATCTAGAACTAATTGAATTATTACAGTGAACTCTTTTATTCCCCTGGACGTACATGAATTTACTTTAAAATTCACCTTGAGGGGCTCAGTCGGTTAAACGTTCAACTTCGGCCCAGGTCATGATCTCATGGTACATGGTTCGAGTCCCACCCTGTAAGGATGCAGGTCCGATCCGGCCCTCACCACCGGTGGTCCCAGCCTTCCCGGAGCCGGTAGCGGTGCACCTCCGTGTTGGAGATGCACCGGGCCACAGTGGTGGGGGGCGTTCCCCCGCCAGCCGCAGGTCCGTTCCAGCCTTCCCCTATACTTAAAGGGGAAGGGGCCAGCTTCTCCTGAAAGGGCGCTCATTAAGGAGGGACAACTCCTGCAGCGCCCAATCGGGGGAGGCCGGCTATTACCTCTGACCTTGCTAGAGGTGGGCCTAGTCATGCCCCAAGTGGGGCGTCCTGGGCCCACTCTGATTGGTCAGTGCTCCGGATCGTGTGATTGGCTCCCACAACTGCCAGTATTGATGAGGGGGTAGGGATTGGATCACTGTACACCTGTCATTTCCTGTAACGCCCCCTCCCAAAGGCATAAAAGGCCCTGCCCTGCCTTTGTTGGGGCTCTCTCCAGGTGGCCGGCGTGTGGGATGGAGACTGTGAGCCCGAGCTTAAGCTTGTAATAAAGGCCCTTTGCTTTTGCAGGCGTGACTCGGTCTCCCTAGCAGTCTCTGGTGCTTGTTTTGGGGCGTTTTGGGGCGATTTTACAAACTTGGGCACAACAACCCCAAGCTCTGTGCTGACAGCTCAGAGCCTAGAGCTTGTTTTGGATTTTGCGTCTCCCTCTCTATCCCTCCCCTGCTCTCACTCTGTCTCTCTGTCTCTCTCTCTCAAAAATAAATAAACGTTAAAAAAAACCACTCACCTTGAAAAGAGCATAAAGTTCTTCCAGCTCATCAATGGTAAAGGAAGTTTCTGTCACAATTGTTCGGACCTATAAGAAGGTACACACAATTCATCTTACAATCTCAAAGATGTTATACTGAGAAAGTTACTGATTTTCTTCTTTTAAATTGTTAGAGCACTGTTGCCATTTCAGCAGCCATTGGGACAAGCCCCGCCGCCTCAGACCACCTTAAGGTAATCCCGCCTTCTGCTCCAGGTGCCAAAAAGAGCCCCGCCTGCCCTGCTTGCTCTAAAGCTGGATGGCGCCCACTGTTGGGGTCCAGGATTGGGGGGGTTGCTCCTTTGGACCGCAGGTGTAAATAAAGGAGTCACTTCAGCTCCTCTTCCCCCGCCGCCGCTACATTTTGGTTTCCTGACTGGGAACAACCAACTCACTCGAGCAGGCATTTGCCACCGGTGAGTGCCCCGGGGACCAGGAGCCTGAGATCAGGCTGATGCTAGGGGTGGAAGGAGAGACTGATCACCTCTCAAGGCCTCTGGCCACAGCAGGGACATTCCATCGGGCGGGATGTTTAACCTCAGTTGAGAGAGTCTGTGTGAGTGTGAATGAATGACTTTGTGGCTCCCCAGTGCGGTTCTGTTGCGACCTCATACGGCTCAAGGCAGTATCAGACTGGGGAGCGAGTCCGATCCGTGTTGGGTGCCAAAGACAAAGAGAAGAGGCACCTAATTCTCCTTGAGGGGTGCGGTCAGACGGGCGAACTGAATACCCCTCCCCTAGTCTGTCCACGTCAAATCAGGCGAGGAAGCCACGGGAGGCGGACCATCTATACAGTATTAGATTACATGCTCTAAAATTTCGAGCAGTTTCAGGGTCAAGACCCCTTGATGACACCGGGTCAATTGATGACATTCTGTGTGGCCGAATGGCCAACGTTCGGGGTAGGGTGGCCCCCTAAGGGAACCCTCAATCTAGGGATCATTAGGGTACACACAATAGTGACAGGCAAGCTGGCCACCCTGATCAGTAAACACTAGCAAAATTTCACCAAGAAACTGGCTTGTCTTGGCCTGACCTGCTCCCCCTACTACTATTCAGAGTTCGTAATGCACCCAACTCCACAGGATATATCCCCTTTCAACTGATGTATTGGAGGCCCCCAACACGACTGCCTCTCCCAAGGGGTGAACTCCGGGTAATTGGGAGGCTGGGCAGACCAGGTACCTCTAAAAGTTAGGAAAAACTCTAGAACAGATACATCGGGCAGGATTAGGCCCTGGCTCAATGCCAAGGTGGGGTCAGCACACCCTCATAAGCCAGGGAACTATGTCTGGGTAAAGGATTAGAAGAAGGAGCCCTTCCAACCTACATAGACTGGGCCCCACTTAGCTGTACTAACAACCCCTACTGCACTCAAGCTTGCAGGAATAACACCCTGGGTTCATCTTATCTGGGTTAAAAAGGCAGCAGATCCTGGGGACAAAGAGGATCCTGAGGACCAGTCCCAGTTACAGCCCCCACCATCATCACGACTGCCCCTGCTGAAGCTAAAAAGAGGACTGACCCTTGATGGTGACTGAGAGGAAGGGACCGTTGCCCAGGATGGCACCTCGCAGCCACAGGACTCCCCATCATCATCCTCAGAATGGGACTGATGGTAGTGCCCCCAAAAGACTGGAACATAGGGGAGTGTTTGGCTCTAGGGGTGGCATACCTTGGACTTGTTTGTGTCTGTGGCTATGTAGTATATTTTGTATAACTGGCGCAGCCTCCATCTTCACCCCGGAATGCAAATGTAGTACGCCGGGGGGGAAAATAATGCTATCGGGGGAGCTATAACTTACTACATGCCAGGAAATGCCTTTGTGTATAGCACTGACATGCCGCAAGATTGTGTAAAACCACAGAAATCACAATGTAGTTGGCGAAACCGAGTATACTGGACCAGGGTAGTGGAGGGGACTAAGGGCTACCAGGCCCAAAAATGTAAAGGACACGGTGAGCCTGGCAGGTAGGTATGCTGGAGCCTCACCGGGCCACTAAGCGCCATGAATCAGGAGGAATTCGAGGCAGCTAGGAAAACAGCAGTTAAGGAAGTAATCAAGAGACTCAAAAAGCAGGAGTTTCCCTATAAGGATATAACATCACAGCCTTCCAACAAGCCTCCTGCATGGAAGGGAGCCCTATCAACTGGACGGGAAGACGCTTGGAGGTCTTCCTCACCCCCAGCATCAGCCTTAAAACCACCTGGGAAATAGTAATCTTACTCCAACCCGAAGAGCAGCTGGATTAGCTGTCATAGCAGGACCTGGTGGTGCGGTGGGGTAGGCACAGGGATAGGAGGCTAGGACCGTCAGCCTCCACCTAGGACAAACTGTCTGAAAGGTTAAATGCAGACATGAACATGGTGGCTGACTCTCTAGCTACTATCCGGAAGCAAATAAATTCGCTCGCAGAGGTTGCTTTGCAGAACCGGTGAGCCCTAGATCTTTTAACCACAGACAAAGGGGGGACTTGTATGTTCCCGGAGAGAGGAATGTTGTTACTTTGTCAACTAGTCTGGCATAGGAACACAAAAGGTAAAGGAGCTATGAGAAAGCATACAATGCAGCAAAAAGGAATTCCCATACCTGGGAAACAAACACACAGGTATGGACACGATGGATTCTGCCTTTAGCTGGGCCCATCCTTATCATCCTCATAGGGGCCAGCCTCGGGCCCTTTGTGATCCGAGTCATCATCCAGACACTAGAAAACACGGTAATGAGGAGGGCCACAGCCAAGATACTGCCACTCCAACAATTTCACTACCAGAGGATAAAGCAATCCAAGGACCCGGAATATGGAAGTACACATAGCGATGCAATAGCCGCGTTGGCACCTGATAGCATCAAAGGGGGGAAAGGATAGAGCGCTGTGGCCACTGCAGCAGCCATTGGGACTAGCGCCGCCACCTCAGAAAACTCCACCACCTTAAAGTAACATGACCTTTAGGCTTCCTGCTTCTAAGCCTACCACTCTAGGCGCCAAAAAGAGTCCAGGTGGGTGTGGTAGGCTGCTCACCCACCTGCTGTTTTGGGCCCAGAATTTGGAGGATTGTTCCTCTGGCCCCACACAGATAGATAAAGGAGTCACTTCATTTCCTCTGGTGTTCAGTCTGAGTCATTACCTGCTACAAAATCATCTCCGTCTTGTTAGGAGCTATCTGAACTCACCGGTAGAGTGAAAATTCCTGGTGAGGGTACAGCAAGTTTGCACGGTCTCTTGCCCCCAGACAGCTCCCAGAATCTACCCTCTCGTAACGTTCATTTCTGCTTGGGCACTAAACCTCGGAGTGCTGTGCTGATCAGTGTCAGGAGTGGCCTGTCCCCCGGCCCTGTCCCTGAGGCATGACTGCACCTGGTCAGGGAAAGTTGAGTTGCTGGGAGCCCTGTTGGCCTTGCTGGATGGCACAGTCACAGCTAGGAAATGGCAAAATGTTTGCACAGCTCCTGCCATGAAGTGAAACTGGTACCTCCTTCTACTATTGGCTCACATTGGAAATGGGACTCTGTTATTGACTAGGCCTCACCATGTGATGGTGTCCCACCCAGATACCTCATGGGAGAAGCATGTTCCCATCTCTACAAAGAAGAATTTAGACAAAGCACTGCAGATGTTTGTCTAAAGGTTCTTCTAATGGGCCTCACAAACCTAAGACCTAATAAAGGGGGTAAAAAAAAAAAAGACACAAAAGTTACTATTAACTCTGGCCCGGAGAAAAAGAGCCTAACTTAGAGATAAGAAACAAACAAGAGCCGGACATAAGTTACTGCATATACCGTTGCTAACTGGTGCCACAAATACCTTCTCTTACCCCAATATCCGTTATGAGGTTGGGTAAGAATAGTTAAAACTTAAACTCATATACTAACGCCAGCATATCTACAGCCCCTGTGGTGTTTACACCTTCAACATTAAATAACAAGGTTTACTTACTAACCAGTGCAAATACCTTCTTCCTTTTGTGAGCCAGACAGAATGACTCCTAGCCTAGTCTATGCCTGAATCTTAGCATTATTGATATAAACAAATGTGTTTGCTTTCTGCTTCTCGCCGAGAACATCCTACTATCTTCTTAGTTGTAAGATTTACTACCAGTTTAAACAAATGTGTATGTTATCTGCTTTTCACTGGGAATACGCTATTAATCTTGTTATTTGTAAAAATTAACTACCTCACTAAAATTAAGAGAAATTCTGCAAAAATGCCTCTGTAAAACCTGTTTCTGTACACTTTTCAGAGCATCTTATCACTCAGAATTATTTGTAATAAAAATGCCACTTTTTTAATGGCATGTTAACACTTGATCAATAAATAAAGACACAAAAAACCGACAAAGCAGAGATGCCTGCCTGATGATCAGAAAGAAAGCCGACACTGTCCATCCTTTCAGGGCGCCCTGGACCTGCTGGAGCTGGACTCCGGCACCGTCTTTGAAGCAGGAATTTATGAAGAAAGAAAGCCATCCATTTGTTTTCAAAGCACTTACGACATTCCGCTTCGTAGTATCCTCCAGTGTCTGGATCACCTTCAGTCTCTGTTTGAATCTCATCTGCTCAATCAGATCTGCCCGGATGGTTCCAAATTTCTGAAAAGGAGCAATATTGGTATTTCTGAGAAATATGTTAAAGCACACAGTCTGCAAGATTTATGGAGACACAATCCTGATACACAGAAGAAACTGAATTTATAATTTCACCTTATGCTTGGTTTTTACTTATATACCTGTCCCTTCCCACCTCCCGTCTCCCCATTTACTATGAGGGAAGAGACTGTGTCCACTGGAGTGGAGGGCAGTGCTGAGTAAGTAAATGCTCAACATATATTTGCTGAATACATTGAATTCTCATGATAATACCAGAAAGGAAGTGCTTTTCTCCCCCTTTCAGACACAAGGAAACAGAAGTTTAACAGAAACATTAACTTGCCAAGTCCATAGAACTGGTAAAATAGTCATTGCAAAGTACAGGCTAAAGAGAACTGGGTTTATTTCAAACTGGGCCATAATATGCCATTGATTAACAAAAAGAACCCAAAAACATTAGTCATAAGACAGAAGGAAACTAAATTGTATCAAACCTACAACTGGCAGGGCCATTATATGCTATGTGATTGGCTCCTTATAATGACCTTGGGAGTTGGCACTCTTACTTCCATTTTACAGATGGGAGAACCAAGGTTCAGAGAGGTTGAGTAAGTGACCCAGAGTTCCACAGGGCTGAACTGAGCTGCAAGTCTGAGGCCCAGACACCAGCTCCAGAAATCCACTGCCCCACCATTCTACCCAACAAGAAGTTCTTTCCTGTCTCTGGGAAGATCAGAACATAGATTTTGGAGCCAGACAAAATCATATTCAAATTCATGGTTGTTGCCTGATTAGCTATTGTGACTCTATGCAATTCGGTTGAGTCTTCTGAACCTCAGTTTATTTCTCTGTAAATAAGACACCAAAGCTATCTTCGTAGAACTGCTGTTAGAACAAGACAGATACATTAATACAAAGTACTGATAGTAGTATCTAATATTAAACACTGGCTTGATAATCTTTGCAGACTGCTAAAGAGTTAGTTCCTAGCCCGACCTTCAAGGAGCCCTGTATATTTATATTTAATTAACATCTGTTCGTCAACTAAGCAGGACCCTCCCTCGGCCAGGCCTCTGGGAAGGAGGTCACAGATGGAACACAATGGAAATACAGTCTCAAACATGGACTCCAAGCTCCTGCCTGCCTATTTCTGGAGAATGTCTAAAAGAAAATGAGCAATGAGAATGACTGAGTCCCTCTCTGTCTCTCCTCATCCCCTTTTCTCTCCTACCTTTTGCAGGGGCTCCGACAGAACGAAATACTAAATACAGGGCAAACGAAAGGCGGCTCAGTACATCCTGGAGCCAGGATTTCCCATTACCCAAAGCCAGGGCAAAGCCTGGGTGTAATGCTTTTTGCCAGGCATGGCACATTTCAGTTCCATGAAAGGAACTAATTCACTAATGTAAAAATACTTTTTCTAACAAACAGAATTGAGTGGTGCAAGTGAGGGAGCCTAAAATTATTTTATTTTCTAAAATCTTCCCTTCCTTAAACAATAAACAGAATTATCCATCTCATTTGCATCTCTTCTCCAACTCCATTTTTATCTGAATGTTTCTATGGCCTGATTCTGATTTTCCAATCTAATTTCTAATGCCTTTAGGAGCTGAGAGGCATTTTCAGTGCAAGCACAGCTTTCTTTTTTTGCTGCTTTGCCCCTCACCACCTCACCCCACCCCACCCCACCCCAGGGTTGCCAGCTAACAACTTTCGGCCCTTGATTTCATACCACTTCACCTCTCCTGCATTCCGTCCTCACCACACAGACTTAGACAAGGAGAGCAGCTCAGGTAAAGGAATGATGTGGGGACCGGTTCCTCTCAAGTTCCCAGCTGGCGCTCCCTGGCCTCTCCCACACCCACCATCATTCCCGAGTAGACAAGAGCTCCCTTCCCCATGCCGGGCAGGCTCCCTGTGATTTCCTTCATCCTTCTAAGCTTTCCCTGGTGTTGCTGTGGAGACAGGATGATGGAGAACAAACACAGATTTTACAGAGAGACCACAAGGGCAAGGCTCCATCAAGTTCAGTGGGCTTCTCCTCTCTAAATTCTCCAGAAAGGACTAGCAATATTCAAATGCTGAAGCTTAAAAAAAAAAAAAAAAGGCAACATAAAACTGTTTAGGTCTTAAGTCCATGGGATGATCTGAATAAATCTGCCTACCACAAGGAAATTTATTGAGACAAAAAGAAGGCATCATTTCTACAATACAAAAATTCTATAGCTTCTGTTTTTCAGTAAGCATATGGCATTGAAATTATGCTCAAAAGTACCTTTTAAATGTTATTTTGTGGGGTACTTGTTTTCCCAGGATATAGAATGGGGTTCACTCCTGTTAGCCCGAGGTCTGAGCACCATTCACACCTGAGGGTCCTTTCTGCAGTGAGAAATCTCCAAATGCCTAAGGTGGTGCCTTGGAAGAGGGGGTTGGGGAAGAGAGGATAAACTGATGGGATGTGAGTGAGTCTGTGACCTTAACAAAAAATAGCAGGAAGCTGTGGTAGGCTGAGACCAAGGACTGGGAGAGAGATTCTTAAACAGTTTAAAGCAATACTTCCCCCAGATTCCGCCCCGCCCTCTGCGGAGGCCGCGTCTGTCTGTCCTGTGTGCTTGTGTGTCAGAAAGCAGGCCTGTATTTTATAACCAAATTTGTGTTCCTCAAGGTACAAACTCTTTTATTTTTATTCTTAAAATTTTTTTTAATGTTTTATTTATTTTTGATACAGAAAGAGACAGAGCATGAGAGGGGGAGGGGCAGGGAGAGGTGGAGACACAGAATCCGAAGCAGGCACAGCCCGATGTGGGGCTCGAACCCATGAATGTGAGATCATGACCTCAGCTGAAGTCAGATGCCCAACCGACTAAGCCACCCAGGAGCCCTGGTACAAACTCATTTAAAGTTTTTTTCCTAGCAGAAAGGGCTAGAAAAGCCATTGTCACATGAGGAAAATGTTTACAAAAAAAACAAAAAACAATAAACATTTCAGTCAGCTTCAATGTAAAACATCTCATGTAGATTAATTATTAGCTGTATCTTGAACATGCTAGTTAAAACGTAAGAAATGATGAGTGGCAGTAGAGATAAACAGATTTGGGATCGAATGAATCTCCACTCCAACATACCGGGAAACCCTGGACAAGTTACTTAACCTCCCTGAGTTCCATGATCTGTAAAACGGGGGATAAAATTACAACCTGATTCTCAGGCTTGTGATCATTAATTCTCACAGGGCATGGAAAAGTCAAAGCACAATGCCCTGTATCATCATATATTTACCTAGAATTTATTTTAAAATTTGCAGAAATTATAAAGAGTCAGCCATTAGGTTAGGAAGCCCATGGCATGTATTGTTTGGCCTAGAGAGTGTTTTAAAAATTAGGACAATTCAAATAAAATCAAGACCTCCAAGTTCTCTTAAAAAATGAAAATGCTGGCAACAATGGTTCCTCATTTCTAGTGGCAGAGGCTGGCTGGCTCACCACCGAGAGGGCCCTTACCATCGAGTGCCCCGAGGCCACGTTTTTCCCACTCCTTCACCTCCTCCCACTTGGGGGTGCCTTGCAGGCACAGTCCCGTGAGCTTGTATCCAGCTCTAGAGCATCTTCTTTAAAAACACATCATTGGGGCACCTGGGTGGCTCACTGGCTAAGCATCCAACTTAAGCTCAGGTCATGATCTCCCAATTTGTGAGTCTCAGCTGGGCACTGGGGCTCTGCGCTGACAGTGCGGAGCCTGCCTGGGATTCTCTCTCTGCCCCTCCCCCACTCACTCTTGTGCTCTCTCTCTCTCAAAATAGATAAATATGCTTAAAAAATAAAAATACACAATTACTCTAAAGTTTGGCCTCTATAAAGGAGACATGCTTTTGAAAGCTTGATATTATAGAAGTGAACAGTTTCATAGCTCTGGATGTAAATCTCAGATTCCACAGAGATTTCATGAAAATTGATGTCCCTCAGCTTCCTTAGCAGGAAAATAGGGAAAATTATTCCTGCCTCTTCGAGTCGTAATATGGTAGCTGTTATTACTGAGAGTAATGTTGGCAAAAGAAGGAGGAAAATATCACATGTCTAAAGATCAGGCAAAATGTACTGTCTTTATATATAACTACAGTTCCACTAACAACCGGTGATCACTCATTGAGAGGTCTACATTCCTTTTTGGCGGGATGAACAAGCTTTTAACAATTAAACTTGTCCATCAACTGACGAATGGATCAAGAAGATGCGGTTTATATACACAATGGAATACTACCTGGCAATGAGAAAGACTGAAATCTGGCCATTTGTAGCAATGTGGATGGAACTGGAGGGTGTTATGCTAAGTGAAATAAGTCAGGCAGAGAAAGACAGATATGTTTTCACTCATATGTGGATCTGGAGAAACTTAACAGAAGACCCTGGGAGCGGGGGATGGAGGAAAACCAAGAGAGGGAGGGAGGCAAACCACAAGAGACTCTTAAAGACTAAGGGTTGATGAGGGTGGAGGAGAGGGGAAAGTGGGTGATGGGCATGGAGGAGGGCACTTGTTGGGATGAGCACAGGGTGTTGTATGGAAACCAACTTGACAATAAATTATATTAAAAAATAAAAAATTAAAATTAAACTTGGAAATTAAAGCTATAGATTAGCAAAAATGTCAAGTCCCAATTGCCTTCCTGTTAGATACATAATCAAGGGTTTACAAGTGAAATAATATGCTGTCTAGAGTTTGCCTGAAAATACTCCAGAAAAAAAAAAAGTGACTTAGATGAAAAGATCAGAAAAATGCTGATAATTGTTGGGACTGGGTGATGAGTTAATGGAAATGCATCAGGTTATCCTTTGAATTTCTACTGTGCTTGAAAATATCTATACCTTAAAGATCAAGAGAGAAAAAATTCACACCAGTTGTTGATAATGTATCGCCAGGGCTGAGCATGATGCCTGGCAAAAGACAGGCACTTATAACACCTTAAATAAAGAATTTTTTTTCAATAAACGAATAAACGGTGTTTCTTGTATCTCGTGGGTCTTCCCTCACGGACACAACTGTAGCATCTTCCTTGCTAGTCTATTCCTTCAGCTCTCCCCAGTCCAATTTATTGCATGGGGAGCAGAAATAAAGTACTTGAAGAAAAACTTCCCTCAGCTTCGAAGGGGCGTTGAGTGCCTTGGAAATCAATCAGTGGTTTTAAGACTCCCCGCTCACCAGCCTCTATGGGACCAACTGACCTCCTGCCCACATGTACATTTATAATTCCATCTCCATTCCATCCAGACAAACCCCACTGGCTCTAGCTTTAATGTAGAGTGTCAGTTTCTGGCTGTGTGACCTGGAAAACCTAGCTCAACCTCTCTCAATCAAGTTTACCTTAAAATGGGTTAACTTTTACCTGGCGGGCCTATTAAGCACTCGGCACTCCGCCTCAGACAGGGCAGGCTCTCAGCGAGCGGTAGCCTTTGTGGTCATCATTAAAAAGCCCAACACGGAACTGCCTGTGCCACACAAACTCTTCCCTGTGTTTTATTAGCCACATCCTTTCCTTTCTTTCTTTCTTTTAAAATATTTATTTATTTTGGAGAGAACACAAGCAGGGGAGGGGCAGAGAGAGGGGGGCAGGGGATGGGAAGCAGGCTCTGTGACAGGGTGGCAGCAGTGAGCCCCATGTGGGACTCGAACTCAGAAGCCTCGAGATCGTGACCTGAGCCAACGTCGGATGGCCAACCCACTGAGCCACCCAGGTGCCTCTAGCCACAGCTTTTCTCAGCTTAAACCCACTGGAACATGAAGAAACTCTTTGATGGTCATGTGCCTGCTGTAAGGTCCTTTATTCGTGTACCCCTGTGCCTTTGAGGAGGGGCATCTTGGTCTATGAATCAAACCTGGGGCTTTGTCTTTTATTTCTGTGTAACTCTGCAGAACTGCAGAGCCTCACACACAGGGCCCACACAGAAGAATACGGTCTCTCAAACTGTCTATACAGTTCCTTCAGGGAGGGTCTTGGGAGAATTTATAATGAACAAGAATTTCTCCAGGAGGCATTTATGAATAAAGTTATCATCTCCACTCACCAGGAGAAATCTCCTCAATATCAAGGCAACATCCAGCAACCTGGGTTAGGCTTTGATGGGACCTCAAAGCTGAATATACTCTCAGTATTTTTCCTATGTTTCCATTTTCCTGGCTAATTATCCTGAAGCCCAGAGAGAAATGTGTTGCATGCCTTAGAAAACTGGTGTCCTGCCTCAGTTCCAACCAGGTTATAACCAGCTTCTGAGACTGTGGCCCCATTCTGCATCTAGGGCAGTGATGCGCGGCCCTCCCCAGGCACTGAATGGACTCTGGGCGACTTTCAAAAAACACTTATTTCTTAGGCCTCATGCCAGAGATACAGATTTAACTGGTCTGGAATGGAGCCTGGGAATTTACATTTTTAAAAGCTTGACTTGGAAAAAAACTGTAAGTGGTTTTAATGCACGGGCAAGATTGAGAACCACCAATCTAACGGTCAGGAGGGTAAAAAAAAAAAAAGATGGGCAAGAGTCTGTGGTGGTCCCTTTAAGCTGATTTGTAAAGGCACTGGGGAGCCACTGCAGACTTATAAGCAGCGCGGTGACATGAACTAGAGAAAACAAAAAAACAGTCATTATGCATTGAAAGACCAGGTAATTCAGGCATTGGCATAAATAAAGGGGTGTCTGTCCAGGCAGGGGAAGGAAACTGCCGTTGTCCCCTGCGACAGGATGTCTGGCGGCCAGGGGGCCACCATTAGCAATCAGCCAGACAGGATGTAAACGGAAACCAGCCCTTGGTCTTGTCTCCATGCTCTTTTCTTTCCCATTAAAAATGGGTCAAGTGCTGACCTCAGCGTGATGTTAGCTTATCTGCTGTCAAGAACAAAGCTGAGTTTCCACATACTAAGCTTTATTACTTTGGTCCAACAAGAAAGGTTTCAGGGGGGTGTCTTTAGGAAAATAACTCCCAGCTATAAAAACTGTTGCCTTTAATTACATGGGTTCTTTTTCTAGAAAAATAATCTTCCAAATTTCCAACAGAGTATTATCCAAAAGTCCTGAGGCAGTGAGTTTTTTTAATTGCATTTGGAGAGACGGAGGTGAAATAGTCATCCTTAATCTCTACTAATGGAAATATAAATTAGGTCAATCTTTATGGAAATTGGACAGTGTGTGCTAGGCGCTTGGAAATAATTTGTACTTTTCGATCTACTGCTATAGATCTATTCTTTAGAATGGATTCTATGAAAATAATCAGAGATGTGGTATTTGCATACAAGTTTATCGTACAATATAGGATATATCATATAATATATATATATAACATATACAATAATATACAATAATAGCATACAAGTTTGCCATAAAATATTGAAAATTTAGAAGCAACCAAAGTAAATGTACAACAAAAGTGATCAGCTAAATAAATTTTGGTGCCTCATTAAACAAAATATTAAGAATTTAAAATTATGGCTTTAAGCAATATTTAATATATTAGAGAGTGCTCATGGTATATTTTAAGTAAAAAACGGGACGTTACAAAGCACGTTATAGTAGAGACTTATTTTTTTTAAGTGCATGTTACAAATATGAAAATCTGCTTTAGGGAAATATAGTAAATATAATTGATAGAATATAGTTTATTTTTTCCATAGCTTCTACATTTAAAAATAATAAACTACCAGTCTTGTCCCCTTTATGAATGAAAAGATATACATTTCTGAAAAGGTTTCTGGATCTATACCAATTATGTTTTAAAACACCACATTTTTTTTCTCTTTAAGAAGGGCTTTCTGACCGCAGCTTGTCCCTCGCTATTTGTCCCTTAATCCAAGCTGTTACTAGCTGCAGTGCTGACAATCACAGTCAAACACTCCCAAGATATATGTGAGTCCTGTGCTGAGCAGAATATTCGTGCTCTTTCTTAATGATTATTTCTATAAATGTTTCCACAGCCAAGGATCAGGAAATGAAGAAACCATTATGGGCACTGAGTCTTTGGGGCTCCACAAACCACCAAACACTACTAAGCACATAATACTGGTTCCGTCATCTTGAGAGGCTCATGAGTTCTATTCTGAGATTCGGGGCCAGATCCAGGGTCCTCACAAACCAGAAGGCGTCCTCCCCAGCCAGGCCGAGCAATTTGAGAGAAACACCGGGACTCTGGTTCTTCTCTAGGATGGTACAGGCTATTCCATGTGTCTTGGACCGAAGAGAATTGGCTTGTGTTCTTTAGAGACGACCTGAGTACTTGGTGTGAGAACAGAGAGTGCATCGATGTGTGCATGCCTGCTCTCCAAGCCCCTCCTCAGTACACCCCGAGTTGAATCTGAGGGACTGCTCTGATCAGGCTTCCGGGTGGCCATGGCAAAGAAGCAGGGGGCGAGAGCTTGTCATGCCATCTGCCCTATGGCGTTAGAGCCAGCAGGTGTCATGGCCCCATTCAGTTCCTATCTCTGAAGGTCAAAGCCATCAGCTGGAAGGCAGCTGCTTGTTTTACCAATTAGCTCTCAGAAGGGGAAAGGAAGCAGGTGTACCTGCAGTTAGCAATGAAAGTGGGTGCCACATATCAGTGTCCCCCTCTGCACTCTTGGAGCACTGTGCCACTCAGGCAGGAAACGAGACCCACCTCATAGGAAGTTCTGATGAGTCTGAAGATGTCCACCTCAGGGTAGGGCTCCACGTCATCACTGAGCAGGGAGTGGAGGTGGGGGATGGGAGGCAGCGTGCTGTCTTTATTGGTCACACTATCTAAATACCTAGACAAAAAAAGGAGTCAGAAGTCACCGGAGGCTAATTTGGAATTCTCCCGTTATAATCTTTTGTTTTCTGCAAACTCTTCACTTTAAAGTATACTTTAAAATGTATACTTCATCTGAAGTTTCTTCTTAAGAACAGAATAAAATCCTCCTAACTTCTAACGATGCAGCCCATGAAAATGAATCCTCAGCCACAGATAGGAGTGGGCATTATGATTACCATCAAGCCAAGGAAGACTCACGAAACCAAGGGGAAAGACAGAGGGCAAGTTCGGAGCAGGAACCTGAGGTGGTTTGCGAAGTGAGGCTTGGTCCATTACCTTCCCAAGACGGTCATGGCCTCCCCGTCGTCCTTGCAGCCCAACAGTTTGTCCACATTGGCATCCAGCACGGCCAGGGCCAACTGGAATATCACCTTGATTCCTTCATAGAAGAAACAGTCCACAACCACAACTGCACTCTCAAAGGGCATCACGCTGAGAAAGAGCGTGAGGAACCAAGACAGGGAGATGGTAGAAATCACGCCCAGGTCCTGCATGCAGTCGTAGAGCTGCGGGACGTAGTCTCGCGCCAGTTCCTCGAAGACACCCTGGTCCACCAGTGCGCCTGTGGCAGACGTGGGCACAAAAGGCCACAGGTGAACCCACCGCACCTTCTTACCAAGGAACCCAGTCAAACGGCTTGGCTAAAATAATCCAGCTCACAATCTGCTGCTTCCATGTTACCAGGTACTAAGGTACTAGACCAAGGTGTCAACACAGCTCAGTCAGCAGATTAGCTCTGGGTGTTTTTTTCTCTTTCCAGAATCTTCCGGGCCATGCTTCCCTACCACAAAAGGGTGGTAACACAACTGTAAGCATTGCTGGAAAAGTCAGTTTAGAAAATTTTCATGATATATAATTGTTTAGTGAGGCATGAAAAGTATAACTAAGTAGCCCCAAACTCATTTAAAAAGAAGTTGCTCTGGGGCGCCTGGGTGGCTCAGTTGGTTGAGTGTCAGACTTCGGCTCAGGTCATGATCTTACAGTCCGTAAGTTCGAGCCCCATGTTGGGCTGTGTGCTGACAGCTCAGAGCCTGGAGTCAGCTTTGGAGTGTCTCCCTCCCTCTCTCTCTCTCTCTCTCTCCCTCTCTCTCTGTCCCTCCCCAACTCTACTCTGTCTCTGTCTCTGAAAAATGAATAAACCTTAAAAGAAAGTTAAAAAAATAAAAAACAAGTTGCTTTTGTGAATATGCAGTCCCCAAAAATGAGTTGTTGATTTTAATGAGAGTTTTTTTTTTTTAAGTACATTTACTTTGAGACACTGAGAGAGCGCAAGGACGCTTGGGGCTCTGGGGAGGGGTAGAAAGAGGCAGAGACACAGAATCCCAGGCAGGCTCCTCAATGCCAGCACCGAGCCCAACACAAGGCTCCATCCCAGGAACTGTGAGATCATGATCTGAGCCAAAATCGAGTCAGCAGCCTAACTGACTGAGCCACCCAGGCGCCTCTTAAATGAGTGCTTTTTCTGATCCGTAGTACAGCACGTTATCCATTGCGCCACTGGCCCGTCCCTTAAATGAGTGCTTTTTAAACTCAAGCATTCCAGGGGAACCTGGCTAGCTTATTGGTAAAGCATGTGACTTTTGATCTTGGAGTTATAAATTCGATCCCAACTGGGTGTACAGATTACTAAAAAAAACATAAAATCTATGGGGCGCTGAGGTGGTTTAGTCGGTTGAGCATCCAACTTTGGCTCAGGTCATGATCTCACGGTTCGTGGGTTTGAACTCTGCACTGGGCTCTGTGCTGACGGCTCAGAGCCTGGAGCCTGCTTCAGATTCTGTGTCTCTCTTTCAAAAATGAATAAACATTAAAATAAATAAATAAAAAAAATCTAAAAAATACCAGTTATACATACTCATGATCAACTTACTGACATTTCTGGAGAATTTTCCCAATGAATCAAATCAGTATGAAAAGATTTAGAAATGAAGAGCACATAAAACATACAATTTACTACACTAGCAACAAAACGCTTGTCCTGCTAAAATGAATATCTAACACATGAGAGGATTATAAGGAGTAACAGCAATAATTCGTTTAAATGCTTACAGTCACTGTTTGCTTTGCAATGAGATCAGTTCCAAAAAAAAAAAAAAACTGTAGAACTTAGTTTTGGATACATTTTTATCTCTCTCTCACTTTTTTTTTTTTTTTTGCATATTTCTGTTTTCTACAGATTCCATCCGTTTCATGAAAACATTTTTTATCAAATCTTTTTGGGTTGATTGATGGTTGACATGTTTGGTGCAGTTCACACATGCCATGGAGTGACACCACATCAAATGTTTTCAAATATAATTCCTGTAGCAGTCATATATGCATATTCTCTTATGTTCCACGGGGCTCCTTTGTGTAGAAGAATCTTATGTTGATTCAAGCCCTCTCACTCCCATTTTGGGAAACTGGAGTTGTCTAAAACTCTATTGGCTAACAGTGACTGGAAATGGCATTCTACCCAGTATCTTGGCTCTAGAAACATCTAGTCAGAATGTTAACTACAGCCCCCACATACCGACAACCCTGGTGTTGTAGTAATCAGGAAGCATGCGTTCACACAGAGCCACCAGCAACCAGAAAGCCTCCTCCTCTTTGGCATAGAGCAGCAGCACTGATGTGACAATATTCATGGCCTAAAGGCATGAAAAAGGGTGTCATCAAAGATATTTGAAATACAGCATACACAATATCATAAGAAATTTTGTTAACCTAAATTAAGGAATGACTTTTCAGCAAAAGGCCAGATAATAAACATTTAAAGGCTCTGCTAGCTAGGCACACATATTCTTCTAAAGTTTGGTTTTGTTTATATCATTCAGAACCCTTTCAAAATTACAAACCTTTAGTCCTTGATCTGGTAACTGCTAAGGGTCTTCATGAACCCTAAAATTCACCAAGGACTGAGCCCCTACACACAGGCCAGCCCTTATGCAGAAACTTTGTCCAAAGGCTATTTGACAAAGCTTTTAATCTGCTGAAATCTCAGCATTTTTAATACTTAATCCATGAGGTAAATGTTTGTTTTTAATGTTCCATAATGGTTTCTATAACCAAGTACACATGGCCTGAGGCTCTCCTCCGAGAATAATAAAACCTTTCAGATTTGGAGTCCTCACCCACTATTTCCATCCAGATAAGGATGGTAGTGATATGTAACATGATTGAGACTCTAAAGCAACCTACTTTATTAAAAGATAGTATCACATAGCTCATAACCACTCAAGGCTCAACTACTTTAATAGTCCTCTTAATTAAAAAGAGGAAGATCAAAAGATAAATATGAATCCTGTAATTATAGAAGCCCACTAACTCCTGTACATCTTTTAATCTTCCACAAACTAGTAACCGTTCATCAGACTTCTCCAATGTACATACCAAAAAAGGAATTTGGGTCTAATAGACTTTTTCTTGTAAGTCTTCATATTTTCCCAAGTGAAAACACTATTAAAATTTCACTTGAGAATAACCTGCCAAATCTAGTACATGTTCTGATCATGGTTGGTTCCTTAGTCATTCAGTCAAGGTAAGTTTGAGGGTCTGCTTTGTAACAGGCTCTGGACTAAGTATTGGTGGATAAGAAGAGGGGACATGGTGGTGACAAGTTTCACAGGAAATGTTGATGTCAGAGAGACAGAATAAAGATGTAAAGATTAATTAGTCAGTTTGGGAGTATATTTAAATTAAGTGCTATCAAAAAGGTAAAATATACATGATACAGGAAGACCTGTACAGTGTGTGTGTGTGTGTGTGTGTGTGTGTGTGTGTGTGTGTGTGTTTGTGCACGTGTGCACATGTGTGCGTGCATGCCTGGGGAGGAATTAAGCCTACTTCAGCATTTATCTATTTACTTATCCTTTGTGTTAAGCAGTCATTTAGTAAAAAATACATTATGCCATCTTTCTGGATTTGGAGGAAGTTTCAAGTATTTGTCAACATATTAAAAGTTGTATTTGATTGTGATTTCTTTTCACATTTTTTTTGAGTGCAGTTGACACAGGTTTATACATTATGCTATGTTCACAAGTGTAGCCACGATCTGTCCCAAAACATACATGGATACCTTGCTATTACAGCACCACTGACTACATTCCTTATGCTGTGTCTTTGATTCCCATGACTTATTCATTCCATAACTGGAAGGCTGTATCTCCTACAAAAATATGGAACACTTCACAGATTTCCTGTCATCCATGCGCAGGGGCCATGCTAATTTTCTCTGTATCGCTCCAATTTTTGTATATGTGCTGCCAAAGTGAGCACAAACTTGCTTTAGCTTTTATCAGCTGGGTGGTCAGGGAAGCCCTCTCTGAATATGTGTCCTTTAAGTTTAAAGTCGCATGATCTTGGAGCTTGAGGTATATGTCCTAGTACCAGAGATAATTTTAGCTGGTCTGGGGGCAACATTTTTTCAATACCAGATTCAACATTTATTTTAATGTCTATTAAAATATAATCATAGCTTTAAAAAGTTGTATTCTCAAGGATGTTATTGCTTAGGATGCAAAGGAGGAGCACTGTGAAACCTAGAATCCAGAATTACAGGCCTAGTGCTCGGGCATGCTCCCTTCTACCTCAGGGAGGGATGAGGGGTGGCTCCCAGAGTAATCAGAAGCGACTGACCAAGGTCACCCAGCTACACGGTGGTGGATCCAGAAAGGACACTCTTGCCTCCTAGCTCTTCTGCTCAGTGCAGTGGTCTCAAGTCAGGGAGTTTTTGCTCCCCAGGGGGCATTTAGCAATGTCTACACACACATTTTGGTTGTCACAACGGGGGGGGGGGTGCTCTACACACATTTAGTGGGTGGATGTTATTAAACAGGAATGTTATTCAACATCCTACAAAGCACGGGACAGTCCCAAACAAAGAATTATCCTGTCCACAATGTCTATAGTGTGGAGGCCAAGAAATTAGGTGCACGGATAGTTCTGTTAACCATTCTTTTTTTCTTCTTCTCACTTACTTACTGGTTAGTAAACAATAAAAAAAAAAATCTGAACCATCTGTGTCATTTACCTGGCAATATCCTATATTAGGATTTCGAAAAGCATAAGCTGTTAAGACCCTCCGTAGAGCAGCAATGCCCATCTCATTCTGGAAAGCTGGATGTTCTGGAAGGGAGCGGTGTAAATCCCTCTCAATCTCCTCGGTGGCAAGATTATACTTGCCCATGGACTTCTCCACGAGATCTTCATAGTACCCAGGGTGCGTGGCCTTCTCATTGATGGCACCTAGGAAACACCCAAGGGATACAACATCCAAAAGTGCAGGCCCTGCCCTTGGTCTGCAGACACGGCTTACCAACCGAACCCCTTCATGTCCCTCACCACTCAAAGGACACTTGCGAAATAACGGCGACACTGCGCAGATTAGGTGGGATGTGGCAATCGTGGCTAGATGGGTCAATTTACTTCAGGCCTGCTTCCCTCTTTTGACTCTAGTATAAACCAAGTATTTGAAGAGCTCCTGAGGTAGAAGCTTGCAAGCTAAAAAATCTTTATTCCACAGAACGTTCAGGAACAATGCTGGGGGGCTCCTTAGAGGAAGAGAAAGAAGGTAACAAGAATAAGACGAAGACTCCCTGTCTCACCGTTCCCTAGACCATGGCGTCTTTGCTGGTATTTTATTGGGGTTTTCCTTAAGATTTCATTTGAAAAGGGAAGTTCTGCTTCTCACAACAAGTCCAAACGCTGCTTGCTAAAGCATAAGGTTTGAAGAGTTCAAAGAGCCATACTGAAGAGTAGGAGAAGGTATTAGAGCACGTGGGGGGGTTGGAGAAGGTAGTGGGTGGTGTGGGCAATCGTAGCAGAGAGCCACCCTCCTGGGTGGGAGTTTCCCAGGCGGTGGGGATGGGGATGGAGAAATGGGTGGAGAATCACTGGCTTGTGATATTTGCATTTTAAGATTCTTAAAGACAGAAAAGTATGATAATTATCTAGATTGAAATTTAATTAAATATAACTTAGGTAACTATAAATTCTCTTTGTATACATACATACATACATGTATATAAAACACACACATATGTATACACACACACTACACACATACTACAACACAGGATACACTGATCTGTATTTCACTGGTTAGAAATTAGAGCCCTTGGGGTGCCTGGGTGGCTCAGTCAGTTAAGCGTCTGACTTCAGCTCAGGTCATGATCTCACAGTTTGTAAGTTCGAGCCCCACGTCAGGCTCTGTGCTGACAGTTCAGACCCTGGAGACTGCTTCGGATTCTGTGTCTCCCTCTCTCTCTGCTCCTCCCCCATTCATGCTCTGTCTCTCAAAAATAAATAAAAGTTAAAAAACAAACAAACTAAAAAAAAATTAGAGTCCTTGGGATGGCCTGGACTTTGTCAATGACAGTCACCCAGGGTGACAGGCTTCCCACTCACACTTACCCTGGAGAAGTCAGTCTGCCTGACAGCAGCTTAACACTGGCTTTTGCTTTGTTCTCAAGGGAGATTTGCAAAGATATCTTACCCTCCGGCCTGCACTTCACTTCACTGGGCACACTGAGCCAGGTTCTGGTACCACGGCCCTAAGAGTCATGAAGAGCAGGGCAGGACCCAGGCAAGGATCCCCTACCAGAAGCTGGGCTCTCCTCATGGGTGAGCTGGCTTCACATGCCTCCCACCTCCAGTGAGGTGGAAACAGGGGGTGTTGTGTGCCCAATAGAGGCAGCAGAGAGCCTGGTCTACTCTCTGGCCTCCATTGCCATTAAGAAAAACACTGGATCCAACTGTAGCTGTGTCTCTGCAGCTGTGCTGTGTACCGCTATGTACTATTGCTTGGTGCTGACTTTGAGTTTCGTTTTCACCCAAAATGTGGCTCTAAGTAACTTCTAATTTGAATGGGGATGAAAATGAAATTTTTTATTTGCTATGTCAACGATCTGAATCAAGTTGTCAAGGTGACTAGTTTGCCAAACACAAGGAGGACAGAACATGGGACAGGAAGGCTCTTCTTGGGCTGGGTTTGTGTAATCAGAGATCATTTGACTCAAACCTGGGTTTCTTTTTCTTTTTTAATGTTTATTCATTTTTAGAGAGACAGAGCTTAGTGGAGGAGGGGCACTGTCAGCACAGTGCCCGACGCGGGGCTTGAAATCATGGACCATGAGATCATGACCTGAGCTGAAGTCAGATGCTTAACTGACTGAGCCACCTAGTTGCCCCTCAAATCTGGATTTCTAAATGAGGGGCTGAGGCTGGCCTACTTAAGGAAAATGAAAAAAACCATATGAATAAGAAGAGAACAAACTAGTTTTACACGAAACACATAGAGCCAATTATTTTTTAGGATTCTATCCCCCAACTGCCGAGATGTTAATACATCTATTACAGGCAATTACCATTTATATCTACTTTTAGAAAAAGCTACAGGTTTCTTTTTCTTTTTTTTTTAAAGGTTTTCCTGTAAGTCTGGTAACTATGCTTTTAATTTTAATACTATTTTTAAAATAAAGGCTTTGAAGAAGCACTTGTGTCAGATCATGTTAGGTTCAAATACAAATATTCAAATAAGTTTATTTAAAATGATTACATTTTGGGCCTCTAACCAGGTAAAGCACCTGATTTATAAAGACTGGTGACACCAAAAAAATTCCCTGGATGTTCATGACAGAACAGACCCCTAGATGGTTTTGGCGGTGAGAAAGGTATGATGGGCCGAGCCTGAAGCACCTCTGGCGTCCAGCAGGACTCAAAGGTCTGACCCTACAGGGCTGTGTGTGGGCATGAGTCTGGCTGAGGACTCACAGGTCCATGACACACCCTTTCTGTGCTTCCTGGCACCTCCAGCTTGGAGTGTAAGTGTGACCTGGGGGGGCCTTCAGTTCTAGTGCACACTCTGGCCCCCCCTTTCACATCTCCAAGTGACAACCAGCAAATTCAGGAGGCGACAGAAACGAAGCACAAGGCTTTCTCATTCCTCCCCCTCCCCACCTTCATGATGGCTCTGAGCACGTGCCACACTTACACATTCTCAGTGAAGGGGACACAGCTGGGAAAGGAATAGGGACTTGAAAAATCACAAAGAATTATACTCTTTCCCTTCAAGATCTCTCTTCTTCTAAATAGCATTCCTGAAGGGATGGAAGAGGTTACGGGGACTTGGGGGACAGTGGCTTCAGTATCTGGACAGTGTATACGTGTTCTGTGTTTTCACTGAGGGACTTCAACACTCTGGGGAGGAAAAGGGATTTAGGGCTGAACCGGAGCCCAGGTGCAGGATGGAAGGCAGAAGGGCAGCGCCGAGGTCCTGCACACCCTGGGGCCAGTACGCCCCCTGCACCCCCACGCTCGGCCGTACCTGACAGCAGCAGCCAGAGGTCCCCCCGCATGCTCTCCGGGATGCCCTTCAGCACCAGCTCCCGGGTTTTTTCTGTGCGGTACATGCAGATCCCTTGCCCGTACTCGGCAAAGTGAATCTTCCAAGCTTGCTCCTTCAAAAACTCTTTGGCCTGAAAGGGAAAATGAAACACTACTACATGCAAAGTACGTGGGGGATGGACAGGAGAGGTTGGCTGGAAGGTCAGAATAGCTCCCCTGGTGAGTGGAGTGCTTCTGTTCGGGACAGAACTCGGGAGGACAAAGATCTCCGAGGTTCTGCTGCCCTTCTCTAATTGCACACCTGAACCACAGCCTCTGGTTCTGCCCTGAAGCTTTCTAGGCCAGAATCAGAATTCCACTTGCCTGAAACGGGTCAGAAGAATGATAATTATATTTATGACTTTATATCAACACTTCCAAGTTGAAAGTGAGTTGATGTCTTTAAATGTGGGCTGAGAAATTATGTACTCATTTGTTGACTGACTTAAACAATAAAAACGAGCTTGAAAAAAGGTCACCTGTACTCTACGTCACTCGTCTCCTGTGAAGAATCCGTTCTACAATCTGAAGAGAGATTTAGATAAAAATCTGCTTTGCTTCTAGGAAAATGTTTATTCACACAGATATTTATCAGTTTACTTTCATTAAAAAATATTTTTAAATGCTATCGTTCTAATAAAGAAAGTTTCAGGCAAGAGCAGGAGGCACCCACCAGCTTCGGGTTGAACTCCTCGGGAGACCGCCGCCGGTACATGGTCATCAGGGTCTGCGTGGCCGTGGGAACGCTGTTGCCGTTCAGGTTGAACTGGCGCTCTCCGTCGGCCTCGGAGCTCGTGCTTCTCTGCGGGCTGGAGGAGACGAGGCTGCTGGGCCGAGAGTACACCTGCGAGGCAGAGAGGGGCAGACGATGAAGGGGTTTGGGCCACAGAACCTCCTTCTTCAGTGTCCTCTGTACAGGCAGCAGCAGCAGCGACATCATGGTGCCCAAGATGTTTCCTGCTGTGAGAAGACACAGGAAGGAGGCAGCAGGCCAGCATTTTGGCGGGGATTAGACAGGTCTGTGGGTCATAGACCACAGAGCTTCAGGGCTCAAAACGGGTTTCCTCTAATTTTAGACGCATTTTTGCAACAAACTGGTAGGCCAAGCATGACGTGTCTGAATCAACTGCTTACTGATAGAGGAACTGCCGCCTCATGCCCTCGCTGGTTTCTGATGCCTACAAGATCCCGGGTAGATAGGGGCAGGGATGTTCCTTGTGAGGTCACCACCTTTACAATGTTTTAGCTGCCAACTGCCCTGTTTGTCGGCCGAGGGCCTAATTCAAAAGGGACATAATAGATATTTTTTATCATAATAAAATCATCATCACGATGTTGCATTTCGGATTTGAGACTCCATTTAGTGACCTCTGTGCATTCCCGAAAGTGTCACCATAGGGACCAGAGTCACTTGCTGTGTCAACAAGACAAATCAATGATTTCAACTATAAAACAGGAGGGTGAGACCAGATGATCTACAAGGCTCTCTCCAGCTCTGTGACTCCCAAATACAAACTCCATGAGATTCAAATGAGTTACTGCTCAGATACCGCCCTGGGCACTAGGGTAGGAGCCTTATCTTAGCACAGCTGCAAAGCTTCAGATCAAGCTTTTCAGCTCAAACAGAACAGACAAAGAAGGGAACATTCTCTGGCCGAGTAACAGGATGAATGCAAACACCCTCAGGTGTCTCCACAGACCTCATCATCTGAGCTGTTGTAGCTGCCTGCAAACTCTTTGTCTGAGTATATTTTGGAGGTGGTCTGTTGCAGGAAATCAGAGATCCTCTGCACTAGAAAGTCTCTGTCTTTCAAATTGGCAAATAGGAAGGTCATCCTGTTCCTGGTGCTGATAGATAAAGGGCTGGGAAGTACGCTGGAGCTGTCTGCCTTTTCCACAATTGTCACCTGAAAAGAAACATGAAACATGAGACAAAGCATTACTTTCCAGGGATCACCCAGCAGCAGCCTCTGAGCAGCACGAAACCAGGAACACAACACTCATGTTCTGGAGGAACTACCCATATGTTATTGAGGCAAAATAAGAGTCTTTGACTCTGTTCCAATAAAATAAAAGAGCTCATAACAAATCAAACTGGAGCTCTTATCAGAAGCCGGAATTGCCTTGCTGGGCTTTCCAAATCAGCAGTTCTACACTGGGAGTGATTTTGTTCCCTGGGAGACATTTGGCAACATCTAGAGGCATTTCCGGTTGTCACAAGTGGAGGGAACAAGTGGCATCTTGCAGGTAGAAGCCAGGGGTGCTGCTAAACACCCTGCAGTGCACAGCACAGCTGGTCCCCACCTAAGCCTGGCCCAGGGCCAAGCTTTAGAAAACTTGTGAAGAAACTCCTTGATTTTCATTAAAATTTCATGGAGCTATAAAGGAGCAGACCCCTAGCTGCTGCATCATCCATAAGAGACAAAAACAACCCATGATACTCGTGCTTTTTTTTGCCAAGATTGATGTTGGGATGTTTTTCAAAACCCCACCAATCTTTCAAACATCTCATTGGAATTCCAGAGCTTTGCATCTCTCCCCTCTTTCCACTTGAACGTTTTAAAGGCTCCATTCTGAACAGACATGATGTAAAAAGCTTAATTGCAACCTTATCTGCACTGGCTGACTCTGTGTGCGCATGCGTGTGGTGAAGTAAATCCACCACATCGGGAGACATGTAGGAAAGAAGGACATCTATGTTAGCTCTGAACTGAAGACATGCATTTGGTGCTTTATAGTAGGATTTCCCTCAACTGGGCATGAAGATAAATGTATTAAAATATTTTTCTTTAGGGGCACCTGGGCAGCTCAGTCAGTTAAGCGTTGACTTTGACTCAGGTCATGATCTCCCAGTTTGTAAGTTTGAGCCTTGCATCAGGCTCTCTGCTGTCAGCACAGAGCCTGCTTTGGATCTGCTGTCCCCGTCCACTCTGCCCCTTCCCTACTCACATGCACACTCTCTCTCCCTGAAAAATAATCATTAAAAAATTTTTTTTTCTGGGGCACCTGGGTGCTCAGTCAGTTAAGCGTCCAACTTTGGCTCAGGTTATTATCTCATGGCTTGTGGGTTCAAGCCCTGTGTAGGGCTTTGTACAAACAGCTTAGAGCCTGGAGCCTGTTTTGAATTCTGTGTCTCCCTCTCTCTCTGCTTCTCCTCTTCTCTCTCTCTCTCAAAAATAAATAAACATTAAAAAGTTTTTAAAAAAAAATTAAATGAAACAATGATTCCTAGTTTATACAATCCTAAATGTGGCCATTTTAAGTAGGATGTAATGTTCCCATGGAGACTACTGCTCAGCGATCAGTTTAACTCAGTTCTGAAAGGTGACAAATCACTCTCTGCTCACACAGACTCCATGTATGGGGTGGAGGGTTAAGGGATGGGCCCACCCCATCAGTTTTCTGTCATTACAGTTACCTAAACGTAGTAAAAATTACATTAAGTGCTTTGCTTCTTCCACTAGTCTGGATTAGGGATCTACCATTAATATATCTTGGAGATTCATTAGGTTAAGGGGAAGGTCACTGCTGTTTCACTGAGCTATTTCTTTGACGTTGCATCCACCAATCACAACATGCTTTACTTCTCAATGCTACATTCACTATTGCTCCTCCTCTGATTTACCCTGAACTATAACTGAATTATCTCTGCTCTGCCACCTGTTAAGGGAAACAAGCAAGCAGAAGAAAGGCTGATGATATCAATCCCCATTCTCTCAGTTGCTCTGAACTCCCACTATTGTATTGCGTATTGCAGTGAAGGGTAAACAGAGCCAGCTGGACACAGTGAACAGGAGAGCGGACATACTGACAGCAGCTTAGACCCCTCCACTCTATCTCCCTCTGGATAAACAGAGAGATGACTCGCTCAGATTCACAACTATATATTCTTAATCCTGGAATGAGTTTCCCTAGCTGGTGCAGGTAACTTGCTTGTAGGTAGTACTTGAGGAAGAAAATTAAGTTTAATAACAGTCTATGGCAAAAAAGGTACATTTACTGGGAAATGTTATGAAATCCATTCCAGGACTAAATGTAAGTCCTTGTTGAACTATCCATCTCAGAATTGCCCCGACAACATATCCTGGTCTCAAAATATGATATAATACATTAGCTCATCTCCTAAGAAGGAGAGCTAGAGTCGACAACTGCGTAACATTTTGCATCCCTTTTGATCCACCAATTCAGCTTTTAGGGATTTATAATTCATACTTTAAGGAAAACTATACATATGGCCGGGAGAAAAAGAAAACAATTAGTCACAGGGAACCAAGCAAATAAGCTTTATATATCCTTTTAATGGAATAATATTCAGTCGTTAAAAAGTACACTGCAAAAGAATATTTAATGATATGGGGGAAAGTTTAATATATATTCAGTATTAAGGGAAATAGGTAAAAAATAAAAATTCCCTATGTTTTATATTTAAATAATATAAATGACATATACACAGCAAAGTATAGAAAAAGCCTGGGAAGCCGGACAGCAGAGTAATAGTGACTATGTTTGACAGATGGAACTAAGGGTGAATTTTGTTTTCTTTTTATTTGTTTATACTTTCACAAATTTTCCCTGATAATAGTGAATTATTCTTTTTTTTTAATGTGTGGGTTTTTTTGTTTGTGTTTGTTTTTGAGGGAGAGAGCGTGAGAGTTCGTGAGGGGCAGAGAGAGAGGGAGACAAAGAATCAGAAGCAGGCTCCAGGCTCTGAGCTGTCAGCACAGAACCCCGACTCAAAGCTCGAACTCACAGACCTCGAGATCATGACCTGAGCCGAAGTCAAACGCTTAACCGACTGAGCCACCGTGAATTACTCTTAAAACAAGAAAAACAAAAACAAAATAAATCTGCTTACATGATTAAAAGTTGTTTTTTTGTTTGATTTTTTTAAGGAAAGAAGGCAGAAGAAAACTTGAATCCTTTACCCAAGGGAATCTTAACAGAGGGTCAATCTTAATCATATAATCAAAGCTTCTAACCACCTTAACTTTTAGAAAAGAAACAGGGTGGGTTGAAAGTTGTTACCAGGACAACTTTAAGACTGTAAGACTTCCAGCCTCCAGCAGCCTAGCCTGGAGTTCCTTCTTAACTCCAAACCTCCTGGCAAGACTGCCACACAAGTACCAGAATACTCTACCACCGTGAAGACAGGACCCACCTCCTCCTCAGAGACAGTAAGAATGTATGCAGAGTACGCATGCACAGTGCAAGAGAATCAGCCTGGGCCCTTATTCAAATACAGATTCCCAAGCTTGCAGAGATTCAGAAGTAGGGTGGGCTCAGGAATCTGCCTGTGTGGCCAGCAGCTGTCGTGATTCTACTGCGGGCAGTTGTCAGACCAGATCTGAACACGTGGCTTTCTGATTCACAATCTAGACAACTTAGACTGTTTCCTTGTGACCAAGCTGCTCTCAGGCCACGAGCGGGTGTAATAATTACACTTTCTCGTTTCTGTATTTGACACTTTGACATCTCGGGCCCTCCTGGCACTCATAGGACCACCCTCCCAGGGTTAGAAAGCTCCAAGAGGCAACAAAGGACTCACCTGTGAGCAGGCCATTCCCGTGCAAACCAACCACCCAGAGCCCACACTTCCCCCACCTCCTCTATTTAATTCAGCTCTCACACGCAGGGTCACTATCCCTGTCCTAATCACCCTGGGTGCCAGATACCAGATAACTAGGGACAACCCCCACATGCCCCACAGCCTGCTGAAATGACTCCAACTAGCTAATCCTAAACTTGTTTACCCTGCTTTGCCTGTTTCTTCCCACAGAAATAACAGTAAAGGCTTTTTACTTTTTTTTAAGTTTATTTATTTATTTTGATAGAGAGAGAAAGGGAGAGCAGGGGAGAGGCAGAGAGAGAGAGAAAGTGAGAGTGGGGGCAAGGCAGAGAAAGAGGGAAAGAGAGAATCCTAAGCAGGCTCCACACTGTCAATGCAGAACCCAATAAGGGGCTCTAATTCACGAATCTTGAGATCATGGCCTGAGCCGAAGTCAGACACTTCGCGGACTGAGCCAACCAGGTGCCCCCCAGGAAAGGCTCTTGCCCCCATATTGCCAGCTCCCTCTGCCTGTGGACAAGTGCGTGCTTCCCCAGTGTGCTCCCATGGCCTCTCCTGGAGGGACTGTGAGCACAACAAGCTATCATTTCCATGACAGTCCCCTCCTGATGTGTCTGGCCTCTCCACACCTGAATAATAGTACAATCTCCATCTTGAAACCTTGGGCTGCCTCTTCTAGAAAGAAAATCTCTTGCAGGTTACTGAGAGCAGCAACAACACATAAAAAGGTGTGGCAGGTGCCACCCAAGAATTCTGAGCATTCACTGATGGTTAAAAGCCAACGAAATGCTGGTAAAAACACATTCCTGGTTCACAGAGAAGAGTATTACAAATGCAACTCCTAAGATCTCCATTTCCCCTGACACCTACCTCACGGAGTGGGATGATGAGGCTACACAGGTTCTCCTCCTTGCTGGTAAAGCAGATGTAATTTGTGGACACAAACATCTGCCCCAAAATGTGCATTTTGTTGAACGGAGTCCAGAGGGTGCAGTCTGTATGGCCATCTAATTTTTCATCTTTCGG
The DNA here is from genome assembly GCF_006229205.1 of Suricata suricatta. Taxonomy (NCBI): domain Eukaryota; kingdom Metazoa; phylum Chordata; class Mammalia; order Carnivora; family Herpestidae; genus Suricata; species Suricata suricatta. Next base: position 80,649,718 of record NC_043700.1, on the reverse strand, counting down.
CAGCCGGAAAAGTGCGCGGTATCTCTCACTCTTTGCCCTGGCGTCCAGATCACTGGAAGGCAGGAACAAGGTCACCTCACACAAGAGCTAGGTATCCATACCTTCTCCAGGATGTGGCAGTGGGCGTTCGTCAGCCCATCTCTCTGCCCCTCTATCTTGTCAGATGTTATCCCTACCTTCTTGGCTTTCTACTGGAGCTAACTCCAACCTATGACTCAAAAGCATAATATAATATTTTAATAGCTTTAGGACCCTCGTGTAGTCATTTTACAATCAAGATCTATAAATGTTAAAGAATCTTAGGAAAACTAGGCCTGGATAGGAAATCCATTCTTTTTTCTAAGGGAACACAGTAATTTCTAAAGAGATTATTACATTTATATTTATCCAGAGCCACTTTCTGGCCTTATCTTTTAAGAACGACCTAATGAGAATGCAAACAAGCCTCCTGACTCTGCCGGCTACCTCTGTCTGCCCTAAAAAGACAACAAAACTTCCTGAAACACAGGAACAACCCACATATTCTACAACCAGAGTTTCCAACCTCAGCTTTGTCCTCTGCTGACTACAATCTTTTTTCCCTTTTTCCTGTTCATCATGTCGGTTGTTCAAACCTCTCCTCTCAAGCTTCTATGCCACCCCAGCCACTGGGTGGTGGAGTTTCTGGCTTCACAGAGCAAAGAGGAGCTCTCTCCTCTCCCATACCCTCCTTCCTTTTACTTCCAAATTATCTCCATCCTCATCTACTCTTCCTTCCTTTCCATTTCAGGAGAGGTATCTGCACACACAAGCATGTTTTCCACGCCATGTCAGATGTCACTATTAAAATAACTGGTTTTCTTACAGCTGTAGCTCTGTGCTCCCTCCTTCCCCGCACCTACCCTCACCACAAACTCTTCCCATTCTATGCTATGTTCAAATCTTTCACATTCTATCAGAGCAACCCCCACTCCGTTCCCATTGAATTTCCTGAAAAAGCAGTCTATACTTGCCTAATTCGCACTCCTTGCCTTCCATCTGCTAGTCAGTCCACTATAGTAACAGCATTCACCCTCAAACACTCTACTGAAACACGCTTCAAATCACCAGGCATCTTAATTGCAGTGATGTCTTGTCAGGTCCCAATTGCCAGCTGTACGCCGGTGATTTCCAATTCCACGTATGTTACTGGACCTGTCTCCCATGTGATGTTCTGCAGGCAGCTCACTCAACGTGATCAAAACTGAGCTCTCCCATCCCTTGCACACGCTCTCCCTGTCTCATTCCCCATCTCAGTCCAGGACAATTCCATGCACACAATCACACTTGAGAGCATCAACTTTTCCCTTGTCTTCTCTCTAGCTCCACTCCCACATCCACTTCCAGGCTTCCCTGCAGCCTCTGCTCATCCAGGTGCTACCACTTTCCAGATATCACGGACTTAATTCCCTCTGTGCTCTTTCCCTGAGATTCCTGCACCATGTTATTCCACCTGCCTGAAATATCCATCCTACTGAATCTGCCTGGGTAACTTCTACTACCGCCTCGGAGCCCACTCCAAGCAGCCACACCTGAGGGCCTTTCCCAGCACTCTGCCCCTCTCCCCACGCGTGTACCCATGGCGCATCACCCACAGAACCAGAAGAGTTCCCGTCACTTTGTGCCAACGCTGGCCGTGTCTGCCTCACTGAACTGTGACTGCTTCAAGCAGTCTCTTTCAGTTCTCTATTTATACGCAGAAGAGCGTTGAGAACCTTGAAGTGAGTAAGAAAAGGTTAAATTTCATAAAAGAATGTAAAGGTTTCTTTCTTCTAAAGTGTGTAAGACTCTGTCTCTGTCACCTACCGTTTGAGAGCCGAGACTTTTTTAGGAGACTTCTTTTTCAGTTTGGGCAGGGATCTATCTTGTTCAAAGCCTTCATTGTCTAAAAGTTGCCTCATGGCTATGTTGGCAAGCTGCTCCATTAACTTGAAGGTCTCGTTGATGTTGAGAAATACAGAGAAGAAATGCTCACTGGACCTCGTGCTCACTTTGATCACGTCGGGCAGGAGCAGCGTGGCGTTCTTCTCGAGCTGTGTGATGTCCACCCACCGGATCACCAGCTTGGCTGAGCACAGGGAACAAGGCTGGTCAGCACCTGGCTCCTTAAAACCCCCTGGGGATCCTTCAGTCTCCCAGACCAACCCCCCCAACCTCAGTGCACTCCTTTCTTTGAGCTTGCCTGCCTATATTTATCACTGTTTTGTTCATTTAAGAGACAAACTCAAACCACATAAATTCTGAGTTTATTATCCTTATGAATTTAAGTCCATGTCAACTGCATGAATGATAACTTCGGTGACTCTTTACTACTTAATAACCATTTCTTTTGACAAACATTAGTCAAAAATAATTGAGTTCACTTATTAAATGGTTAAAACACAGTGTTGACCCCATCATAACTACAGGTCTATTTTTGGCATTTTGATGTGGTTTATGAGTTCAGGGCAAACCTCAGCAGACTCTCCCAAGCTTCCCTCTGAAATTCTAGACAACTCACCTTCCCTTCCCATCAGGAAAGAATAAAAGCAAAGGTGGTTAATACTGAGGTACATCCAACCCTGACGGGGGACCTTCCCCTTCCAGTAGCTGCAAGAATAGTAGTTGACGAGCTTCTCTTCCTCGGGCATCCCGAACAGCCTGTGGAATTTCACAATGGCTTCTTTAAACTTCTCTGTGTCATCATCTTCTTTCACATCGTTGATCTTGTTATATTCTGCAATGATGCCCTAAGCGAGGATGAAACAAGGCACGCAGCTGGTATTAATATGGCTAGGGCGGCTTTTTTCTGTATGCTATAAATACGGGAAAGGGAAGAAGAGAATAATTTCTAATGCTAGAATTTTCTTTTAAATTGATCAATTATTTTTGAAGGCAGCCCCAAATTCGAAGCCAGTTACCCAGGAACATTTGCATACTAAAAGATTTTGAAATGACAATATGGCTTTGATTAAGTTTGTTGGTGCTAATCATGTTATTAAGGAAAGTTAGAATGAAGCCCATGGTTTTATTTTACAAATGTGGAGATGTAAAGATTTTGCGAGTTCTACTCTGCTTTTCCTAGCTCATCAAGATAGAGCCATCCCAAAGATCAATCTCTGCTTTTCTCAAAACTACTTCTTCATTGAGAGAATAGAAATAGGTGGCCTTGAGGGAGACCAGGGAAGGTCCATTTTGAACCAAGGCTATTTTCGGGGTGAGAGGGCTTTGGTAGCGTGCTCTGTTAGGGGACTTTAGACAGCGATGAGGTGGCAGGGGGCACTGAACCTCTGGATGGAAAGAAGTAGCCAGTTCAGAAGAAGGATGGAAAAACCTTTCCCAGTTGGCAAACACACCTACAGCTTATGTGACACTTCAAAGTTATCAGTGCCTTTAGAGGGGGATCAAAAATTTTTATGTAAAAAGAAATAAATGAATAAATAAATAAAAGGGAATGGGAACCCATTAATAAGTAGCAGCAGTTGGGTTCCTAGGTAATCTCCATGACCAATAAACTGAGAGTAAGCGTGGAGCCCTTCAAGGGGGCTAATACTTGCTCTTCCCCTGGACCACTGAGCAAGGTTTGGACCTAAAGTCAGAATAAGGAGAATATTAGAAGGAGGTGCTGTAGAACAAACCAAATGATACCCATGTTTTGAGTGGAAAAATATTCAAACTACATTATCCAAGGTCTACTAAATGCTCATCTAAATTGATGAGAGAATGTATGAGGATACAGACCTGAGAAACAATACTCTGGAACACGTCAGGGCCTAATGCCAATGTCAACAAACCCGGCCTTGCCAACCAATTTTAACAGTAAAGGTAATAGTCCCGATTAGGGTTCCACTCCCAACTTCCCCACCTTTAAGAAAAGAGGGTCCCGAATGCAGAGCCCCTCCTTAGTTTACTATAATTTTTTAGCCAGGTGGACCGGATGATGGAGCAAAGGGATGGAATATCTTCCTTCCTTTAGGCTCCACGTAACATACAATGGGTTGCCCTGATTCTAGGCAACAGCTCCACATAACTGAAAAATTACTAGAATCCAAATACTTGGGAGGTCCAATATAAATTTAAGTATGCAAAAGACATTGACTAAGAATTCACAAAAAGGAAAATTAATTTAGCCAACATGAAAAAATGATCAGCCTCATAATCTAAGACAGAAAATTAAAACAAGACCCCAACTTTTACCTATTAAATTTGGAAAACCATTTAAACAACCAGATTGTTGAAAAGTAAGCTAATTACACAGGGATTCCAAAACACTGACTATCTCTTCTAAGGTCCATTAAAAGTGTGTAAACTACCTCAGTAACCAACATTTTGTAATCTATCCCAAAGGAAAGAAAAACTATAGGAAGCCTTATATGAACAAAAGTGTCCACTGCATTGTACTACTGTTTGCACCTGCTCCCCACTGCTCTAGAAGCTAAGGAGACTTCTAGAAAGAGGAGAATGATAAGGTCAATAGTGGGCTAATATTCCATTATTAAATTAACAACTAAAAATTGCATAACAATACCAGTCAAGGAAACAAAGACATGATACAAAACTGTGTACGGTATACGTACGATAAGACTACTATTATGATAAGTTGCACTCCAGAAGTCTAGAAAGAAATACACAAAATGTTACCTATGGGTTCGGATTATGCTTCTGTAGTTAATTATTACATTTATAATTTATAAAATTTAATTAAACCTCAAAACAAATAAATTTGTTGGTTCCCTTCATTACTGGACAACTGGGAATGCTTAAACCATTCATTTGCACATGAATGACATTCCTTCACACATAATTGCATTAATAGCAATTCCTTCGTCCTAATTGGTTTCAGGGGAATTAAATGTGACATTTTGGGTGTAATAAAAACAGTGAGAAGAACAGCTATTTGACATAATTGGTTCTTGTTTTATTTTCTGTTTTTCCGCATTTGTTTTTGTTTTCCTCCTGGCTATTGTCACTTGTAAGCTTCAGTTTCTTCCTGTAGCTCTTTATTTTGTCTACCGTCCAGAGGCATGCCATCGGAGGGCGGACTGGATGGAGGACTGTAACTGAGAACCTCAGCAGAGGCTCCGGACGGAGAAGAGGCCTCGCCCCCTTTCCCGCACCAGTTGCGGTCCCCTGAGACGCAGTCAAGTGAGGAACCTCACACTCACTCCATTAAAGTTACTTCCCAGAAATTCAGACGCGTGACTCAAAAATGAAATGAAGTTATAAAGTCAGATGGGTTTTATCAATAAGACAACTCTCCATTACTCAAGAACACTGTTTTGTTTGGAAGCTCCCACCTCCTCCCAGCTTCAAACTGAACTTTTCCAATGTCCTCCCTGCTCTCATTTTTACCCTCTTCACTACATGTCTAGTCTCTATAATTACGACAGAGTAGAAACTGATCAGTCGTCTTGAAGCAGTGATAAATATCCAAATATCCATCTTGAGGGGCAAAGGGAAAGAGAAAGGGAGAGGGCGATATGTTGTTTGTGTTTTTCTGCTACTCAGCCCTCACTAATTTTATGTGGTCCAGGTAAAATTCAGTTCTCTTCTTCCAAAACATCAGACCCTAAGCAGCAATGATATTCCACTTCTTTTTCTGATTAGAAAATTACTACTTGCTCTGTAAAAGTTTAGTGAAGGAGAAGAAATCAAACAGAAATTGACCATCCTGTGGCATTTTAATGAGAAGCAAACTATCAGATCACTTCCTAGAATTCTTCCTTAAACTGGGTGTGAAGAAAGACTTTCTAACTATGACTAAAAATCTGGAAAGAATTTCTAATTTTGACTAAATAAAACATTTAAATGTTCCATGGCAAAAACTATAATGAGCGACAAATGACAAATTCAGAGAAAATATCTATGATCAATATCACTGACAAAAGGCTAATGGCCTTTATATAAAAGAACTTTAAAAATTTAAAGAAAAATAAGACCAAAATCCCATAGAAAAATAAGCAAAACACATCAGCAATCTATGAGCTGTATAAAAACGGACATTAAACATCTGAGATGTTCAACTTCACTTGTGAGATAAATGTAAATAAAAACAACACTGAAATAGTTCTCCCCCATCAGATTGGCAAAAACTCAAACACTTGATAATCCACCTTTGTGGTAAAGCTGTGGGGGAAAAGGCATTCCCCTACATGCCAGTGAGAATGTGAAAAGTTATAACTCCTGTGCGGGGGCCTGGGGGGGGAATTTGGCAATATTCAACAGAATGACACATGCATTTTCCACTTCTACCAGTTTATCTTACAGATACATCCCTACAATACACACATATGCATATATACATCCATGTTTATTATTATAATTCATTCATATACTGTATATTTGTGTATGTGTGTATATGTAGATGGATAATTATAATTGCAAATTACTTGAATGTTCAAGATGAGAGAGTGCTGAGTTCTCTACGGTATATACACACATAATCAATCTATACTCATTGAAAAGAATCAGGTACTAAATGCAACGTAGGTCATGGAATCATGTTGGACCATGGAATAAAAAAGGACATGAAATGACAAATCTGGTAAAATCCAAATTAAGCTTATAGTTAACAGTATTGCATTAATGTTCATTCCTTAGTTTTGATAAATATACTATGGTTATAGAAGATCTCAATATTAATGGTGACCGAGTGGTAGGGTCTATGGGAATTCTGTCTTATCTTACAGTTCTTCTGTAAATCTAAAAATTAATAATATTTCAACATAAATACCCAACTATTAAAATCCTTTTTTAAATAACACACACACACACACACACACACACACACACACACACAAAACATGTAGATACTCTCTATGAACTGATATGAGTTGTCACCCAAGAGTTATTGAGTGAAAAAACCAAATGCAGAGGAGCATATACACACGAAGGCTTGTGTGTAAGAATTAAAGAGAAATAAAAAATATATATATATACCGACCTCTTTTCACAAAAAGAAACACAGGAAGCATAGGCCCGATAACAATGAAGTCGGTTCACTACAAGGGTCTGGGGAGAACAGGATAGCAAAGACGAAGAAGGAAGTAACATTTTGAGGAATTTAAATTTTTAGAGGGATGTTAAAATTTTCTGCATGCAAAAAATATTAAACTCTGCAGGAAAGGAGAAAGAGACTGAAACTGAAAGCAAATGGAAATAAGTGGCTCATTCCAGGACTGAGACAGAGAAGGTGCAGCAGGAGTAAGAAGGTGCTCGAAAAAGCAACAGGGACATGTCGCAAAGTCAAAGGAGGTGTCTGTCTGTGTTTCCTCTAACTAAACCTGGACTAGTGTGGGGACCAAAAGAATCAAGTCCAGTAATGAAACAGTAACAACTGGAAAACAGGAATCTGTGAGTGCATAGCAAAAATAAATAGATACATAAATGATGAGAGAGCTCTTGCTTCTAGTGGAATAGCAGGTGTCAACTGGTAAATGCAAGAGGATGCTGGAGCTGGAAAATTATCAGTTTGTAAAGACATCACAGCAAAGACTGGTTGAGACAAGAAAATCATCAACGGATGATTCTCCACTAAATCATGGGGAAATCTTGATAAGGAATAGGATAGTTGTGTACCCATAAAATGTTTTCCTACAGAAAAGCTCAAATAGTTTATCATTTGAAAAGGCAAAATGAGTAACCTGACAATAGAGAAACCGAGTAGGTAACCCCTTGTTGCGTTTATATCGCCCAATGAGGGGAGATGGGTATCATGTGTCCCCAGAATTGACACTCTTGAAAAGACATAAGATCACTTATGATGTGTTCCACCTGGGAATGCATAATCAGAATCAAATCATGCAATTTGACAAAACCCAAAATGAAAAATGTCCCATTAAAAAAACCAGAACTATATACTTAAAAACATGAATATCATAAAAGACAGAGAAAGGCTATAGAAATGTCCTAGATTAAAGAAGACAACAGATGAAAACCAATTCAACAGCTTCTTAGACTGGATCTTGGGCTGGGCTGAAAAAAAATATGCTGTACACTGGGTCAGTTAACAAAATTGGAATATGTGCCAAATATTAAAATACAATGCTAATGTTAAAATTTATCATAGGTGATAACTGCAATGTTATTTTTCAATAGAATGTTCTTAGAAATACACACTGAGGTATCTGGAGGAAATTCCTCTCAAAAAGAAAGCAAATCAGTACTCAAATGATAACATTAACTGAGACAATGTGCTAACAACAGGAGAATGCAGAAGGTCTATAGGTATGTTTTACACAATTCTTATTTTTACAACTTTTCTGTATGTTTGAAATCATTTCCAATTAAAAGTTAAAACTCAACAAAATAATCTGCTACCTGTATTTTTCCTCTCACAAATGTGGTGATATCATTCTCATTTTCAAAGATGGACAGCGTCTGCAGCAGATTCTGCTCAAGCCATTCCCAGTGCTCGGTGATTTCTTTTCTGGAACCACCTGTACGAATGTAAAGATGATAACAGAATTTTTGGAATTTAAAAGATACTTAAACAAGCTCACTTCATTAATATGCAATATCACTAGAGGACATGACTGCATTTAAATGCTTTCTCCTCTTCAGAGGAGACGTAGAGGACAAGCAGGGATGTGAAAACCCAAGAGTAAGTACTGTGTTACAGTCAAGTCCGAGCAGGTGGGTTCAGACACTTTTCGGACACTGTTCCCAGGTAGAAGGTAGCAAGCATCTCTCCTATTCACTTTTCTGGACTGGGAATTGAGTCCTACCTTCCCTCCCTCCTAGAACCTGCACTTCACAGAGTAACATAGATCTTGTTTGGACACTAGGTTACTTTTGTTAAGTTGAATAATGAGAGCTTCAGTCTGCCGCTGAAGATCTGATGTAACCGCCTCCCATAATGGGCAAAAATTATCCCCCCACTTCAATTATGAATGAGATGTGAAAATGGACTATCACTAGGGAGCAGCCGCCTGCTCTCAGGGGCACAGCTGCCTTGAAATGTAATGGGATGAGGTCATCCTCACGGCCTCCGACCAAGTCTCTACACTTGGGTCGGGAATAAGAAGCATAAGTTCCTTTGCCTGGCAAGCTCGGCACTTAAACAATCCTAGCCTGTAGCTTATGTGACTGCACTCTCCTCACAACTGCAGGGCGTAACACAGATGCCGTCAAGATGTGGTTGTAAAGACTGGACTCAATCCCCTCCCCTTTTATTCTTGCTCTGGGATTGTTAATATTCTTGCAGAAAAATAATGTTTCATAAATCATTCATATATCTTACACATAAATCGTATGCACTACTCATTCCAGAGTTAAGGAACGATTTTGTGTCTCCACTGATCCAACCTCCTGGCATCTCTTCCGATTTCCAAGCTTCCTTTTATTTGATTTCTTAACAGTGTTTTTCCTCTTTGTTCTCTGTCACCAGTTACTCAGAATCTCATTCTGACTCCTGACAAAGAAGGGAGTCATGAATGTGTCTACAATGATACCAGAACTGCGGGAGGAGAGCTAAAAGCTCTTTAAGAATGAGATAGGTTTGAAGTGTTTCAGACCCACTATTTAAGGGGAGGCAAAACCAAACCAAACCAAAGTTCATTTTCTTCTAAACACCAAAACTGCCTCCGCAGAATGCTGATGTAAAGGATGAAAAGTAGATTTCTTAGTGGAGAGGCAGCCCCGTGAAAACACAAGAGAACAGATTATAGCTCTTTGTGGACATTTTCCCTGGCTCACCCATTCGGGGCCATAGTCAACCACATGTAAAGGTAATTGATGACTCTGTACTGTGATGTCGTGGCGAAAGCTAGAGCCCAGGACACCTGGGTCCCCCTCCCTCTGCCACTAGCTGGCTGGATCACTTTAGACAGTCTGTTTAATCTGTGAAATGGAGATGAATGAATAATAGAACAAAAACTACAACAAACCTTTACCCATTTCAGGGCAATGCTGTAAAGATCCCAAAGAATAATGTCCACAGAGATATTTTGGAAAGGAGGAAATATTGTTTCAGATGCAAAGAAGAATGCCCATTTGGAATATTCAGGGAATGGGTTATTCTGGAGTTTACCAGAGAGCTTTAAAACATTTTAGATTTCAGGGGTGCCTGGGTGGCTTAGTTAAGCATTTGGCTTGGCTCAGGTCATCATCTCCCAGTTCATGAGTTTGAGCCCGACATCCAGCTCTGCACTGACAGCTCAGAGCCCAGATCCTGCTTCAGATTCTGCTTCCCTCTCTCTCTGCCCCTCCCCCACTTGTGCATTTCCCTCTCTCCTCTCTCCTCTCTCTCTCTCTCTGTCAAATATATAAATAAGCATTAAAGAAAAACACTTACACTTAATTTTAGGGGCATCTGGCTGGCTCAGTCAGTTAAGCGTCCGACTTCGGCTCAGGTTATGATTTTGCAGTTCATGAGTTCAAGCTCCACATCAGGCTCTGTGCTGACAGCTAGCTCAGAGACTGGAGCCTGCTTCAGATTCTGTGCCTCCCTTTCTCTCTGCCCCTCCCCTGCTCATGCTCTGTCTCTCTCTCAAAAATAAATAAATATTTTAAAATTTTTAGAAAATTTAAATAGTCATTGGATAATTTTCTAAAACATCCTTCCTTGTGTCCTTCCTTGTCTGTAAACAGGTCACACCATCACCACCCATAACTGGCTGTGATAGACAGAGAGAGCCCAGTAAATGCCTGCCATGAGCCCTCCACTCCGGCCACCTGGGCTTGTCGGCACTGTCAGATGTCTGCACCTCAGGACAGCGGCACTCCCGGAGGCCCACGAGACTGCTGAGCTCCTGCAGACCCATCGGGCACAGTTCCCAGCGTCTGTTTGATCTTGCTTCTCTTCTGCCCCTGCCTGTGTCAACTGGAGATGTGCCTTCCAGAGGCTGGTTTTCATGTGGTCTGGCTGTTGACTGGTATCTCACTGTGCTCTGCCTTTGACCAAGTAGTCACACCGAGTACTAGACTTTAGAGTCTCTGTTACACTGGTTGTGGAACCCACCCTCAGTTCAACCCCACTCATCCTGTTACCCTGGATAGAGAAGTCCATCAGCTATGAAACCTAGGACAGAACAGGTGTGCCTTCAGCTTTGCACATGCTGCCTTCAAAGTGTTCTTTGTGTACATATTCCTGTAAGTACGCCCGCTTAAATACACACACACGGTAAAAATGGCGTATGTATGCACACACTCATTCAACAAACATTCACTCATACTTCCAACGCTTATGGATATAATATGAAGACATTATGGCTGATTTCTGTCTCCAAGTAGTCATCCGAGCGCTCTTGTATTGAAGTTCAGATTTAGAGTCTATGGCCATACCACCCTTAATGTACCCACTCTTGTGTGACATTCAGATTTACTTTACACATTGTTTCCCCACCTGTTGCCTTCTCTGCTGTCCTCGGACCTCCTGTTCTCCACCCCAGTGCCCAATCCATCATTTCTATAACCTATTCCTCCTACCACCTAACACCATTTGCACCACTGGCTCTTCTGTCTGCTTTTTGCTGCTTAGGAAATGAATCCCCGTATTTCTATCTTCAGTTACCATCACTGCCCCCCCAACGACTGCTGCTGACTGTGCTATTTCTGTCCTGCTCTCCACCTCCTGTTGCTTCTTCTACACTTCTCAGTGACACATGAAAAGGCTGGCATTTAAGCATTACCGTGAGCCACTCACTGAGGAGGTGACACTGCTCATCTCAAAATCTTTAGGTCTTACAACTCTTTGAGCTTACTCAGTGCCGTGGGTCTGCTTCTGTACTCCCAAACAAGTTTTGGAGGTTCTTCTGGCTACATCTACATTCTAAGATCCCAAAGTTCCAGATGACTGAGCTCTAGATAAGAGAGAACTTTGTGTACCATTATATGAAACCATCATCACCATATACTATTTGAGAAAAGAAAGATGCAAATGCCATCACCAATGGTAGTTTCAGGATTAACTATGGATATGGATACTTACTGACACCCAACGGATACTTTTTAGGGTGCATAATAAAATACACCTTTTACATTTATTGCTTAGTATACAAAAGCACCCTACTCTCTGAACACTTTCCTAAATTCACAAAGGGTAAATGAAGACGGGTTCAGGGCTCCAGGTTCTGGGGACTAAAAGTATGACAATACTTATAAAGCAGAGCCAGATCTCCTGATCCAGCAGACAAAACAAATCCTGAAGATGCCAGTCTCATAAAAAGTATTTCTGAAACCAGGTGTCCATTGCTGTCCACTTCTCACTCTGGAACAAAGAGTTCACGATTCCGCTCAGAGATCACAGAGCAAATGTCCTGCTATCAGTTTGAGAACAACGGTCACTTTGCCAAACCACTCTTTAGGAACAAGCGAAACTCCCAAAACACCGTGTTGCAATCCAAAATGTTCCTTACAAATAACTCTTTCATTTTGCAAGAAACTAAATACCAGTGCTGCAGGATTTAAGATGTTGGGGCTTCTCTTTTGTTGTTTTTTAAGGTGAGATCACACAGAGCTCTTGTGCCGTGCCTGTGAATAGGGACTTATCTATTCACCCGCAGTTGGAGCACAATGTGTTGGACGCTCAGAAGAAGAAAGGAAGGGCTTGGCTCTTGATTCTATGGAAAGGCTTCATTCACAGAGACACAGCAAGAAAAACAAGCTGACCTGACTGTGCGATCAGCTGGAACAACAAAGAAAGCCGATGTGGAGAATGAGAACCCTTCAGGAAATCCCAGTTAACCCAAGTCCAAGCATTCTGCTGTGGTTAAAAACTACATCGGCATTTGATGGGCTCAAGGTTACCGAGAAATTAAAAATTTTGGAAAAATGGGAATCTTTATTATTCAGAGTGGGGTTTTGTTTTGTTTTTAAGAATGCTAGCCACAGGCCCTGTGCATATATCTGGGCAACGTTTAAACATTATTTAAGGTAATGAAAAATACAAAATCATCGTAGTCTAATCTCTCATCTAGCTTTAAATGTGTCTTAAAGTACATCAAGGCCACTTGAAATAAAAAGGAAAAAGCATTAAGAGGGACCCACAAATTAAGTCTATCAGATCTTGTCTCTGAGGATTAAGAACAGGCTGAAGGCCCTACTGATAGACATCCAGCAGACATTTCTTTGTGATGCATGATCACCTAGCTCCAAAATCCATGTTTAAGTGCGGTAAGTATGACTGAGGTTAGATTATTGGAATAATAAGGAGCCCGGTTATCAGGGAGCCAAAACCACATCATGGAGCAGAATACTGACTTTGATGTCAAAAAAGCACACCCGATCTCAAAAGCGCACATACTGACTTTGTGATCGTAGGTAAATTAGTTCGTTTCTTTGTGTTCCAGATGCCTCATCTGTAACACGTGCTAACATCTGGCACACTGGTTTGTGCTGAGAATGACAGAAGATCATTTGGACAGGAGAAGGCTTTAGCACAGGTTGAGAATATACAAAGCACTAAATAAACAGTTGCTCTTGGCACCACATGCAGCAGACCACAAAGATCTCATCTTGACCTATGACACAGAGGATATTTTGAAAGTCTGATGTCAGGGCACTGAGACATCTGCTGTTTAACCCTCGCCTGACTAACATACACTCAGCAGAAATCTCTCTGGCCATGGCGTCATTCTGTTTGGATTGCAGAGTATACACATTACTGAAGGAAGGTCTGCACAGAACTCCTTGTGGAACTATTGTAAGCTTCTTTTTTTTTAATATATAGTTTTAAATGCTTATTCAGTTTTGAGAGAGAGAGAGAAAGAGAGAGAGAGAGAGAGACAGACCATGAGCAGGAGAGGGGCAGAGAGAAGGAGACACAGATCCAAAGCAGGCTCCAGGCTCTGAGCTGTCAGCACAGAGCCTGACACGAGGCTCGAACTCACAAAGCGCGAGATCATGACCTGAGCCAAAGTTGGATGCCTAACCGGCTGAGCCGCACAGGCACCCCTGTAAGCTTCTTATATAACTGTTTCTAATCTCTTACTGGCCATAACAATGCGCTCATAGCTTTATAACACTTTGAGAAAGGAGAAACCCAAGTAACTCACCTATCCTAGACTATAAGAATCAGTGATGATTCATGTCCTTATTTTACTTTTTTCACTTAAGTGCCAAGGTCCTCTCCCACTCTAATGAAAAGAATGTATGTGGCTATCTTTCTGGAAGGCAATCAAGCTAGGAACACTAAAAGCCTTACAGATATGTATATTTTTTTGACTCAGCATAACGATTTCTATAAATTTATTCTCAAGTGATAATTAAAGGAATGTGCAGAGTCTTTTCAGAGGTTACTGATTAAGGCTGTTCAGCATGGAATTAACATCAAGGGGGAAAGATCCACATTTCCATTAATACTGTGTCAGTTAGATAAATTATGTTACATACACAATAAAATGTTATCTACCTATTAAAACTGACATTATAGAAATAGGTTTAATTAACAAGAAAGGTTCATGCATAGAGGTATGTATGCACAAATATACCTATGTAAGTGTATGCACTGACACACACACACACACACACACGAAGTCTGAGAGGTGATTTGGAGTATGATATTGGTTTCAAATTTTTATTCTTTTTGCTTTTCTATATTTTCCAATTTTCTGCAATGAACACATATTGCTTAAAGAAAAGCAAGTTCTTTTTTTTAAGCTGCTGTGTTCCCAAGGATACGAGAATAGTTCTTGAGGTACATGGCCCAAGAAAAGATGAAAAAATACCAACTTCCACATTACATGTATTTCATGCGGATGGCAACTAAATTACCCCCACATTTTCGCTATCTATTGTAGAGAACTGGCAGAAGCACAACTAATTAGCAATCTTTAATTAAACTCTGGGTCTTAGCAGTTGCTGACTAAAAGAACGTTTAAATACAAAAGCCAGGATGTGCTGCTGGGCTGGGAAGGGGGAGATCCAAGAAGCCGGCCTCAGCTCTGCACTAACCAGCTACAGCTGGCGTGGTGAACCCCTCGCCTCTAGCCTATTAAAGAGGTGAGACAAGATGGCAGCTAAAATATCTTTCAGTTCTGAAAAAGCTTCTCTTACAGCAAACATCCAGTTCTGAATGAACATCTAGGCCCAGATGAAATTCTGGGATGGTGAAGAAAAGAGAAACTAAATCAATAGGCAGCCAAAACAAGGCAGCATGCAGGGCTGTGTCATCAGGGAAGTGCCCATCAAACACCCCCCCCCCACCCCATGTCCTTTGTCAGTCCTGCTGGAAGGTCACATGTATTTAGAGGCAACCGTCAATAGCTCCTCCTTTCTGTTTGTCACTCTTCTTGGTGGTCCCATAGTTCCTCTGTAGACAATGTCCTTGGAAATACCACCGTTTTTATGTGCCTGTATTTTCACTGAGGCTGTATAACCCTTCTTACTGTTAGAACCTTCTCTAGTTCTTCCAATCGGGAAAGCCAAATGGGTTGCCTTCTACCTAAATCCAGTGAAGGCCAAGGAAGGCAGAGAACTAGGCTCTCTCCTGCCTCTGGGGCACCAGGTCCAGAACACTAGCTGCTGGGGGAAGGCCTAGTGAGAGTCTCGGGTACTCAGCTGACTGGGGGGGGGGCGGGGGAGACTGTCAGAATATAACAAGCTCAACAAAGCTGGCTGGACAAATTCCTATGGTACCGCCTCCTTTACGTTCTTAGAGATAGCAAAAGGTATAATTTACTGCATTTTATAAACCACTGAGCAAAATGCAATTCAGTAAGCTAGAATGGATGGCCTGATGGAATATCAACCAAAGAGAATGGTGTAGTGATAAGAAAGAGCCATTATTTAGGAATGTTTTTGGCTCCCTTTACCAATTAAAGGTCTCAATGCCAAGGAAATGTAAAAAATCAATTTCTTCAAACCAATCTGGATACAACTGTTAAAAGATCAGAAAAAGCATATGAAAGTGGTGTTTTACCAAATAACTCTTGCTTTTTTTCCCATTCCTTTTTCTGTATGGATCATATTATTGCCAAGGGCCAGATGATTACTATCCAGGGAAGTCAGATGAAACCCAAAGGATTCCTTCTGCCTGGCTCTTAGCGGCTCAAGTGAAAGGCAAGTCAAATGACTAGATTTACCACTGCTCTTCTATGGAAAGTCATCTACGCAAAGACGTTGACCAGCAGATGCTCCCTTCAATTCAATGGACATGTTGAAGATTCACAAGGTACATGGCCCACAAGGTTTTGTAATGCTATGGATTCTACAGGGCAGTGAGTCAGACTCACCCAGGTTTCTGCTGAAGCTTCTTCCTACAGCAAAGACTCATGAAATGGAGGCAAATTAAAAAGCTCCTGACATACTGTCTCATCAAATACCAACTCTGTAGTTTACAAAAAATAACACTAAAATTACAAACAGGAAGGTCAGCGTATCAGAGAAATCTGAAAGCTGGCAGTTTCTGCTCTTAAAATCCTCTCCTGAAAGGGAGCCAGCAATTTGGGTTTTAAATGGAAATCGATAAGAAGAGCTAATGAGTGAATGGGACTTTCACGGTGGTTGTCACTTCCGTGGAGTCTTCCACAAGGAAATTCTGGAGCTCTCTCTATGGGTAATCAATATATACAAAAGCTAAAACTGTGCTGGGTTTATGATAATGAGATCATACGGTTGTGATAGGCATTACTTACTGGGAAAATGAAAGTACATCTCTTCGGGGTATAAATTATGCCATCAGCCATGCACTGCCTAGTGTTCCTTAGCCTTGGTTTGGCAAATAATTCAGGAGTAATTCAGCTTTGTAACTGGGCTCTTTCCCATGTGAGCTTTCACAGGACCATGTGCTTCACAGAATGACAAAGCCCCAGACACAAACCGAGGAGTAGTGATGTCAGGTAACAGGCAAAGGGAAAATGGTTAAGGCTGAGAGGGCAGGAAAAGCAGAGTCCCGAGGCACAAGCCAGCAGCTCCCATAAGCAGAAATGCACACTGACCGGGGAAGGCCAGGCGCCTGGAGTGCTGGGAGGAGAGACAGGGGAGCTCTAAGGAGCTCCAGGCTCCAAAGGATCCGAAACGCCTCTGGGCACAAGTGTTAGGCTGGAAGGTGAGAGAGAATGTGTGAAAGTGTCCTTTTCACACCCTTGTTAAGTCAAGTGATTTAGAGGCCCTGTATGATTTCTAATTCCCTTTCTTTTTACTCCTTCACTTGCTGGCTACAATGTCTATTTTAACAGGATTCTAGAACGTTTGCCATCTAAATGTGACACTTTCTTCACCAACCACCCCAGGCCACTTCCCCCTTAGCTCTTGGGTCCTTCGCTTTTGTATTGAATGAATGGCACAGATGGCTGGAAAGCCAGCTTACAGGAGCCTGGGTTACACCTGTGTGTCTGTCTGTCTTCTTCAGGGTCCCAGCTTCCCTCTTCCTTTAGCCTTCTTTATCTCCTTCCTCTCGCTCCAATCCCCCCCCTCACCCCCAGGTGGTTTTCTCCACGCCCTGCATCCCAGTGTCATTCCTTCATTCACCAGAATGCATACATGACTGATACAGTCCATCATTTCTCATGGGGCCGTTTGCATCTTGACAAGAACAACTTGAAAAGGATACAACACTACAATGTTAGAATCTCAGGTACCATGAAATCCTTGAGGGAGCGTTAATAGAGCATTAGAGCCTTCCGGCAGCTGGGAATCACACCTAGATAATTTCCCCCGCCTATGTAAAGGGCCAGCTGAGATTCCTGTCTGTAGTTGGGCACCCCGCAACCAACTGGCACCCTGTGGTTCACACTGGGCTATAACTGAATATTTACTTATGTTCTCAAGAGCAGAGACCGCATCTAATTATCGTTATATCTTTAGACCTGAGCACAGCACTTCCTACTGAGTAGAGATCAATTCAAAGACTGAACAAAGTCAACTGAAAAAGCTCCCAATGGCCAAAGCTAGAATGATATGAGCAACAAAATAAAGTGACATTGGACTCCCCCAAGGTATAAAATAAATATATATGATTCCATACTAATAAAAATAATTGAATAAATTAAAGTTCCCCACTCCTTAAGGGTGGGCTGTGCATAGTGACTTCCTCCTAGAAAGTATACAGCATGGAAAGGGGGGAAAAGTAGTGATTTAATAGTGGAGAAACCCCAAAACTGTGATACTTCGCTGGGTGATCAACGAAAATATCATTAGTCATAAATTAACAATATGTGCCCTTGCTTAAAATAATGTGACAAGGGGCGCCTGGGTGGCTCAGTCGGTTAAGCCTCCGACTTGAGCTCAGGTCATGATCTCTCTCTGTCTCAAAAATAAATAAAACATTTTAAAAAATTTAAAAAAATAATGTGTTGAAAATGTAATTTATTTCTGTGATTTTGCTCAATAAAAATCCATCACCTCAGCCTAATCATGAGAATAACATCAAATTTCAATAGAGGGGCGTTCTATAATAAGCCTGACTAGGCTATCCTTTAAAAGTGGCAGGGTCATCAACAGCAAGGAAAGCCTGAGAAGCTTCCACAACCAATAAGAACCTAAAGAGACATGACAACAAAATATAATATAGTATCCTGGACAGGGTCTTGGAACAGAAAAAGGACATTAGGTAAAAACTAAGAAAATCAAAGGGTGCCTGGGCGGCTCAGTTGGTGAAGCATCTGAGTCTTGACTTTAGCTCAGGTCATGATCTCATGGTTCGTGAGTTCGAGCCCTGCAATTGCCTTTGTGCTGACAGCGCGGAGCCTGCTTGGGATTCTGTCTCCTGCTCTCTCTCTGCCCCTCCCTCACTTGCCATCTCCTCTCAGAAAATAAATAAAAATAAACTTAAAAAAATTTTTTAAGAACCTAAGGAAATCTAACTAAACTACGGATTTTGTTTAGGAATAGTGTATCAATGTGAGCTCATTAACCCAAACAAATGTACCATACTAAGGTATTAATAATAAAGGAAACGATGTGTGTGGAGGGCAAGATGGGAGCTCTCCGATCTACTCAGCTTTTCTGTTAATCTAAAACTGTTCTAAAAAAAAGTCTAATAATAATAATTAATAACCAAGTGGAAGCAAAAAATAAAGTGTTCGGTGTCCTTCCTTTTCCTATGGTTATTTCCTATGGCAAAGCCACAGGCAACTACATAACTAAGAAACCGTTGGCCACTTTGGATTAAACAATCTTCTGAGAGATCCAACAATGGCAGAGCTGCTGACCACCATTTTAAACACAGGACATTATTCCAGATTATCATCAGGTAAAAGAACTGATCCCTACTCAAGGAGGAGGCACTGTGCTAGGATATGTGTGTATTATTTAGTACACGCAAGTATTTCACATGTCTCTCTTCATTTACTGCCCACGGAGTTAGGCTGGAGTCATGTGACTAGCTCTCGTCAACAGAGTGTGAGTGGAAGTGGTAAGAAGTTAAATGCAGGTGTGCCTCTACCTCTCCCTTTCCCCTTCTACGCGGCCCTCCTATGGAAGCTCTGTGTCACTGCGGATGGAGGAGGCCACAGGACCCACACAAGACTTTTCCAGGGTGAAAAAGAAACTGTTCCTGTGTTAAGCCATTGAGATTTGGGGTTCAACTGGCTGTGACGGCGATGGTTAATTACCCTCAAATACCAAGTGACTGCATTCCCAAATAAAGGCTCCTTCCCCTCTGGCAGAAAGATATTAATCATAAGGGTTCTTGGTATTTCTGAACATTGCTACTTACCACAGGCGATGGTCCAGTAGACCAAAGAGTCAGGAGTCTGGTACAGGATTCGGTAAGGAGCCACGCGGGCACTGGAGTCCAACACGACGTCAAGGGTACCCACGAGCAGGCCTGAGGGTGGAGAAGGCAGAAAAATGCTTCAGGGTTTCCCCAAGGCTCCCCAAATTCCCAGAGGCAGTGTCAACACAACCCTTCTGCTGGACCTCTTAATGGTCTTCCTCTACGGCCCTCTCGGCAACCCCTCTCTTGGTGCACCCCGCCTTATCAAAATTTTCATCTTAAACATTCTGAAGTTGGCTCTACGTGACCTGTTCCAACAACCACCAAGAGAATCAGCACAGGCTGGAAACCGTTCTGCTGGTTTCAAAAGTAAGGGGAGGCTAAGAAAGCTGGTAGCTCAGTGTCTGGCATAAGCTGGGATTCATAAATGCCTATTTAAAGTAAAAATAAGTAAGGTATTAAGCATTTACATGTTGGCGTCTCTGCTTTACCAACATTAGCACATTACCTAATGTGCATTATGTTCTCCCCCTTTTCACCTAAGAAACCCGGCCTTATTTTTGAGTAATTTGCCAAGGAACCGGTCATGTCTATCTGAGTTACTGGGCCAGGCTGGCCTACATTTATTTTAATCTGTTCCACTTTTCTTGGTATTGAAAAAAGTATAGTTTAGCTCAGCAACTATCAATTAAGTACCTACTATGTGCAAAGCAAACCCTGTGGGGACAACAGGGAGTCCTTAAGGTATTTATGATCTAGGAGGAGAGATGGCCAAGCAGAGTCTTCACATTTGTTTAGGAGTGAACAGGGCTGTGAAACAAGCATTTTCTCATCTCAGTTCCCACCTCAGTGGCAGAGTCCTTTGCCATTTGTCACATCAATCATTAAAGCCAGAGAGGAGTGCAGATGACTACACTCTGCGATGATGCGGCAATTAGGCTGAGCATCAGGAAGGCATCCTGGTAGCACACAGTAGAATTCTGTGGGTCAGGAACCTCACTGATCTGTCCAGGCCCTGGGGGAAACTTGCCCACATCATCCAGGAAGCTGAACAGCCAACAAATGCTTTTACCTACATATTTGTGAGAAATGCAAATACCCAGTATGGCGCTGCTCACTTAGGAAGAGGCAGTGCCTTGGGGCGCCTGGGTGGCTCAGATGGTTAAGCGTCCAACTCTTTTTTTTAAGTTTATTTATTTTTGAGAGAGAGAGAGAGAGCATGTGTGAGCAGGAGAGGGGCAGAAAGAGAGGGGAACAGAGTATCTAAAGCAGCTCTGTGCCAACAGCAGAGAGTCTCATGCAAGGCTTAAACTCATGAACTATGAGATCATGACCTGAGCTGAAGTTGGAAGCTCAAATGACTGAGCCATCAGGCTCCCCAAGCATCAGACTCTTGATTTCACCATGAGTGCGCCCATATTCTCTCTCTCTCTCTCTCTCTCTCTCTCTCTCTCTCTCTCTCTCTGAGTGCAAGTCTATTTTATAACCACCATTCCTCCAGGTCTCCCCTCCAGGAAAGTGTGCCTCTTTCATCTACCCCAAGCTGGGATTAGGCACCAAACATTTTCTCCACTATTCTAAAATAACATGGACCCACACACAAACTCCACAAAGTAAATAAAGTAGATCCCTTAACTGGCAGAATGACTCCAAAATATCCCCATAAAGGTAAATGCCCATAATTATTCCAAAGTCAAATGGAAATCAGCACATAGAAGGATTTGGACTCCGAAGAATCAACTAGAAACTCTGGCTAGTTTTTGTCTTAGGGCAAGGCATTTTATTTTCAATGTCTTGGTTTTCTCAATGATAAAATGGAGACAATATCACAACTACAAGATTGTTCTTGTAATAAAACTAAATATAATGGGATTTAGGAACAAGAGGCAGATTAGAATAAGGGGTTAAGAAACCTGTCTAGAATTTGCCAAGACACTCCTTTGTTTAGTTTGACTTATCCTTAGATAATGGTTTATCTTTATTAAAAATATTAAAAATGGTTTGTGGGTAGTGCTGAGAGTGGTCAAGACTTAAAGGGAGAGGCTAAAGGTCCACAAGCCTCCTTGCTCTGCTACTGTTGAAAATAAGTAGCGTCCTGGGAAGTGCAGACCTCAGTGCCTGGCCCACAGCAGGCTTTTCATGAACTTCTGCTGAATCTGAACTGCAAGGTCTTCTGAAACCATCCCCACCAGTATGCCTTGATGTGCTGTCTTGTATTAATGCTTCAAGATTTGGTTCCAACCATATCGAATACCTTGACGTGCACCATATCACTGAAATTCACTTCCTTCTTTTCTGTCAGCCTGGGGTCATGGACAGAGCTACCGTGCAGTCACCCAGTGTTCAGAAGAGCTCAGCTCTGGCTCTGACTTTGTTGTAACCAGTCCTGTGGCCCGAACAGGCCACTAACTTCTCATTGCTTCGACGATCTCAGTTGTAAAGGGATCATAATAGCACCTGGCTTCCTGAAGCAGGGTTATTAATCAAGAAGCCCATGGGAGGTTTACCATAGGCAAGGCATAGGGTTGTCCTTGGTCTTTGTCCAAGGACAGGAACCCATTTAGGCTCACTCCAAACCACGGTGATCATAGCCACCTGAACACACCAGGAAAACAAACCTGCACCAGAGTGGAAATTAATTCATTTGTTTGATCTGGCCTGTATGAAATATATTAAAAATAAAATCCCTATAGCCTGTAGTTTTCCAAGGGGTAAATTTCCACAAAATGCCACATATGTGTGCATTTTTGTTTTCTTTACTGAGACGTGCATTTACTGCAAAGACCTCTAATTACTTTTCAATTATCTGCAGATGCAAGGGTATATTAATCGGAAAAGCAGAAAAGAGTGCCAGCTAAACTAGATTCCCTTCGATGTGAACTTGAAATACAAATACATCACTCACGACTGAGTGTTTGTAATACTTCACTCTTCTTAAATCTAAAAGAGGAAATGAAAATCCCCCAATATGGGAAATGTCACATACGTTGGTTCTAAGGAACACACACTTCAGTCTGGGGTTAGGGAATTCAGTCAAGGATTAGCCTACACGGTTTAATGAGCCTCTAAAACAGTGTCATCACAGACAAGATTCTTCCGAGGGCGAGGACAGCCCACTGGGCAGAGCAGCCAACAGAGACAGGCTCGTTTCTGGAATTCTTGGGTCCTGGCCCTGCCATAGCCAACTCTCACACCCAGCCTCCCTGAGCTTCAGGTTCCCCATCCTTAATGTCTCACTAGACTTCTGTAGTCTGTAACACACAGGAAGGAAGGCCTCTATAAAGGTTCAACCTAATCCACTCATCTTGACTGCCACGAATGTCCCCAGTTAAAATCCATCTCCAACATCCATTACTCTAATTGACAAAACCTCTAGTATCACTCAGAGATTAAGAAAACCAAGTTATTTAAAGATTCTCATGGTGAGGGCTTCTGATTAGATGCCAGCTCACCAGCCCTGAGTGTGAACTCACAACTGGGACCATTAGGTGCGCCTGGGGGGCTCAGTTGGCTAAGTGTCCGGCTTTGGCTCAGGTCATGATCTCATGGTTCGTGCGTTCAAGCCCCACGTCGGCCTCTGTGCTGACAGCTCAGAGCCTGGGGCCTGCTTCTGATTCTGTCTCCCTCTCTCTCACTGACCCTCCCCTGCTCAAGTGTGTCTTTCTCTCTCTCAAAAATAAAAATAAAACATTAAAAAAATAAAAAAAGAATTTTAAAGTTTTATCACTACACTCCCTGTGAGGCTAGAACTCACAACCCCAAGATCTACAATCATATGCTCTCTGACTGAGCCAGTCAGGTGCCCCAACGCTGAAGTATGTTGAAGTTAACTATAGAGAGTATAATATGGTAATACTCACATTAGGTACATATACAATCAGAAAACTGTTGTGAAAATTCCTTGAAAACTGAAGGTACCGGATATTCAGACAGAAAGCAATACCGTAAACTGAGGCAGGCAGATGGCCAGCTGAATCAATAAATACACTCTTCCACATTAACCCAGGCGTGCCCTTTCACTTTGTAACACTGACTAGAACTTTCCCTCTATTTGGAATGTTGTACGTGTCTGTCAACTCTTAACCTCCCACCACCTCAAATGACAAACTCCTAATTATTTAATGCCACCTCTTTCTATCCTCACTCCCCTCCAAGTTCTGCTTCAGTAGGACCTTTTGGATTTATTTAAAATTACTGGCACAGTTTCCCTTGTTCACTTCTCCTCCTCTTTCCACACAGAGGCCCTTACAGCGGAATCTAACGGACCCCTTCTGACTCCTAGGTCCTGCACTTTGCTTGAAGCACAGTAAACCTGGACACACATTTGATGAATGGATGAGTTAGGTATTTTTTAAAAACCTACACAGTCATTTATCGCTGTGCTGCCTAAACCCTACTGATACAGAGTCAAGATTCTGGGAGAGGGCAAAACCCTCATCCTGTCCCCACTATCCATACAGAACACTAGAAGATGAAAAATCTTATCTAGAGAATCCAACCCTCCC
Organism: Suricata suricatta; assembly: GCF_006229205.1. NCBI lineage: Eukaryota > Metazoa > Chordata > Mammalia > Carnivora > Herpestidae > Suricata > Suricata suricatta. Next base: position 80,625,619 of record NC_043700.1, on the reverse strand, counting down.
CCTGCCACAGGCACTCAAAATCCCCAAAACCAACCCACCAATCAGGATTTTCTTACAAGTCTTATTATTCATACCTCTGAAATGGCTGTCAAAATACTGAACCTTTTATCATTTCCCACACGAAGCATTGTTTTAGCAGCTGTTCTGGTGTTAAACAATCTTGATTGCCTGAGATAACAAAATCAAATTATGGCCCCCAAAATAACTCTTTTCCACATCTGCCTAGTTACATTAGTTCAGGGGCATCTTGTAACACAAAAATGCTGGTTTCAAGGAGATTCAGAAAACACAACAGAATTGGTATATTTAGGTTTCCCATCTGGCTGGGCACTGGAGGGCGTGGGACACATAGTCATCGCTTGCTCTGCTCCTGTGCCCGGAGAGTGCTGGACACGTAGGAATGTGGCCATGAAAATGATCAATCATCTACTGATGATCTGGGAATAACAATGTTAAAGTGGACAGAATCCTAAAGCTTCTTCGGTCTCCCTCTACCCCTTCAGCCATGCAGACAGTCAGAAGTCTACAAAGACCATGGCAGCAGAAAGGTAAGGGGCATGGGCTCCTGGTGCAGAACCCATAATAGTACCTCCTCATAGAGTGCCACGTATGCCCTGAGCACTGCTTGTTAACGAAATATTTCAAAACCACAGAAGAGTATAGGAGATTACAAATGAATGCTCCACTACTCTGACTTTAACATTTGGACTTTTCTTCTTCTTCTTCTTCTTTTTCTTTTTTAATATTTATTTTCAAGACAGAGAGAAACAGAGCGTGAGTGAAGGAGGGGCAGAGAGAGAGGGAGACAGAATCTGAAGCAGGCTCCAGGCTCTGAGCTAGCTGTCAGCACAGAGCCCGACATGGGGCTCGAACCCATGACCCATGAGATCTTGACCTGAGTTGAGGTCAGATGACTCAACTGACTGGGCCACCCGGGTGCCCCTCTCCTTCACCACTGTCAAGTTGTTTTGTATTGTTCCCATCCAGGTCCTTGTACTTTTTATTGCCCCAAATGTATGTACATCAATGTACATTTAACACTGAGAAGCATTTAAAATTTTACACTAATGATAAAGAGCAGATATTGTTTGGCAACCTATTTTTTTTTCACTCAAAAATATGATTACAAAATTTACCCTGGTTATACTTGTATATTCAATTCATCCATTTTAAATGTTGTGTAATATTCACTGTATAAATAAACTGTGAGTTACTCTTTTTCCTAATAAAGGACATTTGGGTTTATTTCCAATTTTTCCCTTTAATAGACATTGCAGTCATTTTTTTGCATGTGATGCTTTACGCATGTAAAAACATTTTAGAATGGAATTATTGGGTCGTAGGGTAAGTGTATCTTTAAACCTTATTAAATATTGCAAAACTGCTGTCCAAAGGGATTGCCAGTTTACTCTTACCAAGAAGCGAGAGAACAGGTTTCTCCACAATGGCCCCAACACGTAGTATTATCAGGTTTTTTTCCCCCCGCCAATCTCAAGGGTGATAAATAGTATCCATTTGTTGTTTAAAACATTTTTTTAAAGCTTTATTTATTTATTGAGAGAGAGAGAGAGAGAGAGAGAGAAAGCTCTCGAGCGGGAGAGCAGCAGAGAGGGAGAGAGAGAATCCCTAGCAGGCTCCGTGCTGTCAGCACGCAGCCTGATGCAGGGCTCAATCTCACAAACCAGGAGATCATGACCTGAACCGAAATCAAGAGCTGGAGGACTAACTGGCTGAGCCACTCAGGTGCCCCCATTTGTTGTTTAAATTTGCACTTTTCTGATAACTAATGAGTTTGAGTATCTTCTCCTCTTTATTGACCATTCTGGTTGCCTATTCTGTGAGCTATTTGCTTTTCCTACTGAGCTGACTTTTGCTGGAGATCCAGTTCAGAAACTCAAAGTTTACAATTTGGAAACTTCCTCTAATATACATGCTGATCAATTCACATCACCAAATATACACTGATCTCTCTAAAGCCAGAGAGGCAGTACACTCGGACTTACTTCTTTAGATACAGTCTATATAAAAGGAGGAAGTGGGATCAGTATTTGCAAAGCCCTCTGTACCACTCCCATGGGAAGTTTCTGTAGGTCACAGGCTCCCTCCTCCCCCTACCAGCTGCTCCCAAGGCGTTATTGGTACGTCCTCTGCAAGTCTTAGCACTTTTGTCAGTACGTGATATTGGGCAGAAAGTACTTAAACAGTAACACCCAGAAGCAACTGCTGACAGTTATAAACTCCAGCCACACCATAGTTTTTTTACACTTCTCTTAATGAATCTTGTTTGTAGTCTCCGCCCACCAGTCTGTGAGCTCCCTGACGGCAGGCACAGCCTTGCTGATCTTGGAATTACCGAAGCCTACAGGAAGTCCTGCACACTAGGCTGAACATCCATAAGTTGGGCCACAATGTTTTCACTTTGATGAACATTAGAAGAAACCACAATTGTTTTCAAAGCTTATTGAGTTACCACAGTACCTAATATAATACATTCTAGCCAACTGGCCTTAAATAATTAAAACTAAGAATCATTCACTGAAAGGAGACCAACATTTGAGAAAAAGTTGGAAAAATCCCACCTCAGAGAGTGTGAGGTAATACAGACCAAGCTCCCATTTAAACTTTGTACCATGGGTGACCAACTTCTCTAATTTCTTAAGTAATCTGTCACTTTTTGATGAATACTGAGATTTCTCTGGATTAAGATGGACCAAAAGCGGAGATATTTAGGGACAGCACAAGTCTTCCTACTCTCTACTCTGGGGAACCAGTCCAGAGACTGGAAGTTATTGCCAAAAAACCCAAGAAATTACCCCAAAGTTTAACCAGTTTAGACTCCTGCACCCACCCACAGATTGATAAACCATTTGTCTGCACACCACGTTGGCCAGGCACCAGGTAAGAGACCAGGAAAACGGGCGTGTGCGCACAGCCGTGAAGGAACACGCTGGCACTACCCGGGGAGGGGGCAGCTCCGTAGTTACAAAGACCCCCGAGTCCACAGTGTCACCACGAACAATGAGAAGGTACACACGGCTACTCACACCAGCGACAGTGTCTCTGAGGGACGTGCAAACCATGCCTCTGTTCTATAAGGAGCTGAGGGACGGAGGTTTGTCGGGAGAGACGGCTGGGCCTGGAGGTGCGGGCAGTGAGTTTTCTGTTTCCTAACCTCAGAGAGCATAAAAGCCTCCTCAAGTGTGGATCTTCCTGGCTAAAACGGAGAGACCATTCTCAATGCTGGGATTCTACCTTCAGTGCAGAATAGTCTGGGCATGTCTTTATTTTTTACTATTGCATATTTTCTAATCCCTCTAGCATGTTTATGTGAAAATGGTTTCTCAACACAGTTCAAACCACTGTTGTGGCTTGAACAGGCCACCCACACAACTCTCTCAGCTTCGACAGCTGTCTCTCATGACACCATCCCAGCCACACACACAGCGTGGCTGCCTTATGACAGACAATGCCGCTCTCGAGGGGAGAGAGCCCATCTTACACACACACACACTCTCTCACACACACACACACACACACACACACACACGGGGGTTTGGCACCATTTGTGGAAAGACAACTAATAAGAAGTCTGGTAGTCTAGGAAACAGACTGCCAGCTCTGTCAATTAGGAGAGTACTTTTCAAACTATTTGTGGTCAAGAATCAGTTTGTTTTTAGTTTCCAGTCTGTTATAAGACTGACATTTTTGTAAAATATGGTGCATGTGAAATACCACAGAGTATGAAAAAAGACAAAAACAAGCCTCCAGTTTTTTAATAATTTAACTCAACAAATTGCTCTGGTTTCTAAATAAATGCTTAATTTCAGTTTCTGTTCCTTAGCTCACGGCAGTAGTAACAAACAGGTTGCAAACCAGTACTTTAAACAGCACTACACGGTTCGTGGGTTCAAGCCCCAGTCAGGCTCTGCTGACAGCTCAGAGCCTGGAGCCTGCTTCCGATTCTGTGTCTCCCTCTCTCTCTGACCCTCCCCTGCTCACACTGTCTCTCTCTCAAAAAAAAAAAACAACCTTAAAAATAAATAAATAAACAGCACTACATTCAGGAAGGAAGGCTGGAGGGCAGTAATTTTCTCGGGACTGCGTTTATTAGAGTCATATGTACAGTTTTAAAGAGCACATCTGATTCTATAATACACACTTTTATTTGGGAAATTAAAACAATTGTTTACCCACCGCAAACTAAAAACTCAACAAAATCATTTGTCAACTGAAGGCAAGAATACATGAATGGGGGGAGGCGTGAGGTTTTCGTCATATATTTATCCGAAGGGCACCGGTTTACAGTATGGAGAATCTGCGCTCCTGCGTTAGAGGAATGGTAGGAGACCCTGACACATTTCTTACCCAGGGGGGACCAGACTCGGTGGCAGAAAGACAAAGCTCAGAGAGGCAGAGCGCTCCCTCTGTAGTACCACAAAGCAATTCTGGATTGCATGGTCTTCGAAATTCATGCTTATGTAAAGTAAAGTAGTTCCCTTTATCCTGCGGTTTCATTTTCCTTGGTTTCAGCTACCCTCCCAGTCAACTGGCTTGGAAAGCAGATGACCCTCCTTCCGACTTACGGTCAGAAGGTCAGCAGTGGCCGAATGCGATGTGACAATGCCTGTGTCACGCACCTCACTCTACCCGGCCACAGGCATCTTACCATCCCAGGACAGTACCATAAGATATTTTAAGTGAGAGAGAAATCACATTCACATACCTCCTATTACAGTATACTGTTTATAAGCGTTCTATTTTATTAGTAGTAATTGTTGCTATTCCCTTACTGTGTCTAACTTATAAATTACACATTGTCACAGGACTGCATGTATAGGAAAAAACAGTATACGTGGGGTTCAGTACTAGCCACAGTATCAGGCATCCACTGAGGGTCTTAGAATTGTACACAGAAAGTTAGGGCTCAAATGGAGAGAAAGAAGCCATGACTTTCAGTTTCCATCACGGAAGATAAAGCACAAGCTAGCTTACACCTGAAGTAACCTCAGAAAACTGAAATCTGAAGAGCGTTTCCTCAGCAGAGACTGTGTCATATGGCCAATTAGTATGTGCTGTTCAAATCTACCACGCACCCTTGAAGGCCATGCCTTTCGGGACCTGCGCCATTTCACCCTGTAGGCCAGTCTCTTAAAGTCACATGCACCTCCTCCTACAAAAAGGACAGTTGGAATTGGTTTTTCCTTCTCTTAGGGGCCATGGCTGAGAAGGAATCATTAAAATATTTTAACACCTTACCTAACACCTCAGTTAGGACCAACTATGTAATTTGCAGGGCTCTGCGAAAAAATAAAACGCAAGTCCACTTGCATTTAAGGGGAGCCTGGGCGGCTCAGTCAATTGAGAATATGACTCTTGATTTTGGCTTAGGTCATGATCCCTGGCCTGGGTCGTGGGATAGAGCCCCAAATCAGGATCTATGCTGACTGTGCAGAGCCTGCTTGAGATTCTCTCTCTCCCTATCTGCTCCTCCCTGCTTCTGTCTCTTTCTCTCAAAATAAATAATTTTTTAAAGTCTTAAGAATTCAAGACAACTGGTAGAACATTAATCCAAGCCTGGAGCCCTTTTAGAAGCAGGTTTCTGTGCATCAGCACAGGCCACATACCCAGGAGGCTGGCCTTGACCCCAGCAGTGCATGGTGATTTCATCCCCATAGACAAGCCTGTTATTCTCAGACTTTTACCAGGGATTCAGGTCTGCTTCTGATATAGAGCAATGAGGACAATGAACTGCATTTATTCAGAAAATACTCTAGGCACCTGTGCTCCGTTTCCTCAAACAAGCCCTCAACCCAGTTAGAGGAAAGTAGATGCATTTTTGTTACATTTACAGCTGCTTCCATATATGCCACAGAATGGTGTATTGGTTCTAATCTTGTCTGCAGAGGCAGGTATGAAAACCTGAACCTGATGGCTCAGGTCTGGCCAATGTCAGCCTGGAGACTGAAGACAGAGAGGCCCTTTGGTGCTGATGGGAGCAGTGCATCACTGTGAGGCCCACCGTTTCTAAGAGAGAAGCCATATCAATGACCTTGGGGCAACCTGGGAGTGATGCCCCTCAGACATTTTCTCTCGAATGGGCCACATGCAGGGGTCACTTACTGCCCCAAGACCACTGCCAACCCTTCTTCAAATTCATGTGACCCCTTCTCCACAATGAAGTATATCATGAAACAGAAGCAATTATGAATTTTAAGTTACATTTAAGTAATGGCCTAATATGTCCAAAGAAATCACAGTACCCGGGTCCCTGGGTGGCTCAGTTGGTTGAGTGTCCAACTTCAGCTCAGGTCATGATCTCACGGTTTGTGGGTTCAAGCCTCGCATCGGGGTCTGTGCTGACAGCTAGCTCAGAGCCCAGAGCCTGCTTCGGATTCTGTCTCCCTCTCTCTCTGACCCTGCCCTGCTCATGTTGTCTCTCCCTCTGTCTCTCTCTCTCTCTCTCTCTCTCTCAAAAATAAATAAAACATTAGAAAAAAATTTTTTTAATAAATAAAAAAAAAAGAAATCACAGTACCTCTATGTTGTGACAGACATCTTTTTGTTTTGTTTTAGAGAGAGAGACAGAGAGAATGCAAGTGAGGGAGAAGGGCAGAGGGAGGCAGAAAGAGAATCTTAAGCAGATTCCATGCTCAGGATGGACCCTGACCCAGGGCTCAATCCCACGACCCTAGGATCATGACCTGAGCTTAAATAAAGAATTGGACGCTCAACCGACTGAGAAACCCAGGCACCCCATAGACATTTAAAATCATGCTCTCAAATGATTATCTAATGATATGGTGAAGCAAATCTAGCATGTTATGTGAAGAAAAGAGCACAAAACTATAATTTTTGTCCCATAAGATTCCCAGAAAAATATATTACCATATCATAAAATATAATATGCATTCTTTTTAAAGACCATAAAATTAACATATCGGTGGGTAAAATGCTTTTACTTTTTTCTGTATTGTTCCGTGTTTCCAAAAGTTTCACAAATGTGCATTCAATATTTTTATGATGTAAATTTTTTTTTTATCTCAATTACTTCCAACCTTCTATTCTGGGTTTTTTTACTCAGGGGTAATAGCATTAAGTAAATATATGGTTACTATGTTTATAATAAAGCTGCAACATCATTTCACATAGCCACAGGTTAGTAATTTTGTTGCCAGAATGCAATAGGACAGGAAGGGGCAATACCTAAATGAGCAGCATCCTCAAAAACACACTTTGATCAAGAGGGGCCTGGCCTTTATCTTTCAGAAAAAATTTTAAAGTTCATTTTCCCCTCTAGCATATGAGGTGCATCAATACTATAAATTGATACATATTCAATCACACAACACCATATTGCTTAACTCAGTTGTAGGGACTGGGTGTTTAACAACTAGCTGAAGTCAGGAGTTTATATTTGCTAAGTAACAACTACAGACATTAAGTGAATGAAATTAGTTTTGCTACTTTCATTACTGAGTCCTCATTATGATTGTAAATACCCATGGTGCTGCCTTTGGCTATATATAAGCGGGCAAAGAAAGAGGCTCTATGTGCCTATCTCCACATAGGAAGTGTCTGGAATAGGATGTACATTAAACTGTTAATAAGAGTTACTTCAGGGAAACGATATGCGGAGACACCCCACAGGGAAGAAATCAGACTCTTTTGACTATTTTTAGAAGTAATTTTCATGCTATTGGAACTATATAAAACTGTACTCTTGTCCACTATTATGACAAAGTAATGATACAAGAATTAATAAAGTTGCAACAAAATATCACAATGAATATCCTGCTCTAAGATATGATACAAGATGAAACTATGTAACCAATCAGCTCCTGCGACTTTCTGTAACCTTGGCTACCCAAAGAATTAGTCAATCTTGGCATGCCAGGCATGGGGTGGAGAACAAGACTGCCACGCCATACCAGATAAGGCTGTCTTTCACCAGGGACTATGCTTGATACTAACACTCAGGACTCAAAGGGAGTCCAGAGTGAAAAATGAGGCAGGCGATCAAAACCTCTTCAAGGGAATGTGAGCTGAGAAATACCAAAAGAAAAGCCAAGTAGCTATAGAAGTGGAACATGAAAGGACTTCATGAAAAGAGAACGTGGCACACAAGCCAGATGACAGGGAAGTGGGAACACTGAGGTAAAGAAAAGATATAAAGCAGAGGTCAAGAGAGCCGGCCTTGGGCAAGAAGAGAAAAGAAGAGAAGGCAGATGAGCAGCACAGGATCCCTGGCAGCAGGAAGGGGAGGAGCTGGGCCACTTCCCCACTGCCCCTGGCTTCCTGTCCGCTTTCCAAGCCTGGTTCCAGTTCCTGTGGGTCCCGGCTACGAACACCAGGTACTAGAGGTAACCTGAGTTCCTTGCAACTCAGACAGCTCAACTAAAACCCTAGTTAACCCCCTTGGCTCATCTGGGATGAACTGACTAAACATTCCTTCTACAGCAAGACTACTGCTATATAACAAAGTATTAAGGCAGTAACAGCCGTTTAATAATATGCTTTCCAGCCCTGCATCCCAATATTCCAGAACAGATAAAAAGAGTAGTCACAGAACTGTAATTAGAACAATCATGCTGCCTACAGCGGGGAGACACAGGAGCAGTCCAGCTTAATGAGTGGGAATTCTGTCTGACCGAATCACCTTGAAGGGATGCACCACCTCTTGCATTCCCTCCCCGGAAGAATTACAGTCCTGGCTCAGCTTTAAGGCACCTGGAAAAGACTAAGGGATATTTTACAGAGCAAAGCCAGTTTGTGATACTTCCAGTGAGGGCAACTTTCACCTAAGGCCCAGATAAAGCTTTAAAGAGAAAACTGAGCTGGCAGGACCTGAAAATAAAGAGAGACTATCATGGCAACAACAACTGGAGAAAGTTAACAAGCAGATATAACAAATATGGTGTGACTGCAAAGCCAGTGCAGAGCAGCAATTAATGCCCTTATTTTGTCACGTTGCCCTTTACAACGTTATGTGCTTTTATTTTTCCTTTCCTTTTTTATTTTTGAGAGAGAGAGAGAGAATCAGTGGGGGAGGAGCAGACAGAGGGGGACAGATCCAAAGAGGGCTCTGCGCTGACAGCAGTGAACCCAATGTGGGGCTCGAACTCACTAACTGCAAAGTCATGACCGAAGCCAAAGCCAGATGCTCAACCGACTGAGCCACCCAGGTGCCCCTATGTTTTTCAGTATACATAAAAGACCTGCATATACAAATGGGTCCCTTATGGAACACATCAGATCCAACTGAGATTTCCTAAGCAATAATAGCTCAGGTATGGCCTAGAAATAGCCTATAAACTACTTGGGAAAATACTGATAATGAATGGAAAAAGGGATCACTGGCAATAACAAAAGGAGTATATTGAGGTAGGGGGAGCATTCCTTTGCAAAGTGATTTCCAAGTCATTTCCAAGAAACTGTTCTTTTGTCATGTCATTAACAATGTCATCACCGGAGACAAAGAGCAGTATGATTACCAACAGCATGACACCAGCAATGCCACTGCCTTGTCTACCCTCAATCAGAGACTGATGGACAAAGATGAAAGGCGGGGGAAATTATTTTTTATATTATGATTTTACTAGCAAATGTGGAAATTAAGATAATAAAGGTCTTGTTATGTTTCTTTCACCCTGAGTTGTATCTTTTACACTGACCTCCTTCATCTGTAAGCAAAAATGACATATATATACATAGCATACACACTTATATGCACACACACATACTACAATACATTATGCTCATGGAAAGCAGACTCATTGAACTGAGTTTAGAACAGTGTGGGCTCTGAAATGACCTCTGAAAGTTTTTCTATCCTTGGATTTAATGAAACACAATGATGCAATGAAAGAATAAAACTACATCAAGATAAATATTTTAAAACTTAAGAGAATTGTTAAGTGTTTATTTATTTTGTGAGAGACAGAGCACAAATGGGGGAGGAGCAGACAGAGAGGGAGAAGCCGGCTCTGGGCTCTGAGCTATTAGCCCAGAGCCCGTTGCCAGGCTCAGACCCACAAACCAGGAGATCATGACCTGAGCCAGTGTCAGAAGCTTAGCCAACTGAGCCACCCAGGCGCTCCAATATTTAAAAACTTTTTAAAAAGATAATCATATGCAAGAATTCTTTTTATGCCAATGTTTCTCAAGCAATATAGCCTTTGAATAAACAAATTTCACTCTTTCCCTCAGGTTGTTATGCTAAACATCATGATGCTGTAGAGAATCACCTTACGTTCCCTGAATCCAGAAGATAGAGAGATTTTTCCCCAACTTTCCTTTCTGTCATTTGTTTGAGAGAGAGAGAGAGAGAGAGAGAGAGAGAGAGAGAGAGAGAGAAATAGAGGAGAGAGAAAAAGCCTAATTCTTGAAAAAAAAATTATCAGTTATAGTGGTACCTGGGTGGCTCATTCGGTTAAGCATCTGACTCTTAGTTTTGGCTCAGGTCATGATCTCATAGTCTGTGGGTTCAAGCCCCACCTTGGGCTCTGTGCTGACAGCTCAGAGCCCACTTCGGTTTCTCTGTCTTTCCCTCTCTCTCTGCCCCTCCCTCTTTCATGTTTTCTCTCTAAGTAAATTAAATTATTAGTTTTAATAAAAGTAAATTATCAGTTATAAAATAACAATATTTAGGACACTTCTTCAAATTTCACCAGGCTTCCTGTTCGTATATACCACACAGAAGATACAAGAATGCCAGTGATTGTTCTCTGATGGCTAACTCACCATCCCTTATCTCTTTAAATATGAATTCCCTTTGCCCATTGTGATAATATGTGACTATCAAATTCGTCTCCCAACAGCGTGTCAGCTGTAACTACTAAGCAGGAACGATCCTGGGCACAATAAAGTGAAGCAAATGTTCTGTTGAAAAGCTCAGGAACAGTGAGGCTCATCCCAGCCTTTCCTGGCTTCAGAACTTTCCCATCACTGGTCTACGGCCAAGGCCTCCGAAATCTAGAACACAGATTAGGAAAACAAATGCTTTCCACAGCTCAGTCACATCGTGAAGATTATGCACATGGAAGAGGTGTGTGTTTCATACACTTACGGTTTCCACTGGGTGCAATACGGTGTCGTCTATGAGAGACAGAGAGCAGGGTTCTGGGTTCCCAGGTCCCCACTCTTTAATTCTCTGTCTCCTAGGCCAGAAGATGGTGAGAAGTGTTTGCTGTTGCTGTTGTTTGCGGGTTGTTTTGTTTTTTGCATTTTCAGAGTGTTATCGAATATACATACAGAAAGGCTATTCCCTTGAGGGTTTTTTGTTTTGTTTTGTTTTGTTTTTTGGAAAACACACCAAAGCACTAATGTTTGGTTTTGAAATACACTTTCAAGGGCGCCTGGGTGGCTCAGTTGGTTAAGCGGCTGGCTTTGGCTCAGGTCAAGGTCTCACAGTCTGTGGGTTTGAGCCCTGCGTGGGGCTCTGTGCTGACAGCTCAGAGCCTGGAGCCTGCTTCAGATTCTGGGTCTCCCTCTCTCTCTGACCCTCCCCCGCTCACTCTCTGTCTCTCTCTCAAAATAAAATAAAGACATAAAAAAATTAAAAACAAAAAAAAAAGAAATACACTGGAGAGGCATATGGATTCCTGAGTGGTGTCTTCCCCTGTGTACCCTGCAAATACCACCATTTTCAAAGTGTGCTATGATGTGAAAATAGGTGAAAAGCTCTGTATTAGACAAAACAAAGTTCAGGCCTTCGTGCTGCAGCATGTTACACTACAAAATTCCTATACATTTAATCTCAGTGCACGCTGACATCATTCAATTGAGTTAACAGTATGCAGTTTTCCCCACTTTGCCTATAAAGTTGTAGTAAACATGCTTTAGTTTACTTAAGTGCAAGATATGTATTTTTCTTATAAAAGAAAAATAAATTTGTACATGACATATACAAATCAAAAAAAACCCCTCCTTTTTGTAAAAGTGTTGGGATCTCTGATCTTTTCCTTCACTCTTCTGACTGGACCCTGCGGAAAAGTGAGCCAGGCCACCGCACACAACTGGCAGCCAGGTCTTGGGTCTCCTGCCCCTCCAGCCAGAGAGTCCAGTGAATAAATAACCACCGTGACTGAACACTTTCACATGAGCAAGCCAAATGATTAAGAAATTACCAACGGCATATGCCTACTTCAAGTAACTTTCAAAATGATCATCAGGTAAACCCCTTAGAAAAACTCAGCTCTTTTAACTTAAATCTTGGAGAGTACCCAGGAATCCAAGGGAGAGATTTAGAGATTTGTACTGGCCTCCTTCCTGGGTGGAATAGGAATGTTTCTAACATGGCAAGGCCCACCCCGTGTGGTGGAAAGTAATCAGAGGCAGTGGATTTAAGTTCCCACCTCCCCACTCAGGAGCTGTATGGCTTCAGAGAGGTCACTTAGCCTCTCTGAGCCATAGTTTCCTACTACTATGTCAGGGGTAACTTATCTTCTCTGCCTGTGTCCCAGGGTTGTCGGGAAAATCAGATGTCATACTGTGTATGGAAGTGCTTCAGAAATTGTAGAGTATCTTGCATTTTGTTATCTAGAATTTTTTGAAATAATATTTAATTTTAGACCAAGAGAGAAGCTTTTAGTCATACATTTCCATCTTGTATTACATAGAGGGAGGCTGAGTGCTAGATGAAAAAGTGCTTGCCAAGATCATGTTTTAAATCTTAATAAGTAGTCACCATGGTTACTGCTTCTAGGAAAGGTGAAGGACCTGTCAGAATGGCTAATATTAAGGGGTGCCTGCGTGGCTTAGTCGGTTGAGTGTCCAACTTTGGCTCGGGTCATGATCTCATGGCTCGTGGGTTCGGGCCCCGCGTCAGGCTCTGTGCTGACAGCTCAGAGCCTGGAGCCTGCTTCGAATTCTGTGTCTCCCTCTCTCTCTGCCCCTCCCCTTCTTGCTCTGCCTCTCTCTGTCTCTCAAAAATAAATAAATGTTTATTAAAAAAATGGCTAACATTAACAACACAAGAAACAACAGATATTGGCAAGGAGGCAGGGAGAAAGAGGAGCCCTCTTACACTGTTGGTGGGAATGCAGACTGGTGTAGCAACTCTGGAAAACAGTGTGGAGGTTCCTCAAAAAGTTGAAAATAGAACTATCCTATGACCCAGCAACTGCACTACCAGGTATGTACCCAAAGGACACAAAATACTGATTCAAAGGGCATATGTTACAGCAGTGCTATCAACAATAGCCAAATTATGGAAAGATCCCAAATGTCCATCAACGAATGAATAAAGATGTGGTGTATATATACACAATGGAACACCCGACCATCAAAAAGAATGCAATCTTGCCGTCTACAACAATGTGGATGTAACTAGAGTGTATTATGCTAAGTGAAATAAGTCAGTCTGGGAAAGACAAATGTCATATGATTTCACTCATATGTCGAATTTAAGAAAGAATACAGATGAAAATACGGGAAGGGAAAAATAGGGAGGGAGACAAACCATGAGTCTCTTAACAATAGAGAACAAGCTGAGGGTTGATGAAGGGAGGAGGGTGGGGGATGGGCTAGATGGGTGATGGGCATCAAGGAGGGCACTTGTGTTGAGCACTGGGTGCTGCATGTACGTGGTGAATCACTAAATTCTACTCCTGAAATCAATATTACACTACATGTTAATGAACTAGAGTTTAAACAAAAACTTAACATTAATTAATTAATTAAATTTAATATACATTAAAAAATAGAAAAGGTGAAGGAATAAATATGGTCTCAGTCCTGGAGATGCATGCTTTCATCCTTATCCTCAGGAAACAGACACTGAGCAACTGGAGAGGACACATTTCTGGGTGTTGGAAATAGAATCTCTGCTGTCTCGGAGGAGAATAGGATCTGGCTGGGAAGACTGGAGGGGCTCATGCAAACAAGAAGTATTAAGATGACAACTTACTCAGTTAGTTCAAGGATACACATAATAGCTGCCACAGGGGCAATGGCCCGGGGCTGGGGTGCTCCTGCAAGAGGCCATTTTGAACAGTGTCCTGGAGTTGGGTTTTGGTAGAAGGTAGCACTTAAAAGCTGTGAGATAAAAGTTGTTAAGAAAAGTAGATTTTGAAAGTTCACATCATAAGAAACAAAATTTTCGTGGGGCACCTGGGTGGCTCAGTGGGTTGAGCATCCGACTTCGGTTCAGGATATCAACACATGGTTTTTGAGTTCGAGCCCCACGTCGGACATGCTGCTGTCAGTGCAAAGCCCATTTTACTCCCCTGTCCCCATCTCTCTCTGGCCTCCCCTGCTTGCACTCTCTCTCTCTCTCAAAAATAAACAAACATCAAAAAACTTTTTTTAATTTATAGTAATTGTGTGGTGAAGATGTTAACTTGACTTACCACGGTGATCACACTGCAATATACATCAATATCGAATCATTCTGTTGTATACCCAAAACGAATATAGTGTTATATGTCGACTATACCTTAAGTAAATAAATACATAAATAAATTGCTAGCTAGCTAGCATGGAAAACCTGCGTGGAATCCCAGTTTGACTACATCCTAGGGTCAGGATGGATCAAGGCATATAATTTGTAAAAATCACAATTTTTTCACCCAGACAGTCAACGTAATAGTGCCTTTCTGATAGGGCTGCAATAAAGGATTAAAGGACATAGTGCATAAGAAACACTTACACAACAGTTGGCACTTTGTTAAGTGTTCAGTGATAGGACCTACTGCCATTGCTGAGGGTGGCGAGGTAGCCCAGCCCACAGGAAAGGTGTGTGGCATGCTTGGGGAGTGACCATAGCGTTTGGAATAGAGAGACCAGATTGCGGTTGGGCAGCCCTGCGCTGCACCGTTTGGACTTTATTCTACCCAGGAGAGTCTCTGGGCTGGAGTTACAACTGTTGTTTAGAAACCCCATGGAGGGCAGTGCATAGCAGTTGCGAAGGGGAAACAGAAGCTGGAAGACAAATTAGGAAGCTTCTTATGAGGGGATTTATTGAATTCCTTCTTTAATATCAAGAACTTTCTTTATACAGAATCACTTCTTTAATCCTTGTGAACCCTCAGCAAGTTATTATCCCCATTTCACAGATGAGGAAATGGAGGCTCAGAGAGATTAAGAGACGGAGCCAAGATCTGTTAACTGTTCAGATGTTGTGCTGCCTCCCCTACCAGGTTAACAAGGGCCACGGACTGCCACAGGCAGCACGGGAAAGCAAATAGCACCGCAGGACGATACTCCTGGCCACTGCTGGGAAGGCACTATATTCTCAGCTGTTTTTATTTCCATCAGGGGCAAAGCTTCTTAATCCACTCTCTCCCAGGGGGACTAGCCTTTGAAGAGCTGGTTTCCAAGGTGACCCATAACTCTTCCACCACTAGAAAAGTACAGCCCTTACAAGTTTGGTATTGTTTGTTTTCTCCAGAAGGGAAGATGGGCCCATGAAGCTAGGCCCACAGACTAGCTCCCCATGTGTGCAGCCAGAGGGGAGCCACTGTGGCCCCGTCAGCAAACACAGCTCCTTTCTTGGTTC
The DNA here is from genome assembly GCF_006229205.1 of Suricata suricatta. Taxonomy (NCBI): domain Eukaryota; kingdom Metazoa; phylum Chordata; class Mammalia; order Carnivora; family Herpestidae; genus Suricata; species Suricata suricatta. The sequence continues at coordinate 80,610,123 of NC_043700.1, read as the reverse complement.
TTAGAAGGTTCTTTCTGTCTGGAATTAATGTCCACTACAGCTCAGCCAGTCTTTGAAGGAAGTTTCCAGAATTATTACCCTAGCACCTAACTATAGGTAACTAGACTCAAAGGGTGGAGAAGACTCTAGAGATCCTAAGGGTCTGGGAACACAGTCCACATAAACAGAAGCTTGTTTATACTTTGGTTGGGAAAATGAAATGAAAATTGCTATACATGCCAAGCATATTATGTATTATTCCAATGGACCCCTGAAACAACCGAATATCACCAATAATGGTGAACAGTGGTGACCATATGCCAGCTGCTGTCCTTATCACTTTATGCATTTTCTAATTTAATTACATCAGAACATCCTATGCCATGTATGCATGTATGTAATCTCTATGTGTCATCTCTATGCGATGGATGTAAACACTGGGGCTCACAAAAACTGAAGCAACTTGCCCAGTGGGCACACGGCTTAGGTGACAGCTCTGGTCCCTGGTCCTCAGGCAGCAGGACTCCAAAGCCTGCGGCAGTTACACTGCATCAGCTTCTAGAATAATTTCTTTAAGGGAGTTGAGGATGTTCAGAAGGCAGAAGTACAAATAAAAAGAGTAATAATAAGAACTTTCTCTAGCTTCTAGAAAATTCAACCTGATTTCAGTCCTTACATACTTTAGATCCTATAGCATCCTTACCATTTCCATTATTTTCTTAACTGACAGTCTATAAAAACTGTGGTATTCTCCTGAACCCTGACTTGTGTAACTGTTAGAAATTTTCATATATAAAGATAATTCACAGTCAAGATGAAATACTCACAATAGGCACTGTCTCGGAGTGAGTCAGCTTACAGTACTGGTTAGTCTGTTACTGACCCTGATTTAGCTTCCAAGCCCGTGAGCCTGCAGTGGTCCTTCCTCTCTCTCTCTTTATCTTCCTAAATTCCAGAGTACAGGAACGTGGAACACTGGTGGTTGGCTGCAGGCTCTGTGTTGTGACAAAGGGTAGTTGAGGAACCCCCATCTTCCAGTTGGTTCTATTAATATCAAGACCATTTTGACCCAACGTGTGGAATTATTCTCCAGCGGCTGAATGCCTGTCTTGGTGTCTTCCCCCAAGCCCCATTCCCTCAGTATACAGCCTTCCTTCTTGCTAACACCTGCTCATCTCTGCCAAGGTCTTAACCTTTTGCTGAGACTTTCTCAGAAACATGCCTCGCCTCCGTGGTTCCAAGTATCTAGTTCCATTTTCCCAGGGCTGGCCTGTCCCATCACCAACCCAGGATTTAACCCTCCCCCACCTGGATTCCCACAGGGCCTGGAGCCTGTTTTTCAATCAACAGAAGTAATAACTGACGCTCAGAAGCAGAGGACCTTTGGGGATGAGAAAAAGTTTACTCAGGCCAAGGTTCAACAATCAGAATAGCTCCAAATGACATGAAATCAAGGAAAGTATTACAATATTACATAGGCATATGAACCAATTACTATTTGACAAAGTGATCACAAATGCCATGACTAAAACAGGTATTTGGTCACTTGAGAAGTTCCATTGATCACCGATCATTTTTCAACTCCACTCATTTCCTATAAAATACACAAATCCTCAGAAATACAGGAGCACTGTAAATATAAACTGCACCGAGTGTGTTTACTGAAACCCTTTCCATTAACCTTTCCACCTGGTTCTATGAACAGGTAAATCACTGTCATAATAAAGCCAAAGCTACAAATATTTTTACTCAGTCTGAATTTAGGTCAGACTAAGCATGCCGCAAACAGATCATGCATTTATCAATTCAATCATTCATCTGCCCAGCAAATATTTACACAGTGACTTCCCAGATGTCTGGTATGGGGCTATCATGGCAATGCTGTGTTGACCTTAACTAAACCCTTGATTAGTGGGGACTAACTAATTTAGTAAATAACATGAGATAGATAACACTAGGGTTCTGGTCTAATGATAATTCTTAAAAGTGAGGCCATTGTAAACCTTTCACTCTTCAGCTATTATTAAAACAGCCAAATGACTATTTTCTGCTCCATACTGCTGTTATTTGTTTGGTGGGCATTTTTTCATATTACTTTGAAAAGGCTCTCATCACCATTTCGTCTGAAATGTTCTCATCGCCTCCAAGGTCTACCTCTGGATCCCAACCCCCTTCTTTCCTTCTCACAGCATTGGATTTCACCAGTAATTCTGCGCCCTGTTCACTGAGTTATGGCTAATTACGCTCTGGGCCCTCTCTTATCATCTTTCTTGCCTCCCCTCATCCCTGCTTTCCTCTCTCCTCTTTATTTCTTTCAACTTCCTTTCGGAGGGGGTGAGCTTTTCTTTTGTTCATAGACCATCAAATTACATCGCAGGATGGACAGCACAGTACCTACTCATTAGAGGCCTTTCGAATGAGAAAGGCCTTCCTGTGTCTGAGTGATTATGGCATCCTGAATGACAAACTCTAATAACTCCTAGTAATTACCCCTTATATGCTGTGCACCCTCCGCTCCTCTTCTCAAGCCCCTGGGCGGCTGACAGAAATAACAGGATGTCCATGTACCACAACTTAATCACTATGGCCTTCCTTCAAAGACTTACTATGAAGAAGGCACCATCCAGCCTCAGAGTCACCGATTTACCTCATTACTTCCCAGTCTTTGACAACTTCCTTCCAATCCAGACAGGCTCTCAGAATTATTGAAATGAGAACATTTTCACATACAGGCTCCACAAAAATGCCAAATTTCATGATCAAAATGCTGCCTTTAACCAGTAGAGGCAGCATTACTTTCTGGAAAAAAAAAAATTTAAGATAAGTCACAAAAATAGCAAGCGATGTTATATTTGTGAAATGCGACCAAACAGGCCTGACTAATGCAAGGTCACTATGCAGTTTCCAGGGTCAGCTGGCCATTTCTGCTCTACCCTTCTCTCTTACCACTCTCTCAAAAAGTGCTAAGAAAAAGAAATAGGAGGCTATGGAGAAAGTGGGTTTATCACTGGTTCAATAGGCAACTGAAATATCTTCGTCCAGCTTCAGCTCTCTGAAGCTGTGCAACAGACAGGAATGACATAAGGAGTGCCACAGGAAGTGGCATCGCCACATGGCTCTAATGTAGCCCAGAAAGGCAACCTAATCAGCACCAGTGAGCACATGTTTTTAAAGGCTTTTTCAAAACTCCCTTTGAGTTTAGGAGTAGGAAGGCTTTCTAACTATGATTCACAATCCAGAGGCCATTTCTAAAAAACCCCAAATTTCTACATGGCAAAAATACCCTAAGTTAAGTCAAAAGGCAGAAAAAAAAAGATGCAACTCAGATCACAAAGAGCCTACGTCCTTACTATATAAATAGTTCCTAAATGTTGGTAAGAAAAAGAGCAGCCATCTAATGGAAAGCAAGCAAAGAACAATAACAGTTTATAGCAAAGGAACTAGAAATAGGTTATAAATATATGAAAAAGGTTCAACATCCCTTATAGGAGAAATGCAAATCAAAAACATACTGAGATACTATTTTCATTTATCAGAATGGCAAGAATCCAAAGTTTGGTAACACATTCTCTTTATAACAAGACTGGGAAAACAGGCACTCCTCAGATGTTGCTTAGCAGAGTATGACTCAGTAAAACTCCAAGGGAGAATGATTTGGCAACATCTATCAAAACTCCAAATGTACCCAATGGCCCCACAATTTCATCTCTTGGCCTTTACTCCACAGGTATGTTTCACTTGGCTAAATAACATTTACAACATTTACTGCAGCATTAGTTTTATAGTAAATGTCTGAAAACAACATAAATCTCTGTTTATAGGGGAATGGTTAAATAAATAATGGGTTTGCCATATAATGGAATAATAGGCAGCCATAAAAAAGATGGTGATATTCTAGCTCCCGATATAGGAAGATATACTGTTCATTTGAAAGAGTAAGGTGCAGAAAAGCCTTCCCGTGCAAGGAGCTGAAGGAGGTGGGCTAAAGCGATCTATCTATATGCAAAAAGAGATCTGGGGAAGATATACAAAACATGAAGAGAGTGGTCACCAAGAGGGAATAACAGGGCTGAGAAATATTGCACTGTATACCTTTTAATATCTTTGGATCTTCAATCACAGAAACGTATCATTATTCAAAACATATTTAAATTTTATTATTTAAAACGTTTTTTAACATTTATTCATTTTTGAGAGAGAGAGAGAGAAAGCACAAGGAAGGGAGGGGCAGAGAGAGAGAGGGAGACACAGAATACAAAGCAGGGTCCAGGCTCTAAGTTGTCAACACAGAGCCCGACACGGGGCCCGAACCCACGAACCGTGAGTTCATGACGTGAGCCATAGTAGGACTCAGCCACCCAGGTGCCCCCAAAACTTGTTAAAATTTAAGAAGTGTCTTCCTATGATGAAGATGTCCTTTGCTTAGAACACTAATAAACAATTAACCTCAAGAATTAGGGGATGCCTGAGGGAAAGTCGCTTCAGGTCATCATCTGCAGTCTCTTCCTGTCTTGTATGGTTTCCCAAACATAAATTATGGACCTTAAAAGTGAAAACATTGTCACACATTCCCAATAGTACCTTTTCTTAAAATGGCATTACTCACATACATACAAGCACAGAACCAAGTAAAAAATTTTATCCTCAAAGCTCATTTACAATTCTAAATCAAAATGTATTTTCAAATTAAATATAGCTAAAATTATAGAACACATAAAAATCTAAAATAACTACATTATAATGAAAACTGAGGTTGATTTGAGTTAAGTTGTCACTTGGATCAGGAATACCATATAGGCCCTTGGGGATTCACCATACTGCATTCATTTCCACTTGTTATGCAATGTGGTGACACTACCACCATTTTTCTCTATTCGAATTCCGGAAACATTTGCGTAGTGTGTTGTGAAATATCTGACCTTCTTCTGGCTAAATGTGTCTTTTATGCATTCAACTCCTCTGCCATTTTTCTCAATGGCTTAAAGCATTGGTATGGAGTTGTCACAGACATAAATCCAAGTGCTACATGAGTATTAAAGCTGATGTCAGTCATAACCCAGAATAAACTTACAAAGACTTTTTTATTTGTATTATTAATTTTTAACATCACAATAAAGATGAAAATAACAAACTGAAAAATTATGGAGAAAACTCAGGCTGAGAGTGAACATCACAACTGTACTCGGTTACTATTCATTGCTCCAGTTGAAGACTTTGTCCTGATTTTCAAGCCTCTGAGGGGTCAGGCTCTGGCCCCTGAGTCTGCCTTCACCTTTGATGTCCTCTTTGTGTCACTGTCCACAGCTGTGGAACAGCCTGGCCACATTCCAGCGCCCACTTCTGGGTTTTCAGATTCCAGCCTGGGGTAAAGTCTCAAACCACCAATGGGCTAGGATGAGAGTGGGGATGGTCCCTGATGATATAATCCCCATTTAGGACAAATAACAAATCTCCATAGAGGGCATGTACATTTCAATCTGCATTTCCAAGTCTCTCTTATTAAGTCTTTTTTTTTTTTTCTCTTATTAAGTCTTAACCAAAACCAAGAAACTAATTTCAGCATTAAACATCAGTGCAGATTTCTGGTCAATCCAGTCCCTCAAAACTAGGGATGATGTCATATACTTTTCCATCTTCAGTGCCTAACATGTGGTAAGCACCTAATACCTGTCTGATAGATGAATGAATGAGTGAATGGATGAATAAATGAATGAATGAGTGATGAATTAGCAAAGAGTAAAAATAGGGAAAAGGCAAAAAAAGAGTGCTCATCCAACTACTATGTGCTAGAAGATTCCACCTGAGACATCAGCTGGCCTCTTCTTTATGTCTCTAGTATCTCTCTGATTACACAGAAGCAGTATTACCCTTTTCTAATTAAAATCTTACTCTACATATGATGTTATTTATTTTATCTTTCTGACACACTACCATTTTTAGAGTCTGTAGGTGCATTTATTTGTAAAGTATTTGCAGGTGCATCACAGGGAGGTCAGTCTGACATCTGGCCCATCACCAAGACTACAGCTAAGTCAAGTAGATTCTCCTGGACTCAAGTTAATAAAGAAGGTAATGTGGAAAACACTTTGCCATCAAATAGTACAGTGATTATAAAGGTCACTGGCTACATACTTCAGGCACATTCTTTTGATACCATGTTCAACATCAGTCCGGAATGTTGGCCACAATTCAATCTCAGGAGGAAAGGAAACAAGTTTCTCTTGAGTTCAAGCGCTTTCTGAGCTACATGAAGGTTTGCATATATTTATTTATTTATTTATTCATTTATTTATTTATTTATTTTACTTTAAATGGTAGAAGAGTTAACAGTTCTGCCAAAGCTTTCAATTAATTTAAGTTAGCTATTTTAGAAAAGGTGGAATTCTGTTTCCTTTAATGAAGATGTAGGCATATGTGATGCAAATAAATGGGGGTATTTAACTGCCATTCTGGGTTCCACACCAGATTCTGGCACTGCTTTGTTCTTCTTTGTACCTTCCTCCTTTTTGGATTTTCTCTACGTCACAGTCCTCATTCACCATAGCTATGGAAGTGCCATTAACTGGCTGCCTCCTCTCTCTCTCTCTCTCTCTCTCTCTCTCTCTGTTGACAACAGTGACAACACAGTGAAACCACCTCAGGGGATTTCAGAATGTAAAGCCCTCATGAAAGTAATGAGGGTGAAGCTGTATATTAGCTAATTTGCTTTCCCTGAGATGTTAGGGAGATGCATGATTTGAACAAATTCCCTGTTTTAATGCGATTTAACTACAGCCAGAAGATTCATATGATTTGGAAATGAGACTGCATTCAACCTTATTCCCAAAGTTCAATTTGTCCATCACAACAGCCAAGAATCCACGGAGGTGAAGGCACTAGGGAAGGTGATAACTTCTATTCTATTGAAAAAGCCATACCTTTCTTCCTCCTGATTTTCAAAGTATAATAAAAAAAAGAATGATGCAATAGGATCTTCTCCTTTACCACGGTCCTTTGGAAAAGTCTCCCTTCTGAGCAATTAGTTCATTTGGGATTTGAACAAACACTCTACTTTGGAGGGATAACATCACTGACTTGCTCAGACATTTTGCTGTGACCTCTATGGGGCTAAAATTCTCAGTGTTTGAAGTGGCAGAGATGATGTCTTCCTCCACATAGACTCCTGGGTACTTTAGACATAAAAAACATTCACCCACTTGGTCTCTTCCCATAACTTTCATAGACTTTCACCCTTTAGTCCCACTCTTACTGGACCAACTAAAAGGCTTTGAGTGTTCAATTCTTTTTTAAACATTTTTTTAAAAATTTTCAAATGTTTATTTTTTGAGAGAGAGCGAGCACGCAAAAGTTGGGGAGGGTCAGGGAGAGAGGGGAGGGGACACAGAATCTGAAGCAGGCTCCAGGCTCTAAAGCCGTCAGCACAGAGCCTGAGGCAGGGTTAGAACCCACAAACTGAGATCATGACCTCAGCCAAAGTCAGACGCTCAACCGCTTGAGCCACCTGGTATCCTGGAGTGTTCGATTCTTGACATGATCAGCAAGGCTGCTTGGGACTCTCATGAGTAGCTCTCCCTCATCAGACCACTCTGACAATAAATGCCTCTTCTATAGCCGGGTGTGTGCTAGCTGGCTACTCTGAGAACAAGGGCACCTAGTCAGGAAGAAGGCCTCCATGTTAAGTGGTTGGAATCAGGGAAAATCCAATTGTCAGACACCTTGGCAAATACTGGATCTGCTGGCACTGTCGACTTGAGACATCAACAAGAAATAGGACGTGCATCTGCTTGCACACCAAAGCCATCAATGCACAATGGCAAGGAGCTGAGTACCACAGGTGGCAAATGTGAATGATGGGTACTCTCCACCCCAAAGTGGAGAATACTGCAGACAGACAGCGGCACAATCACTGTCCACCCCGAATAGGCTTTGAACTGCTTTTCTAAACAATCAAGCATTACTTGCCTGTCCTCAATGAACCCACAATAAATGACAACTATCCTTTATCCAAAGATGGCCAGCCACATTCTTACCCAGACCATGGGACAATTTAAATTTGCTTTTGAGTTCCAGAGACACAAGGCGGAAAGGAGGTGAGCTGAAGGGTGTTCCAGCAGGTGGACTCAGGGCACAAAGCCTGAGTTCCCATACCCCCAGCTCAAGCCCTGACTGACTGAGTGCTCAATCCTTAGGCTCAATCCTCTCCACCAAAGAGCAGGGGTAATGAGAAGTACTACTTTTTGGGGGTTGTTGTGATAGTCAAAGGAGAGCGCCAGACCTTCAGTAAGTATTAAAATGGTATGACACATTGTTATTATTATTATTAGGATCACGAATTATTATGAGGAGTCTCACTGCCCAAATCCAGACATTTCCTTCTGATTGACCCATTTAAAGAAAAAAAAAAAACAAACGAAACAAAACAAAACAAAAACAAGACAAGACAAAAAAACGCAAGGCTTTGAAATCACCAGAGCGAATCACAAAAGGATAAAAGGTTTGCAAGCTGGTGCTTGTTTTGTGGAAGAAGACCTGGTCTAAAACCCAGTGCAAACAGCCTCATAGCAAATAAAACCAAGCTAACCATCTGCCAAGTACCTCGGTGCCTCCAGATTCATAGTTCGTTTGATCTTAGTGAAAATCTTGAAGAGCATTTCTCTTCCTCACCTCATACCTGTGTGAAAAAATTGAAATTGGCAGCATTGTGCCTCAAAGCCTAAGTTATTTCTTATTCCAAATCCTCTTCTCTTTCCACTACACCATGAAGTGAAAATGTTTCTTAACGAGTGGTGCTCTGGAGCTCAAGGCTGAATCCAGCAAGAACCATGGCTAATTTGAGCTTCCACTTCTTCCTGATAATGGAAACCATCTCCTGACAAATGGAGTTGAGCCATGGGGTAAAGCTCCCCACCCTCATTCCCCATTCTGTAACTCCCCTTCATCATAGCCATGACTTACTGGTCTCTTGCTAAGTTCCAAGTGCTTCCCACTTAGAAATGTAAACAACTCTACTGCAAGGACTACTTTTACCCTTATTTTCAAGATGAGGAGACTGAGGCAGGGAAACACAATTTGCCCCACATCACACCTGCTTGGAAGTGAGAAGTGGATTTCAAACTCAAGTACAGGGCTGGTCTATGTCTCTGAGCAATATATGCATTGCAAACAGGGACCTGGGCAAGACGGATGGGTGGTGCTGAAATCCAGCCCCAGCTCTGCCTGGGGGGCTGTGCCTTCCCAGCAACACAGCTCAGAGGGGACACCTTTTTTGAAGTGCACAAGGCCCTGTGCAGGACCTGCTCATGAAACATGCCAAAGCCACGCTCTTAAACACAGGTCTATATCCTTAAACACTACACCATTGTCCCTAAGGGGAGTACCAGTTGAAAATATAAACTCAAAAGAGCATCGATGAATGTATGAATAATGTTTAATAAGTAATGGGCTCTAAGTGATTAAGGGGGAGTGGGACTTAGGGGCATGGGGTAGATTATACCTCCATCGTCTCCAGCTGATTTTCAGGACAGCAAGTCTCCACGGACAATGGGTTATCCTTGTTAGACACTTCTCACGGGTCTTGTTTGGAAAGAACAAACACTAACAGGTATCTCTGTGCGGCTGCAAATGTATTCAGTTATGCAAATGTGTTCTGCCTAGACACGAATGTAAGATGTCTCAAATATAAGGAGGCCTTTGGGAAATCAAAACACCCTTCCCAATTAGGACATTGCTATTGTTTATTCACTCATGTTCCCCAAGTTCTAACCAAAACATTGTTCAGTTCCCATTGCCTCGCATTAAGTGTTTATTTCATTAACTGAAATAAAATCTGGTCTTGGTCAGGTAACACCATCACCAGTTAAAAATGGTTTCAATACAGAATCCCAGTCTTTCCAGAGCTGTTCGTATCATAGGATATAACTCTCCCCCAAGCCCCAGAATTCCCTCCTGTTACCAGGAAACCAGGTTTTCTGTGGAAAGTGATTATTTGAATCAGTAACACTCTGGAGTAAATTTCAAAGCTGCTGAATAAATAGCAGAGAATGAACGTTCTTATTGGCACATTCCAAACAAAAGCATCTATCTGTAAATTATAATAGGCATCATGGTGAAACTGTACAATACAATTGCCAGTGTAAATAACAGCCTGTGACTAGCTATCTGGATAGGGCACAGACTCACCAATCTGCCCTGGGCCCATCACTCACGGTCTCCCTGACGCTGGGGAAGGGGCCAGTTTGCACTTACCACCTTGCACTCAGAAAAAACTACCATCATTATTCACAGTAATGAAATGTATCTCTCATCATAAACTACATCTCTATTAATGCTGGGAAAATAAAAAACAGGCTGAAAGGGCTATATATTTCAAAATATTTGGGAAAAGGCATTTCTTTGTGCAATAAAGAATATTCCAAAGTGTTTAACATTTTAAAAACCGACCTTTACTGTATAGGCAATAGCCTTTCCCTCCTTTCTCACTCCCTTTCAAATATCATTATTTGAGTTTAAAATGCCAGGAGTTAGGGGTACCAGGGTAGCTTGGTCGGTTAAGCGTCTGACTCTTGATTTCAGCTCAGGTCACGATCTCACAGTACATGAGATCAAGCCCTGTGTCTAACTCTGTGTTGACAGAATGGAGCCTGCGTGGGATTCTCTCTCTCTCTCTCTCTCTCTCTCTCTCTCTGCCTCTCCTACTGTTAGGGGCCTGCTCACTCTCTCTCTCAAAATAAATGAATAAACTTTAAAAAATAATTAAAATGCCAGGGGTTATTAAACATCCAGGTTCCAATCCCTCCTTCATTTAGCTGGTGTCAAGATCAGACTTGTCTGGGGAAAAAAAACAAGAAAAAGTCTTCCCAGAGAAATTTCTCTTTCTCAGAGATGTTTCCTAGATCCTTCTGGGGTTTTATGGAGACTCTAAGTTTGATATTCCTTAATGCCTGGATCTTCACTTTCCCTGTCAAATTTTAGCAAACAACCCAACAACTTTAAACTAAGTAACATTAAATTCTTCCTATGTGCATTCACACACTCATGTCCATAAACCCAGATTCTTCCTATTTGTACCTACGCAACCTGGACAAAGGGCCACCCAAAAACACATAGGCACATTTCCACTCCCTTTCCTACTTTGTCCCAAAATGAAATCATAACCTGGTACATGGAACTGTATCACTGAGTGTGTGATGTGAAGATAATGCATTATCTACTCTCAAAAAAGTAAGGGTCAGTTTCATTTAGATTTAAAAAGTAAATGGCCTGGGGCGTTTGGGTGGCCCAGTCGTTTAAGCGCTGGATTTCAGCTCAGGTCAAGATCCCACGTTCCTTTTGGTTCATGGGTTCAAGCCTTTGTCAGGCTCTGTGCTGACAGCTGAGACCCTGGAGCCTGTTTGGGTTTCCTAGTCCCCCTCTCTCTCAGCCCCTCCCCCACTCAAGCTCCATCTCTCTCTCTCTCTCTCTCTCTCTCTTTCTCAAAAATAAATAAACATTAAAAAAATTTTAAGGTAAAAGAACTGACAATTTGCCATCCCAGTTACCAAAAGCAGACATTTTTTTCTTTGCTTTTCCTTTCTCTTCTTTTCTCTCCTCCCTCCCTTTCCTTCTTTCAACTGAAAGTCTGCTCCAGCGGGCAAGCCTGTCATATTTGCGCACCATTTTTTACTTGGCGCATGCTGCCACTAAGCTAGCTGATGGCTTCCCAGAGATCTGTGACACTTCCTTGGAAATACAAAATCCTGATACCGTATTAAAATGGATGATGCGTTCAGCTTCCAAACACGTTCAGTATCTCATTTGACCCTCACAATGAACATGCGAAGTGGTTAGGGGAAATTATCCCCATTTTCAGATGAAAAACAGTCCCAACGAAGCTAAGAATCATGGCCACGCATTTAGGAGACAGCACTGCTGGGTCTCCTTCCATTCCAGAAATCCCTGTAAGATAGCAACCACCAAAAATGTTTAAACTCTTACCCTACAAATATAATTTACAACAGATGATAGATACAGAATTTCTTTTTATCAAATTCTGTTTTATCTGCCATAAACAATCTCAATTGGAACAGATATCCTCTGTGACATTTACATTCTATTTGCAAGAAATTTCCAAGGAGCTTTCAGAGATGATTGTCCTCATTTACTAAACTTTTTGAAAATACTCTCTCTCCCATTTTCTTCCATTCTGCATTATGGATCCTTTAAGACAAAGATCTAGTTAGTGAATAAGAAGGAAAAGAAAGCATGTGGCTAAAAACTTTAAAAATCCGTGTGCTCTTCATCTAAACTTTCAATCAGAGACTGAAACCTGTAAGTGGCTTTTAAAAGCTCACATACTAAAGTTCAGTAAAGCTGTAACATCTAACCACATACAGTCCCAGCGACAAACGGAAATGTCCACAAAACACGAAAGACTAAAGAGGTGTCCTCTGCCACCCAAAGTTGCTACTGGCGCTAAGAAAGGGGAGCCAGATCACAGCACATTACAGGTATTTTGGTCAAGGGTACAGCCCAAGTTATTTTAGCTGTGAGGAAGTCATAGGGTGTTTGTTTGGTCAAAGACCGCCTGAAATCGGCACCACACAGACAATATTAGCGGGGCTCCAAAAGGAAACTTGCATTTTATAATTTATGAATCTTTTCAAAAACAAAATGGCATGAGGCCTTTTTGAAGACTCCATGGAATCTGCCAAGAAGACTGGGTTGCCAGAAGAGGGGAAAGAGGCTTTTATCCGGGAAAGAGTCAGGAGGAAGGGGACAGTGGGCTCAGATAAACAGACGAGAGCAGATAAATAGTTAAAGTCAAAGGGCAGGTGGCACCCTCTTCCTAAAGATCACAGGTTACACTCAGGCAATAATCTCAGGACACGACTCGGAGACAAGAGGTGGGGAAGTTCCAGAACAGAGAATAGGAAGAAAGAGGGGTTTGCAGTTCTTATTCTGAGGATCCGCTTCCTGGCAGGTGAGTGACCTGGAGTGCAAGGTCTGTAATGATTAGCCATGCCATCTGCTCCGATCTGTCCAAGAGGCTGAGAGCTGAATTTTAGAGAGCAAAAGGGAAACGTGAACTTACTGTTCTGTATTTAGGCTCCATTCCTGTCTCCCCTCACCTGTAGAGGGGAATTCCTAAGGGGAAAACAGGGGAGCTGCCTGTGACACACTGCGGAGCGTCCCAGACAGGGCTGCCTGACAGAGCATCTACAGGGAAGGGAACAGCCGGCACCCTTCCTCTCTGCGTGTGCCCTCCCCTCCTGGCCACCCCTACTGTGTGCGACCCCCCCTCCCCCGCTGTCCTCCTCTCCCCACACACCCCTAGGGTCTTCCCCAGCAGGAGACACTGAGAGCTAGAGTTGAAGGGTCTCACACCGGGGTATCCGGATAAGAGTAAAAGGAGCACCAGCATTTTTATCACTGTATTCAACGACAGTGATGTATTACTATTGTTTAAACAATATATAGCAACAGAATTACCTGGAAATGGTATAAGGCTTCCTACAATGTACAGTATTCCTGGTACAAGCAACAACAAAAAATTTCTGAAAATTGCTTTGGTGGAAAATTCACAGTTGAGAAAGTCAAGACTCTAGGGTATTAGCTCTTCATTTACTGAACTCACAATCACTTTGAGTAGCTAATGGAAGTGGTAGAGACTTAACTCTAGAAAAATACACACTCCTAATGAATTCCATAAGTCTTGTACATGATTTCAGGCCATTCAAGGACCTCCTGAAATCCCCATCAACTTAAGTAACTTTAAATGAAAAAAAAACCAAAGGTTGAGGGGTATTATCCTATAAAAAAACTTCATATTTTTATATGTACAAAGAGAAAAGTAGATACTAAATAAGGAAAATCTTTATGACATTTGACATAAATTTCATTAATACAAAGCCAATGCTGTATGTCAAGTTTACATTTTTCCTCCTTGGCAGCCACACATTTTTTGAGATTGACCTCAGTCACAATAAGCATGTGGCTACTGGTCTACTCTGTGGAACATTCATTCATACAAACAGGCTCTACCCTTGTCTGGGCCTCCACCCAAAGGTTCAATGCTTCTTGACTGTATGACCTTGAAAGGAAGGCTCCATACTGTGGTCCCAAAGTCACCTTACTAGAAAAATGGAAATGGGAAACAATTGGAAATCTTTTTAGGAAAATCCAGACATGGTGCTTCGATTTCCACCTGGGTTTACAGTCACTTAAGTGTAACCCTTGGGAGCTACTAGTCAAAGCATCACAACCTAGAAGTGCAGCTTGTTCCGCCTGTCCTCTTCTTTTCCACATTCAACACTGCATTTCTTTTTTTTTAAATATAGTTTATTGTCAAGTTGGTTTCCATACAACACCCAGTGGCCATCCCCACAAGTGCCCTCCTCCATGCCCATCGCCCATTTTCCCCTCTCCCTCACCCCCATCAACCCTCAGTCTGCTCTCAGTATTTCAGAGTCTCTTATGGTTTGCCTCACTCCCTCTCCTTAAGTATTTTTTCCCCTTCCTCTCCCCTAAAGTCCTCTGTTAAGTTTCTCATTTTTCACACAGGAGTGAAAACATATGGGATCTGTCTTTCTCTGCCTGACTTATTTCATTTAGCATAATACCTTCCACTTCCATCCACATTGCTACAAATGCCAGGTTTATTCTTTCTCATTGCCATGTAGTATCTCATTGTATATATAAACCACATCTTCTTGATCCATTCATCAGTTGATGAACATTTAGGCTCTTTCCATGATTTGGCCATTGTTGACAGTGCTGCTATGAACATTGGGGTACATGTGTCCCTATGCATCAGCACTTCTGTATCCCTTAGGTAAATCCCTAGCAGTGCTATTGCTGGGTCATAGGGGAGTTCTACTGTTAATTTTCTGAGGAACCTCCACACTGTTTCCCAGAGTGGCTGCGCTAGTTTGCATTTCCACCAACAGTGTCGGAGGGTGCCCATTTCTCCACATCCTCACCAGCATCTACAATCTCCTGTTCATTTTAGCCACTCTGACTGGCGTGAGGTGGTATCTCAGTGTGGTTTTGATTTGTGTTTCCCTGATGACGAGTGATGTTGAGCCATGTCTATCTCATGTGTTTCATGTGCCTGTAGGCCATCTGGATGTCCTCTTTGGAGAAGTGTCTGTTCATGTCTTCTGCCCATTTCTTCACTGGGTTATTTGTTTTTCAGGTGTGGAGTTTGGTGAGTTCCTTACAGATTTTGGATACTAGCCCTTTATCCGATATGTCATTTGCAAATATCTTCTACCATTCCATTGGTTGTCTATTAGTTTTTCAACACTGTATTCCTAAGACTGGGGCTCACTTTGCCCCAGGTTCCTTTGCTTTCCAAAGGATGCATTCCAACTTCAGCTTCCTCTCTCCTTTTTTATCTCTCTTTCTAAATTCAACCAAACTCAAGTACAAATCCAAGCTCTTGTCTGTTAGTAGCAGGCTTCCTCAAGTAAGATATTTAACTTCTCAAAGCATTCAGTTTCCCCATCATAGAGGGAATAACAGACCTATAGGATTGTTACGAAAATCAAATTAGTGACATATGATACATTCTCAGCAGAATGCCTGATCTACAGAAGGTTTTCAGCAAATGCTAGCTCCGCTGCTTTATGTTTTATGACATTTGTAGAATTAATAAAAAAATATATACACTAATCAAGTGTTAATTAAAAAGTGTAACAGTGCTTTGAAATTTAGCTTTAGACCACAGAGCTTGGAAATTTTATAAAGATACTTCTAGAATTGTGCATTTTATATTATTTATTATAGTAATAGATATGTAAATGTTATAAAGTGCCAGTGGAATGAAAAACAGTAAATGAATTAATGATTTCTTCTTTTTATGGTTTAAAGAGTCCAAGTATAAGCCTGTTAAATCTTGCTTATTTTTATTAAAGACTACCTTGGTTCCCAAGTTAACACAAAGCTTTAAAAAATTCATTGGTACTACTGCAATGTAAATAGTTTTCTTTATTAAGAAGTATTACATGCAGGTAATCTAGGAAAAAAGCAAAAGAGATCAACAGAGTTCATTTTTTGTGGTTTAAAGTGTAAACAGAGATCTGGTCTTTAATATTGGACTTGACCTTCCCTCCAGCAAGGAAGTACTTACTTGCCCAGCAAGCCTTGGAATAATGCAGCTGAGAGAGAAAGTGCCTTTCACAGACTTCAACTCTTGGACTAGACAGTCACCCACCTAGCTTTATGCTTCTAGGACTCAACACAGAGTGAAAGTGTTAATTCATCTAAATGACAGCTTCTAATGCAGAAATCCAGAGGAAAGTCAGAAGAACCTTAATGGGTTCTTTGAATGGATCTCACACTAGGAAAGCTAGCTCTCTTGAAAGGACATGTAAATAACCTAACAGCAAAAGTGTGTAAAATAAGATTTGAAGGAAGCTCGAAATCAGTGGCAATTTCAGAGCACCTTTCAGAATGACTGGCCTCTCCTCTGAGGTCTCTGGAACGTATATACACCTGACAGATCGGGAAAACAATGAAATGAGGAAGGTAGGGTGAGGCCTTTTTCATCTTTCTCTGGTGTAACTCTTAGAACCCATGTTTCTAAATTACAAATTCCTGGTTAACTAAGTAACCGTGTATACATATAAAGAGAAAAGATGGCTCCTCTCTGCCTCCCCACCCCAGTCTTGTCCCTAGACGTCCTACTTGCCACTGTCAGAGAGAATCATTTGTACAAGAGAGGAGGCAAGCAGGATAGAGAGGGATGAGGGTGGGAGAGAGTACAGATTTCCTGGCAGAGTTCTCAAAACGTGCCTGTCCACGAACCGAAGTGGGAAAGGGAGGGAGGAAAAAAGGCAGGCATGTAGAAACAAGTTGAAGTTGCCGATCACAGATTATCTTATCAAAATAAAATTGCCATCTTCCAAAAACCCTGAATATAACTTTACTTTTTAAAGCAGCCTAAATATCAGGCAGTTATCCGTTTGCTTTAACAGCACCCTTTGAAACATGTAAGGTCTCTGTAAACTGCACTCTTCAGTGGCTCACATGGGTGTGAATTAGTTCCAGTCAGCGGCCTTCTAACACCTTCTGGAGATCATCTGCAGGAGTAGAACAATGATGGGCTATCAACGATGAACGGCTCTTTATGCTTCCTGTGCTTTATATAACTTAACTCACAGAATCTTCCTAACAAGCGCTAAAGGATTATTAAGCCATCTTCTATAAGGAAATCAAGCTCAGAAAAAAAGAGAAACTTCCCAAATCATGTCTCTTGATAATAGACTGGGCTGGGATTTTAATCCTGTGGTCTGCCTCCTCAGGGAAAGACTGGGAAGTACCAGCACCCAGTGAGGTAGGTAAAAAACACATAAAGTTGTGCAAAAAGGACACATGCCTGCAGCATTCCTTACATTCCACTGCGCCTTGAAGCACGCCTGGGCTTTGGTCTCCAACACCCAGAACTCAAGGTGCTACCTACCACAGCTGTGGGCTTAAGCTGCCTAGTTCCAAAGGACAAAACAGGCTTTGGTGGGCCTGCGTAGGAACCATCCCACAATTTAGAACCTGATCTCTTCCAAGAGGAACCCTCCTGCACTGCTGTTATCAATGCAAACTGGAGCAGACACTCTGAAAAATAGTATGGAGGTGCCTCAAAAACTTAAAAATAGGGGCGCCTGGGTGGCTCAGTTGGTTGAGCGTTCGGCTTTGGCTCAGGTCATGATGTCACGGTTCGTGGGTTCGAGCCCCGCGTCAGGCTGCATGCTGACAGCTTGTTCAGAGCCTGGAGCCTGTTTCAGATTCTGTCTCCCTCTCTCTCTGACCCACCCCTGCTCATGCTGTCTCTCTCTGTCTCTCAAAAATAAATAAAAAACATTAAAAAAATTTTTTAACTTAAAAATAGAACTACCCTATGACCCAGCAAATGTACTAGACATTTACCCAGAGGATATAAAAATACAGATTTGAAGGGGCACTTGCACCCCAACATTTATAGCAGCACTATTGACAATAGCCAAAGTATGGAAAGAGCCCAAACGTCCACCAACTGATGAATGGATAAAGAAAGTGGTTTATTTATTCAATGGAATACTACTTGATGATCAAAAAGAATGAAATCTTGCCATTTACAACAACGGGAATGGAACTAGAGGGTATTATGCTAAACGAAATAAGTCAGTCAGAGAAAGACAAATATCATATGATTTCACTCATGTGGAATTTAAGAAACAAAACATATGAACATAGAAGAAGGGAAGGAAAAATAAGATAAAGACAGAGAAGGGGACAAACCATAAGAGACTCTTAAATAGAGAGAACTGAAGGTTGCGGGGTTGGGGGCGCGGGACTCAGTGGATGCTGGGCAGCAAGGAGGGCACTTGTTGGGATGAGCACTGGGTGTTATACGTAAGTGATGAGTCATTTAACTATTTCTGAAATCATTATTACACTATGTGTTAATTAACTTGGATTTAAATTTAAAAAATCAACAACAACAACAAAATTATATTTTAAATAAAAGAACCTGATCTCTTCATAAAGTGGAAATTCTGTAGGAGACAGCAAAGTGGCAAGTATATGCAGCATCCCTAAAATAGGAAGTCAGCCACAACCCCTTAAATTTATGAAAGGAATCTTGGAGTAAATATTCCCCTCTCTAACTTTTTTCTTTAAGTTTATTTATTTATTTATTTATTTAAGTAATTTTATTTAAGTAATGTCTACCCCTAATGTGGGACTCAAACTCACGACCCAGGGATCAGGAATCACAGGTTCTTCTGACTGAAGATGAACAGCCCGGCGCCACCCCCAGTACCTTTTCAGACCAGTTTACAAACACTCAGAAGACGTCAAAAGCCATCTCAAATCCTACATAAACAATAAGCATTCACTCTTCAACTTCTTTGTAGAACAGAGTAAAGTCTCAAGCAAATTAGAATGGGGGATTATATCATTCTGTGGATGAAGTTCTCTTAAAGTTCGCAATAACACATAGATGGGAAAGAATTCATGAAATAAGCAAGCAACGTATGCTTTTGTCTGATCAAGCTCCTTGCTGGTAGCACTTGCTTATTATATATTATGAGCCAAGCCCATACACAGCTGTAGAGCACTGCCCATCCCAACACAGAATCACCAGTTATGACATTAAACTTCATTAGGAACTAAAACAAATTTTACTTGCTTTTATACATAATTATTCCACAAAGAAAAACTTATACTGCTGAGTGCCACCAGTAACAACTTTGTTGATACAGTACTTACAAATTAGCAAGATGAGAGCATTTACCCTAAAAGTAGTCCCCTATTAACTAGGAAGGGCTTAAAGAGCATTATTTCTCTCACCACTGGAAGTTCTTTATTCATGTAGGGGAGGAAATATTTTCCTTGACTCTCTTAGGATCCCTGGCTGGATCTGAAAATTAAACTGATGAAGATAGGAGAAAAACACACAAATTTTAATGAATTTGTATATGTGCACGGGGGCCTTCACAAGAGAATAAAAAGGGGTGCCTGGGTGGCTCAGTCGGTTAGGCTTCTGACTCCTGATTTTAGCTCAACTCATGGTCTCCTGGTTTTCGAGTTTGAGCCCTGCTCCAGAACGATGGTGCAGAGCAGCCTGCTTGGGATTCTCTCTTTCTGCCCCTCCCTTGCTCATGTGCTCGCTCCCTCTCCCTGTCCCCCTCTAAACAAATAAGTAAATAAGTAAACCTAAAAAACAAAAACAAAACAAAACAAAAAACCCCGAGAGAGTAAAGAAATAAACAAGTGGCCAGAGCAGGAAGCTTTTATACCCTTTAGTCAAAGAAACAATACTTTATGAAACACTGATAAGAAAAAGGGGTTTGGGCTAGGAGTAATCCAGCTAGAGCTAAATGTCCTCATCTTCCTTAACTAGTAAGACAAGGGTTAGTTTAACAAGGTTTGTTTATAGATTCCTCTGGTGCCTCACTGGCTGTCCGTCTCCAGTAAAGGAGAATTTATTTTCTGCCTTTAGGCAGAAAAGTGAGAGGCTTTCCCATGTTTACTGCTTCTCAGTTGCTTCCAGCTCAAAATAATTTCTATGTCAAAGAGGCATATTTTTGGGTGACAATCTGGTTTCCTTTATCAGTTAGCAAATGAAGCATTTCCCTAGTTGTGAAGGTCTCTCCGTGTGACGTAAAAAAAGTCCAATTTCTGGACAATCTAGGGCTGAATCTCCCAGAGAGGCAATCTGAGAGTCTTAGTCTGCATTAGTATCCTCTCCATGCCTATGTCCTTAGCTCTCCGAAATCTGCTCATACAGGTTTGATTACTAGATTAGTAATGAATTGCTCAGCGAGAGAAGCCTGCCTTTTCCTCCTTGTGCAGTTTATGAAGTTCAGCACTCTAAACAGCTGGTACTCAAACGCATTTCTCACGGAACAGCTGACGGTGGACATTACACTTCCAACTAGGTGCGTGTATGTTCTTAAATGGCCTGAGATCCATGGAGCTCCTGAAATTGTGGGTGAATTTTGGGGGTGTTTTCATTTTCCTGGAGACAGAGTCAATAGCTTTTGTTAGATTCTCAAAGAGGATAGTCAGCAAAATAAGGCTAGTCCAGACCATTATAATTAGTCTGGTAAAGAGAAATAAATAAATAGAAAATCTAACAGGCCCTTTAAGTTATCAGTTGTGTGACCCACGGCAAGTCATGCAATCTCTCTAACATCTTGTTTTCTTTTTCTATAAAAAAGGGGGGATAATAATAGCAGCCACCTTATAACCGCACACAAGATAATTTGCTATTGAGGAGTATACAAAAGGGACAAAATATACTTTAAAATATCAAAGAAGTAAAAAAAAATTACTTCACTTAGGAAAGAGAGCAGCTCAGAGAGAAGAGTTGTGTACATGGAACAGCTCTTATTTGGGGAGGAGTCTGCCTCTTCTAGAAGGGGCTACGGAGTGGCTGAAAGTCAGGATGGTCTTTTACCAGAATCAGAGAATGTGAAGACCTGGACGGGAATCAGTGCCAAACAGGCAGAGGAGCCAATGACGCTCCCCTCTCTTTGCTTTGGGGCCTTCAAGACCTACAACCTCAGCATAACTGTGACTCTGAAGTAGGCAAAACCACCCAGGGCAATGCTCAGCTTTGAAGTATATCAACACCTAAAACTAAAGAAGTGATTTGGGTTTGTAATTGGCAGGGAAAAAAATTCTCTCCCAGATCATCCTCTACTTCAGATTACTTCTGCAGAGCAGAAGTACAATGTCCAGTACACACAGGATGACACACAGCATGAACGAAAAACTGGGAGGGGCGCCTGGGCGGTTCAGTCCCCTGAGCATCCGACTTTGGCTCAGGTCATGATCTCGCGGTTTCTGAGTTCGAGTCCCATGTCAGGCTCTGTGCTGACAGCTTGGAGCCTGGAGCCTGCTTTAAATTCTGCGTCTCGCTTCTCGGCCTTTTGGCTAAGATTAAGTGTAAATTCTGCGTCTCCATCTCTCTCTGCTCCTCCCCCACTTGCACTCTGTTTCTCTTTCAAAAATAAACATTAAAAAAATAAAAAAAAAGAAAACTGGGAAAAACAAGAGGCAATGGAACAAACCCACTTGGGCTCAAGATATTGGAGTGAACAGAGACTGTAAAATAACTATGCTAGCCATGCTTAAGACAGATTTTTAAAAATACTGAGTTTTGATAGATACATGGAATTTATAAAAATGAGCCAAATAGAAGTTTTAGAATTCAGAAAGTAATTCAGAATGGGTAGGCTTAACAGACTAAATATAGTTAAAGAGCTCATACATTAAAACACAGCCCAAAAGAAAATAACTAAAATGAAGTTAAGTAAAATTCAGAAGGTAACAGACACAGAAGATACAATGAGAAAATCTGATACACATGTAATGGGAGTGCTAGAAAAGAAGTGAATGAGGGAAAAGCAGCATTTACAGCGACAGTGGATGAGAAGTTTACAAAACCAGTGAAAGAAGTCCTTTATACCAAGCAGGATTTTTAAAAATCCATAAATAGCTGGTTTATAATAAAATTGCAGAAAACCAAAATCAAAGAGAAAACCTTACAGGCAGCTGGAGAAAAAGACACATTACTATTACCTACAAAGGAACAATAATTCAGAGTGCCAGTTTACGCCTCAATAAACAAACAAACAAACAAATAAAATAGTAAACCAGAAGTAAATAAAATAGTAAATGGTAAATCAGACAATATCTTAACCATGCTTACAAAAATATTACTGCCGACCATTCAAAACACAAATAGTCCTCAAGAATGAGAGCAGAATAAATACATTTTCTGACATAAAAAACAGAAAATTTCTCAGGAGCAGCATCTCACTAAGGGAAAAAGAAAAGGCCTTTTTTCAGACAGTAGTAAAATGATTTCAGATAGAAGCACAGAAATGGAAGAAGAAAGTATAAAACGACAGTAAACATATGTGGAAATATAACTGAATACAGACTTTTAAAAGTAGTAGTAATTGGGGCACCCTGGTGGGTCAGTCGGTTAAGCGTCAGACTCTTGATTTCGGTTCAGGTCATGACCTCACGGTTCATGAGTTCAAGCCCTGCATTGGGCTCTGTGCTGACAGCCTGATTGGGATTCTCTGTCTCCCTCACTCTCCGTTCCTCCCTTACCCATGCTTTCTCTCTCAAAAACAAACATTAAAAAATAATAAAAAGAGTACTAATTATATATTCTTGTGTTGAAATATAAAAGGAATTAAAATATATTAAAACAATAGCATATAAATTGGGGGTCAGAGGACAAATGGAGTTATAGTATTCCAAGGTCCTTGTGTTATCTAGAAAAAGATTAAAAGTACCAATTTAAAAAATAAAATAAAATGAAGACACCACTCACTGAACAATATACTTTGATAAATCAAGAATGCATTATAATCTCCAGAGTAACCACTATAAGAATAGTGAAATGAATATAAAGCTTTTTCTAGCTAATAGAGGCTTAAAAATGTAATCATTAAAAAAAAATCCCATATCCTATTAAAAGGCAAGGAAGAAAAAAATAGAGCAGATAGAATTTTAAAAAAAGTACTTAGTAAGATAGTATAGTTAAACCCAAGTCACATGTACATTGACTAAATAATCCAATTAGGAGGCCAAAATTCTCAAACTGGATTAGGAAAAAAATCAGCTCTCTGTTATTTATAAAAGGCACATCTGAAATATGTATCACTGTACATCCTACACACTAACATCATGAGAATATTAATAAACTCATGCCAATATACTTGAAAATCCCGATGAAAAAGATAAATCCTAAAAGTAGATTATAAAACTGACAATAAAAGAAAATTTCAAATTATTTAAATAGTTGCCATACCATCAACAAACCCACAGATGAAAGTTCAAGGCTGGACTGTCTCACGAGGGAATTTTGCCAAACGTGTCAGGATGAAATAATCCTGCTATCACACAAATTTTTGTAGAAACTTGAACAAAGAATGAGTTCTCTACAACTTGTTCCAGGCCTGTACTATGGTGATCAAAGAAAAATTATAGGCCAATCTTACCAGTTTATAAGGATGCATAATTCCTAAACAAAAGATTAGCAAGGGATATTAATAAATACATAAGAATAGTATATCACAGCCAAGCTGGATTATTTTTATATATGCAAATTTGGCTAAGCACTTGAAGTCAATTAATATACGTTACTACACTAACAGAATAAAAGAGAAAATGCATATGGTTGCCTCAACAGATGTAGGAAAGCATTTGAAAAAATGCATCATCCATATTTAACTAAAAATTTCTGGCAAGAGAGAAACAAGAACTCCCTTAAAGTGAAAAAAAATTATCTACAAAATCACCACAGTTGATGAACATATGTTGAGTCTTTCTTTTGAGACCTGGAAAAAGAATGGGACATGTACAATCAGCACATTATTCAACACTGTATAATTTGCCTGCACAAAAAAAGGCTTAGAAAAAAATACCATAAAAGCATAAAATCAGAAAAGAAATAAAACTGTCAACATTCTTAGAGGATATGCTTGGGTATGTGGATGCAAAAGATGCAAAAGGATGTAGATGCAAAAGAATATACAGATAACATCATAATTCACTTCATAAGTCAGCTAAGTTCTAGACACAAGGTTAATATAAAAACACAACAACTATATTCCTGGAGGTCAACAGAAAAGATTAAGAAAATTTTTAATGCTTATTATTTATTTTTGAGAGAGAGAAAGAGAGCACAAGCAGGTGATGGGCAGAATGAAGGAGACACAGAATCCCAAGCAGACTGCAGGCTCCAAGTGGTGAGCACAAAGCCTGACATGGGGCTCGAACTCACAAATCATGAGATCATGCCCTGAAATTGGACACGTAACTGACTGAGCCACCCAAGCTCCCCTGAAAATGAAATTTTAAAAAGATACACTATACAATAGAGTGAAAAAATATGAAATATCTACCAATAAATCTAATAAAATATGTGTAAACCCTCTACACAGAAAACTATGAAACATCATTGAGAGAAATTTAAAAAAATTTTTTTAATGTTTGTTTTTTTTTTTTTTGAGAGACAGAGAGAGACAGCACAAGCAGGGGAGGGTCAGAGAGAGAGAGGGAGATACAGAATCTGAAGCAGGCTCCAGGCTCTGAGCTAGCTGTCAGCACACAGCCCGACGTGGGGCTCGAACCCACAAACCGTGGGATCATGACCTGAGCTGAAGCCGGACACCTAACCAACTGAGCCACCCAGGCGCCCCACTGAAAGAAATTTTAAAGGTCCTAAATAGAAGAACATACCATGTTCATGGACTAGAAGACTTGATACTATAAATATATCAATTTTGCCCAAATTTATGTATAGACTCTGCAATTGAAATCCCAACAGTTTAAGTCTTTGTTGCTGCTGTTGTTTTGTTTTGGTGGAACTTTAATAAGTTAATTTTAAGATGTTGTGTAAATGTAAAAGACAAAGATAGCCAAGAAACCAAAACAAACAAACAAAGAACAAGATAAGAGTACTTGATTCTTTATTATAAAACTAGAGTGTGGTACTGGTGCAAGAATATTCTAGTAGACAAAAGGAATAGACTAGAGTGCCCAAACAAACAAATTGTCACATGTCTGGGCACTTGAGTCATGACCAAAGTAGCCCTACAGAGCAGTGGAAACAATAGACTTACCAATAAATCATGCTTGGGCAACTGGATGTCCATACACATTAAAAAAAAAAAACAAACCCTTGATCTCTATCTCACACAATATGCAAAAATCAATTCCCAGTGATTCATATATATAAATGTGGGGGTTAGGGGCACCTGGGTGGCTCAGTCAGTTATGCATCCAACTTTGGCTCAGGTCATGATCTTGCAGTTCACAAGACAGAGCTCCGAGCAGGGCTCTGAGCTGACTGACAGCTCAGAGTCTGGAGCTTGCTTCAGATTCTGTCTTCTTCTCTCTCTGCCCTTCCTCCACTCATGTGCATGCTCTCTCTCACTCGCTCTCTCAAAAATAAATTAGAACACTAAAAAATTTTAAAAATCTAAATGTAGGGGTTAAAACTGAAAAGCTTCTAGAAGATAATATATTTATAACCTCAATCTAGAAAAAGACTTATTGAACAAGACACAATGAAACACTAACCACAAAGGAAATGGAACCTACAAAGAATTTGGATATTAAAATTAAGAACCCTTAACCATCCTTAAGAGAGTAAACGGGCAAGCAACAAATGAAGATTTTGCCACGCAGAAACAACTATGAACTCATCTCCAGAATATATATATATTTTTTTAATTTTTTTTAATGTTTTATTTATTTTTAATACAGAAAGAGACAGAGCATGAGAGGGGGAGGGGCAGAGAGAGAAGGAGACAGAACCGGAAGCAGGCTCCAGGCTCTGAGCTAGCTGTCAGCACAGAGCCTGACGCGGGGATCGAACCCACGAACGTGAGATCTGACCTGAGCCAAAGCCGGAGGCTTAACCGACTGACCCACCCAGGCGCCCCCAGAATATATTTTTAGAAACACCTATAATCAATAAGAAAAAGACAAACAACCCAACTGAAAAGTGGGCAAAAGACTTGAACAGGCACGTCACAGACCATTTCGAATGGCCAATTAACAAAAAGGTGCTCAAGCTCATTAGTCGGGAGAAACCAAGTGGTATTACTACAAAACCATCAGAACAGCTAAAATTACAAAGACTGACGATGTTGGCAAGGATATGGAGCAAGGGAAATTTCCATATGCTGCTGGTGGGAGTATATTGGTACAACTACTTTGGAAAACAATTTGGTATTATCTGCTAAAGTTGAAGATACACATAACCTATGAGCTAGCAATTCCTCTCCTGCAGACAGACCAAAGAGAAATGTATGCCCACAGGCAACAGAAACACCCACAAAAAAGATCAGAGCTACCTTACCTTCATTGCCCCAAAACAGATCATTCCAAGGTCCACCAACAGTAGATAAATATGAACAAATGATTGCAGTATACTCATATAATAGTTTTCTGTACAGCACATAAAGATAAACTACAGCCACAGCAACAACATTCATAAATATCACAAACCCAATGCTGAACAAAGAATCCAGACACATGAATACATACTCTGATTACATTCATCCCTTGCTCAAAAAAACAGGCAAAACCAAAATATGTGTTTAAAGAGAGATGTTCTTTATCAGAAAAAATCCACCAGAAACAAAAACTCTAAAGAAAAGCAGCAAAATGTTTACCAAAAAATACGAGAATATTGGGGTTTTGGTTTTTTTTGTTTGTTTGTTTTCCCTTTAGGAGAGGGTGAGTAGTGACTGGGAGTGGGTTACAGGAGGAGCTTTTGGGGCAATGTTCTATTTGTTACCGCTACTAGTTGCAAGGTGTCACTTTGTGATAAATCATTGCACTCTGCATCCTTATTTTGTGTATTTTTCTGTATACATATGAAATCTCAGTTAAAGGGGGTTAAATAAATAAATCAAATGCATCTACAATAAAAAACTTCATTGCCTAAGTACGGATGAATATCGGTATTGGAATTGGGAAAGAATAGCTTAATTAAAAAAAAAACAAACAAAAGCAGGGTCCCTGGGTGACTCGGTCAGTTAAGTGTCCAACTCCTGATTTCAGCTCAGGTCATGATCTCACAGTGATGAGACCAAGCCCCACACCTGACAGCATGTAGCTGGAGCCAGACAGGAGGAGCCTGCTTGGGAATCTTCTTTCCTTCTCTCTGTCCCTCCCCCGCTCATTCTCTCTCCCTCTCTCTTTCTCTCAAAATAAATAAGTAAACTTAAAAAAAAAAACAAGTGTCTTCACTCTGACCCAGTAGTTTTATAGCTTTTGGGCTACCATCTTACCAAACACCGTGGACCACTGAGCACTCCTGGCCAGTTCCTACTGAGCAAGCTTCCCATTCAGCATCCTATGACCATCATCCATTTCATGAGTGGACAATGGTACCCTGGCCCAGAAAATGCACATTATATAAAGGGCCTGCGATCTTCCAGAAAATCTCCAACAATTGAGGCCCAACACTTGGTCTTCCCTCCTTCCTCACAGGCTAACTTTTTTCTTTCTTCAGTTCTCAAGTGTCACTTCTTCAGGGAAACTTTCCTTGTTCCCATTCCCATCCCCTTTTTCTTTCTTTTTCTTTTTTTTAAATGTTTTATTTATTTTTGATACAGAGAGAGACAGAGCATGAGAGGGGGAGGGGCAGAGAGAGAGGGAGACACAGAATTGGAAGCAGGCTCCAGGCTCTGAGCTAGCTGTCAGCACAGAGCCTGACTCGGGGCTCGAACCCACGAACGTGAGATCTGACCTGAGCCGAAGCCGGAGGCTTAACCGACTGAGCCACCCAGGCGCCCCCCATCCCCTTTTTCTGAGTGGAGTGACTGACATCATGCTTCTCTCCTTTTGATGTTCCTACTGGTCATTCTCAGTTTGCTCCCACCTGCCAGATCCATCCCTGGGAGGCTGATCCCTTGGGACTAGATCACCAAGATATCCTGTCCACCCGGCTTCTGGGTTCTGCTGATGAAAGGCAATGGCAGAAGCTGGCAGGGTAAGAGGAGAAAAATTGGGCATGTCCTCTCCACTTCCTTTTTGCTGCGCTCTGTATTTCCAGGGGATGGCTGCATCTCCAGAGGCCCAAAGCTCCGCCTACCTGGCTCTAGCTCATAAGGCTTCCAGGAACCTCGTTGCTGCTGCGGAGGATGGTGCCCCCCCCCCCCCCCAATCACGGTGCCTTTCACTGGTGCTGGTAACCCTGTCTCCATCTTTCTAAGTTGTCTTTTCAAGAAACTCTCTTCATCTGAACTAGATTTGATTCTGTTTTCTGCTGGGACCCCGTGGATCGACAATTTGATATTAATGTATGATTATTTTATAAACACTTGTCTACACATGGCTGTGAGCTTCATGACACTCGCACTTCAGACACTGCCAACAAATATTTGTTAAATGATTTAGTATGTTAATGAATGCACGAAGGAACTCACATTAGGATTCAAATAATCTATACATAGTACAGGGATTTCTAAAATGTTTCTGCTACATTTAATGTGGCACTAATCTATCAGAGCAGACAGTTTTCCTCTATAAGTTGAAAAGAGCCTTTGTTGGCAGTAATATTTTTACTCATGATAATAATCTCAATTATTCTCGCAATAAGTGCAACAGCTATGATTTTTCAATTAAAAAGATATAACATTCTTTCTGAAGTAAGTAAGTTACCAATAATGAGATTCCAAGTGGGCTGTGGTTACTTATAGCTCTAAGAGTCAGTAGGAACATAATAAAAATATTAACTAGGAAAAGAAGGCTCTGCATCTCTAGATCTTTCATAACTTACTGCAAATGACTCTAGAAAATAAACACTACATAGTAGTTATGTGGCATAGGGTGGTTAGCTCCAGGCAGGAAATGTCCTCTGTAAATATAATAAACTATCCACTTTACATTGTTGTTTTAGGTTTAAAAAAGGACGATCTGAGCTGATCCCAGTATTAGATACGCAAGCTACATATCAGCATATATAGTTAGACAACTTGTACAAAATGAACTGGAAAATTCTGATTCCAAACCACTCATCAGAATTTCCACAACAGGGTCTGGAGCTCTACATAATGCCTTCTCTTTCATGGCAGAAAATATATACAAAACTCAGGTTAGCCACAGGTCATATGGTATGCTAGCAAGATCCTTCAAATCAATATATGCCACAAAATGTGTCACTTGAATTTTAATCTTGAGAAAACGAGTCTGTAAATTATAATGACAACTCAATACATACCACATCAAGAATTTTTAGTTCCTAGCACTGCATTTTGAAAGCCACAATTTGGCTAGCATGCAAACTCCCAGAGGGTGACATATTTTGGACCCTGAAGAGGTCAAGGTTCATCTCTTTTCTGCAGTCTCTTTCCTGGTTAAACCTCTCCTATTTCTCCTGCTAACTTCTTCACTGTAAAAAGTATCCCAGTTCTTTTCCATTCTAACCACCATGGAGAGGGGAAGGTCCAATTTTTCCAGTATGGTATGAGTTCAAGATTATTGGTCACCTCCCAGCAAGCAAACTCCTTAGTTAATAATGAAGACCTCTTTAATACGGCACAACTGGGATATGGATCTGATTTTATAGTCCTGAAATGATAGGGCATGGTTTCAGTAATAGTAACAGTATTAATAACACCTTGTGAGGGAGTTCGGGTTAAGTGACTGAGTTAAAATAGTTAAAATGCAGTTATAGTGCTAATTCCTTTTACAACCAGGTAACGTGCTTTATTAGGTCTTAGGTGCCACAACAATAATATCCTTTTTCCTTATTCAGTCTCTTCAGTCATAACTAATCTAGGAAATTACCACCCCAGCCTCTTACTGATTGCTTCCCTGGAAACAAAAGAGCGTTTTATACCTGATCCTGCCATGATCAGTAACGAGAACGAAGTAAGAATGAACCATCTTCTGCCTCTCTTGCCCACATACAAAACGATATTTTTTAAGGGGGGTGGGGAGCTAGGGAGAAGTACTGCATTTAATTCATAAGCGCTGCCCCCCCCCCATTTCATCAACATCACCCACTTAGGGGGCACCCAATACTCGAAGGGCCCCATAGCCTGACAGGGTCAGAGAAGAATCATCTCTTTCATAGAAAAATCAGGACTCCTGATGTCTTCCACACACCAAAGTGGAGCGGGTCGCCCGGCCCCGGGGGA